>NC_136264.1:152107569-152320069 GCF_964187855.1 Myxine glutinosa | reverse complement strand
ATTCCTCCCTCCAGGTCTTTAAAACAGCTGTTCACCACCATCTCTTGTTTTCCCCCAACCCAAAGCCTTGATCTTTTCTACCCCCGTTAATTCACCCCAGATCCACTTTTTTGAAATACCGCAACTTCTTTCCTGGAAGTCCTAGCAGTATCCATGTGTTTTTTTTTTTTACCTCTCCCACCCCCACCCCCTTCCCACGCCTCCTCCCCCCCAAGCCCTCTCCCTCCCACAGATCTCCCGATGTCCCTGCTCTCAAATGTTGTACTTGTGTGCTTCCCTCTCTCTGCCCATCTTGTCTCCCTTTATCTTATGTTTTATGTGTCAGTTTGTCTTTTTGTGATTAATGTTAGCTCTTACACGAGCCTCGATCATGTATACAAAAAAAAAAAAGGAGAATGCCTTGAAATCCAATTTAACTAGAGAGTTCATAGAACACCTTACCCCGCAGCCTTGAGAAAAAGGACATGGGAATGGTCTTTTCAATTCTTGCTTTGCATTTCCGAGCATGGTCTATATTACCTTTGTTTGTGAACGTTGAATAGCAGGTGCGATGGAAACCATACGAACCAACCTTCTCCCAACTTCATTCAGAGAAACTGACGATTTTGGAACGATCATTGAGAAAATATGCGCTGAAGCAAACATCATTTGGATGAAGTAAGTTCTGTTATTGCATCACTAGTTGCTGCCATTCTTTGTCCGACTCACCGTTATTTTGCCTTCAGAATGCGTAACATTTTGCCCAAGTACTGTTAAACTGGAGGTTTTAAAAATTGCAACCAAGGCGATTTGTGTTCTACAGTGTTCAAATATATGATTTAATTGAAATTAAATAAAAGCTTTAAAGGCAGGAGAAAAAAACAACAACTATTGAACCAGAAGTTTACTGCCAATGATGCACCCACTTTTACACCACCTTATTTAACACGTCCATTTATTACCCTCGCCTGAGGAGAGGGTATTGCATTTGAGTCCATTTGTTTGTCTGTTTGTTTGTCTGTTTGTCTGCACAGAATAAATATGATTTTCTCTGCAACCGTTGGTCCGATTGACAGGAAATTTTAACCATAGGTGCAACTCCACCTGCAGAATTTTTTATAATTATGACGTCATGTGTCATGTGGTATGGGCGCCATCTTGGAAAAACCGAAAAACTTTGCACCTCTATATCTCCGAAAGCGCTGCATAGAAAAAATTGTGACAGGTCATTGTAAAGAACTCTTCATGTGGAATAACATCTTTTAATGAAGATGTCAGAGGTGACTCCATTAAGATGTCATAATTCGACAAGTACAAAACTTCATCCGATCAAGATGAAATTTGTTGCGCATCATCTATCTATAATTCCAGTAATCTCTGTCTGTCTGTCTGTACGTCTGTACGTTTGTTTGTTTGTCTGTGACCGCTGTTTCTCGACAACTACCGGTCCGATATACTTGAAACTTGCCAGGTATATTGCTGGGGACCCGAGGATGTGCCTTTTCAAGGTTTCATATTAATCGGACAATTACTTACCGAGCTATGTCCAAAAAACGATTCAACCAATCAGAGAGCAGCGAACGATCGCGTGTGCCGAACGTGGAGGACACACTCTGCCTCGGATGGCACATTTGAGAGCGTATTCATTTATTTCACGTTTGCAAACTAAGTTGGCGCTATGTTGGCGTTAAACGATGTTTTAAAACTAATAAAAACGAATTTGCGATTCATTCGCTTTCCTGCGCGTTTGTGTACGCGATGGCGATTTCTTTACCAAACTCCGGAAGCCGTTCGCTTTGGACCGAACCATTTCATGTAAATAGAGGGGGGGGATTGTCACCACTCGCAAGCCGTTCACTTTGGACCAAACCATTTCATGTAAATAGAGGGGGGGGATATAATTTTAGATATATATATATATAGTACGGGCATGCCCTAGTCTAGGGATAAATTGGTGTAGAAAAAAAAAAAGATGACGTCATCGGTCACGTGGTTCAGCCGCCATATTTGTTTCAACAAAAAAGCCTTAAAAACCACTAAAAACAGGTCCTGGCGAGGGTCTGCAATCTCTGATTGCTCTTTCTAGTTTTATTTGTAAATTCAAACCCGATGTTGAACACGTCCCTCAACCATTTCTCGGATTTGCATTTACCAATCTTGTTCAAACTTGGCACACAGAAAATGAATGATGGGTTACAAATGCATGTCATTTTTATCGAGATCAGATCCAAGATGGCCGACTAGTAGCCATTTTGTGACTTGATTGCGAGTGGATCAGATAAGAGGAGATGACTTTTCAGCAGAATGGACATTGACAGGAGAAAGGGTCACAGTTTCAGACTAAAGAAGGGGGAGAGTTAGGACTGTAGTAAGGCAGGGACCTTTTACTCGTAGAGGTGAATACATGGAATTGTCTCCCTTGCAAAGGTAGGGACTACGAGGGAAAGACAGCACAGGGGGACCACGAGGGAAAGACAGCACAGGGGGACCACGAGGGAAAGACAGCACAGGGGGACCGCGAGGGAAAGACAGCACAGGGGGACCGCGAGGGAAAGACAGCACAGGGGGACCGCGATGGAAAGACAGCACAGGGGGACCGCGAGGGAAAGACAGCACAGGGGGACCACGAGGGAAAGACAGCACAGGGGGACCGCGAGGGAAAGACAGCACAGGGGGACCGCGAGGGAAAGATAGCACAGGGGGACCGCGAGGGAAAGACAGCACAGGGGGACCACGAGGGAAAGACAGCACAGGGGGACCGCGAGGGAAAGACAGCACAGGGGGACCGCGAGGGAAAGACAATACAGGGGGACCGTGAGGGAAAGTCAGTACAGGGGGACCACGAGGGAAAGACAGTACAGGGGGACCGCGAGGGAAAGACAGCACAGGGGGACCGCGAGGGAAAGACAGCACAGGGGGACCGCGAGGGAAAGACAGCACAGGGGGACCGTGAGGGAAAGACAGCACAGGGGGACCGCGAGGGAAAGACAGCACAGGGGGACCGCGAGGGAAAGACAGCACAGGGGGACCACGAGGGAAAGACAGCACAGGGGGACCGCGAGGGAAAGACAGCACAAGGGGACCACGAGGGAAAGACAGCACAGGGGGACCGCGATGGAAAGACAGCACAGGGGGACCACGAGGGAAAGACAGCACAGGGGGACTGCAAGGGAAAGACAGCACAGGGGGACTGCAAGAGAAAGACAGCACAGGGGGACCACGAGGGAAAGACAGCACAGGGGGACCGCGAGGGAAAGACAGTACAGGGGGACCACGAGGGAAAGACAGCACAGGGGGACCACGAGGGAAAGACAGCACAGGGGGACCACGAGGGAAAGACAGCACAGGGGGACCACGAGGGAAAGACAGGACAGGGGGACCGTGAGGGAAAGACAGCACAGGGGGACCATGACGGAAAGACAGTACAGGGGGACCGCGAGGGAAAGACAGCACAGGGGGACCGCGAGGGAAAGACAGCACAGGGGGACCGCGAGGGAAAGACAGCACAGAGGGACCGCGAGGGAAAGACAGCACAGGGGGACCGCGAGGGAAAGACAGCACAGGGGGACCGCGAGGGAAAGACAGCACAGGGGGACCGCGAGGGAAAGACAGCACAGGGGGACCGCGAGGGAAAGACAGCACAGGGGGACCGCGAGGGAAAGACAGCACGGGGGACCGCGAGGGAAAGACAGCACAGGGGGACCGCGAGGGAAAGACAGCACAGGGGGACCGCAAGGGAAAGACAGCACAGGGGGACCGTGAGGGAAAGACAGAACAGGGGGACCGTGAGGGAAAGACAGCACAGGGGGACCGCGAGGGAAAGACAGCACAGGGGGACCGCGAGGGAAAGACAGCACAGGGGGACCGCGGGGGAAAGACAGCACAGGGGGACCACGAGGGAAAGACAGCACAGGGGGACCGCGAGGGAAAGACAGCACAGGGGGACCACGAGGGAAAGACAGCACAGGGGGACCCCGAGGGAAAGACAGCACAGGGGGACCGCGAGGGAAAGACAGCTATAGTTGGATAAGTATCTGGAAGTAGTAATGATGTGGTAATACTAATATGTTGTCATGATTGTGGAGGCTTTATGGGCCTATTAGCCTCCTCCTGCATTGTAGTTGCCTGTGAAAACTAGTATGTTCAGTATCACATCCTAGGCATTAACCTCACATTTTCCCCATTACAATGCGCAAAGGATTGGTGACACCCATGAATGCCAACCCATGGGGTTTGTCAATGCTCTATCCTTTAAATGCTGAGCAAGGAAGCAGAACATAGCATTTTTAAAGTCTTTGGTATCTCTATGAATATAATCATAAAGGTGTGACTTGTCACGGTTGGAATCGAAACAACGACCTACCCAACTCAGTGAAGATACTCAAACCAAGGTTGGCCGAGAGCGATGCACACTCACCTCTAATAAGCTGTCTTGCCTGGGCTCGAATCCCAATCCAGCTATAAACTGTCATCCTGGAGTTTCACAGACAAGGTCAAACTGGACCTCCCATCTGCCAGCATTCGTTGGTGGATGTTAAAGATCCCACAGTGTCCTCCGCGAAGAGTAGGTGAGCCATCACCGGCATTCTGAACAAGTTCCAAATTCCTGCCCTAACCAGCAGAGGGCGCTGCATCAGCGGTACAGCCACACCCTCAGCCAATGATGCTACCCTGCAGCAGCCTTGTGCTGCATACAAACGAATAATGTCACTGAATCTGATAAGAGTGCTTCCTTTGTTTTTGTTTTTTAAATAATAACTAGCAGAGTACCCACCCTCCATACGGGCGACCCCCTGGGCGTTCTTGTTCCAAGCGTATATCACATTTTCTGCCATCTCTTATTGGAGGATATTTTCTGCTGATACAACTGATTTGACTTGCATTTCTTGATTATTTCCTTTGGTAATATTGCTAGATCTCTGTTCAACTTAGGTGGCCTTGGTTTTTGAGGCATCTTAATTTTCCAGAAAAAACAAACATCAACCGTCACCCTAGGTAACAACACCCATGACCAAACCACATTTACCTCCTCCCCCTTCCACCATCTCCTCAAAATCCCTCTTCAACCGTCACCCGAGCTAACAATACCCATGACAACCCCACACCTCCCCCCCCCCCACCCTCCCCTCCACCATCTCCTCAAAATCCCCCTTCAACCATCACCCGAGCGAGCAATACCCACGACAACCCCACACCTTCCCCCCACCCTCCCTTCAAAATCCCCCTTCAACCGTCACCCTAGCTAACAATACCCATGACAACCCCACCCCACTCTCTTTCCTCCCCTCAACCATCTCTTCACAAACTCCCATCAACCTTCACACTAGCTAACAATACCCACGACAACCCCACACCTCCCTCCCACCCTCCCCATCTACCATCTCCTCAAAATCTCCTTCAACCATCACTCAAGCCAGCAATACCCACGACAACCCCACACCACCTCTCTTTCCTCCCCTCCACCACCTCTTCACAAATTCCCATCAACCTTCACCCGAGCTAACAATACCCACACCTCCCCCCCCCCCCCACCCCCCCCCACCCCATATCCTCAAATTCCACCTTCAACCATCACCCTAGCTAACAACACCCACGACAACCCCCACACCACTCTCTTTCCTCCCCTCCACCATCTCTTCACAAACTCCCATCAAATGTCACCCTAGCTAACAATACCCACACCATCCCCCCCCCCCCCCATCTCCTCAAAATCCCCATCAACCATCACCCTAGCTAACAATACCCACGACAACCCCACACTCCCCCCCCCCCCCCCACATCTCCTCAAAATCCCCTTCAACCATCACCCTAGCCAGCAATACTCATGACAACCCCACACACTCCCCCCCCCCCCCCCCACCATCTCCTCAAAATCCCCTTCAACCGTCACCCTAACCAGCAATACCCACGACAACCCCCCCCCCCCCACCACCCTCCCCTCCACCATCTCCTCAAAACCCCCCTTCAACCATCACCCGAGCTAGCAATAGCCACGCCAACCCCACACCTCAATTCAAAATCCCCCTTCAATCATCACCCTAGCTAACAATACCCATGACAACCCCACAACACTCTCTTTCCTCTCCTCCAACATCCTCTCACAATCCCCATATCAACCATCACCCAAGCTAACAATACTCACGACCATCCCACACCATCTCTCTGTTCAACTTGGGTGGCCTTGGGTTTTGAGGCATCCCAATTTTCCAAAGAAAACAAACAAACCATCAACCATCACCCTAGCTAACAGTACCCACGACCAACCGACACTCTTCCTCCCACCCCCCCCCACCCCCCACCCCAGCTGCCCCTCCACCATGCCCTCACAATCCCCCTACAACCGTCACCCTAGCCAACAATACTCACAACCACCCCTCACCACCACTACACAATCCCCCATCAACTATCTCTGAAACCAACGATACTCACGACCACCCCACACCATCCCCCAACAACCATTACCCAAGCTAACAATACCCACGACCAACCCACACACCCCGCCCCCTTCAACATCCCCAATCATTATTGGAATCCGAGCAGCTTGGAATGCACTGTCTCTATGTACTGTCGCCAGCAGGATCACAGTGAGTTCACAATGTGGTGTCACGGGCAAACTCGAAAATTGACACTCTAGGGCTTTTTTCGGCATTTTGTGATTCACAAATAAAATTAAATCTCCTTCAAATTAGACTGTGATTGATTTTGTCAATGGTTTTCAGAAGAAATAAAAATTGGGTTCCCCTTTAAGGGTCTTTTTGGTATTTTGGGTGTTTTGGTCTTCAGGGTCTTGAAGGGTATTTAGGGTATTTTGTGTCTTTGGGGTCTTTTGGGTCTTCGAGGCCTTTTGGGTCTTCAGGGTCTTTTTCGTCTTTGGGGTCTTCTGGGTCTTTTCAGTCTTTGGGGTATTTTAGGTCTTTGGGGTATTTTGGGTCTTTTGGGCCTTTTGGATCTCTGGGGTCTTTTGGGTCTTTGGGGTCTTTTTATTCTTTGGGCTATTTTCAGTCTTTGGGGTATTTTGGGTCTTTGGGGTCTTTTCGTTCTTTGGGGTCTTATGGGTCTTCGGGGTCTTTTCAGTATTTTAGGTCTTCAGGGTCTTTTGGGTCCTTTTGGGTGTTTTCGGTATTCAGGGTATTTTGGGTCTGTGGGGGTCTTTTCAGTCTTTTAGGTCTTCGGGGCCTTTTGTGTCTTTGGGGTGTTTGGGGGCTTTTCAGTCTTTGGGGTATTTTGGGTCTTTTCAGTCTTTGAGGTATTTTAGGTCTTCGGGGTCTTTTGTGTCTTTGGGGTATTTTCTGTCTTCAGGGTATTTTGGGTATTTGGGGGTCTTTTCAGTCTTTTAAGTCTTCTGGGTCTTTTGTGTCTTTGGGGTGTTTGGGGGCTTTTCAGTCTTTTTGGTCTTTGGGATCTTTTGGGTATTTTCAGTCTTTGGGGTCTTTTCGGTCTTTAGGGTCTTCGGGGTCTTTTCAGTCTTTTAGGTCTTCAGGGTCTTTTCAGTCTTTGGGATATTTTAGGTCTTCAGGGTCTTTTGGGTCTTCAGGGACTTTTGGGGCTTCGGGGTCTTTTCGGTCTTTTTGGTCTTTGGGGTCCGTTCAGTCTTTGGAGTATTTTGAGTCTTCGAGGCCTTTTGGGTCTCTGGGGTCTTTGGGGTATTTTCAGTCTTTGGGATCTATTTAGTCTTTGAGGTATTTTAGGTCTTCGGGGTCTTTTGTGTCTTTGGGGTCTTTTTTGTCTTTGGGGTGTTTTTGTGTCTTTGGGGTCTTTTGCGTCTTCGGGGTCTTTTGGGGGTATTTTGGGTTCTCGGGGGTGGTGGGGGTGAGGGGGTCTTTTGGGTCTGCTGGGTACTTTAGGTTAAGTATTTCAGGTTACATTTGTGGGTGGAGTCAGGTCAGCTGTCAAACCAATGGGTGAAGCCCAAACCCCTTTTCCCCACTCCACTTCCCCCCACAATCCCCCTTCAACTGTCACCCTAGCTAAGAAATACTCATAACCACCTTACCCTCCTCCCCCATCCCATCACAACCCCCCATCAGCCATAAACCAATGGGTGAAGTGCGGACATACATACATATATACATACATACATACAAACACTTGCTCCATTATATATAGATAGTCTACCTGTAAACTCAACAAATGTTATTAATTATTGTGAATATAAAAATTGTCTCTGTAGACTTTGCGGAAGCAACTCATTTAGAAAATTGGGATTTAATCATCTTTCCCAATGACTCCAAATGGAAGTCGTACTAAAAAAGGAGAAAACCACAAAAAACCTCAACCTCATTTATCAATGGAAATCTCCACGCATGGCTGGCGGACTTTTTTTTTGTTTTTGTATACTGAATCGAGGCTCGTGAAAGAGCTGACAACCGCGAGGGAAAGACAGTACAGGGGGACCGCGAGGGAAAGACAGCACAGGGGGACCACGAGGGAAAGACAGTACAGGGGGACCGCGAGGGAAAGACAGCACAGGGGGACCGCGAGGGAAAGACAGCACAGGGGGACCACGAGGGAAAGACAGCACAGGGGGACCGCGAGGGAAAAACAGCACAGGGGGACCACGAGGGAAAGACAGCACAGGGGGACCACGAGGGAAAGACAGCACAGGGGGACCACGAGGGAAAGACAGCACAGGGGGACCACGAGGGAAAGACAGCACAGGGGGACCGCGAGGGAAAGGCAGTACAGGGGGACCGCGAGGGAAAGGCAGTACAGGGGGACCGCGAGGGAAAGACAGTTCAGGGGGACCGCGAGGGAAAGACAGTTCAGGGAGACCGCGAGGGAAAGACAGTTCAGGGGGACCGCGAGGGAAAGACAGTTCAGGGGGACCGCGAGGGAAAGACAGTTCAGGGGGACCGCGAGGGAAAGACAGTTCAGGGGGACCGCGAGGGAAAGACAGTTCAGGGGGACCGCGAGGGAAAGACAGCACAGGGGGACCACAAGGGAAAGACAGCACAGGGGGACCACGAGGGAGGGGGGAGGGGATGGATCCACCTTCACCACCAAAGGTGGATGGAGGTTATGTTTTCACTCCTGTCTGTCTGTCTGCTTGCTGTCTGTCTGTCCGTTTGTGAACAAGATATCTCAAAAATTTGTGGACGGATTCGGAACTCTTTTCGGAATTCGGAATTCGGAATTTTTGGAATTTCGGAATTTTGTGGACTTCCTCTCTAGTCGTAGTCAACGTGTGGCCCTGAATGGGTTTCTCTCATCTCCTCTTCAGGCTGGAGTTCCACAAGGCAGTGTTCTGGGCCCTGTGCTTTTTCTGGTCTTCATCAAAGATCTCTCTGACTCTCTTGAAAATCCTCTGTATATCTTTGCTGATGACTCTCTGATGACTGACTCTGATGACTTGCTGATGACTTGCTGATCTCTGATGACTTGCTGATGACTCTCTGTCGCTCCATTCTTCATCCCTCAGATCGGCAGTCTGCTGCCTCCTCACTCTCTGCAGACCTGGACAAAATCACAGACTGGGCAAACAAGTGGAACATGTCTTTCAATCCTGACAAATCTCACACTCTTACGATGTCTCTCCGAAAAGACCGACTGGACAACCCTCCCATCCACTTTCTGAATAATCCTCTCCAAGAAGTTCTGTCACTCAAGCTTTTGGGTCTCACTATCTGCCATGATCTTTCCTGGGAAAACCACATTTCAAATCTGGCCTCCAAAGCCAGTCGCCGACTGGGCATCCTCCGTCGTGCAAAGTCCTTCCTTGGCACACCTGAGCTCCTCACCACATACAAGGCTTTCATCCACAGCTCAATGGAGTACTGCTCTCCCTTCTGGGCTGGTGCTCCTGCCTCACACCTAGCTCGTCTTCACGCTGTTGAAACCAAAGCATTCAGAATCATTGGAATCTCCCGCGATGAAGCTAACTCCAAGGGCCTCTCACTCACTCACCGCAGGCAGGTTTGGTGGTCTTTCCATCTTCTACCGACTCGTCTCTGGCCTTGCCCCCCCAGCTCTCTCTGGGCTCTGTCCCGCAAATATTCCTACAGGTCGCACAAGATCTGCCTGCAACCCTCTTCTGGTCAAACTGCCAAAATCAAGACTCTCTACTCACCTTCACTCCTTCATTCCTCTCTTCTCCCACCTCTGGAACAAACTCCCTCACTCTCTTGAATCCCACTCCACCCTCCAGGACTTTAAAACTGCTGTTCACCACCATCTCTTATCTTCCCCCATCCAAAACCTTGATCTTTTGTACCCCCGCTAATTTCACCCCAATTCCACTTTTTTGAAATACCAACTTCTGTCCTGGAAGTCCTTGGTGTCCTTGTGTTTTATACTTCTCCCTCCACCCCCCCCCCCCCCTTCCCACGCCTCCTCCCCCCAAGCCCTCTCCCTTCCACACATCTCCCTGCTCTCAAATGTTGTGTTTGTGTGCTTCCCCTTCTCTCCCCATCTTGTTTTCCGCTCCCTCTTTTTGTGTGTTTTGTTTGTCTGGTTGATTTGTTTGTGAAGTAAATGTTAGCTCTTTCACGAGCCTCGATTCAGTATACAAAAAACAAAAAAACAAAAAAACCAAAAAAAAAACCCTTTAACTCCTAAATTAATTTTTATTTATTTAAGAAGACAGAAACTTATCGAAACATTAATGTGAATAATAATGTACATTTTGGGTAATAAAGTGGGAAACGACTGTTGTCTAAATTTACATTAATTGCCAAGTATTTAAATAATCAATTCATTTTATATCTCGGATTTTATTGTTTACTCATTCAGCAGAAAACTTCTCGGAGGCATGGATGGAAATGCTCACGTTTGTTTTTACAAGAAACATTCGAGAGATCTTTACAGGACATTACCACGGACCATTAGCTTAAACGGGCAGTGTGCAATGGATTTACAATTGATTGCAACATCAACACCGAAGAGAGAACTAAATAAAACTGCCATGTTGTTATTGCCATAATGTTTACAAATATTAAATTCTTTCTCTTCCATAAGTTTTCCTGCTGCAAAGGAAACAAAAAGCTTTTACCTTTACACTCCACACAAACAATTCATCATTATCCTCATCTATTGTGATGCTATGGATGCCATGCTGGAGTTTCCACTTGCTGGCTCCAGATGCAGTTTAAAACAAGATTGTTGGATGCCGTGCTGGAGTTTCCACGACCACATAGACCCCATGAAGTTAGCACCCTTTACCCTTTACCCGACTCAAAGTTCGGGTTGTACCATCATCATTACGAAAACATGCAATTTGGCGTCTGTCTGACTGGTTTTTTTTCATATAGGGTCATAAGACGAAGGTTCAAGCGATTTAACTTCTCCTCATCCCCAAGGGGAATTTGTGCCTTGGACAAACTCTATGTTGCAGTGTATATTAAGATATTAAGGTATTAAAGATATTAAGATATCAAGATTGCGGGTATTAAGATAGCTTATCGTGGCGTTTTTCCAAGACCACTTTCAGTAACAAAAGTAATAATAACACCAAAGATATTGGACAATCATTATAATGTTATTGCAGAACAATATTTTTTACTAATAATGTCCCCTCTCCCCATGGGATTTCCTCTGTGGACAACCGTGTTAATGTGCATAAATAGCTTATTGTGGCATCTCGTGGAAAACCATTACCGGAAGTAAAAATATATGTTATAAACCACAAAAGCATACAATTACCTTTTGAAACAGTTGTTACGTGCTCCTCCCCAAACCCCCTGGTCACGGTGTACCTCCGAGCCCTGAGAGGAGTCACGGCAGAAAAATGTGTTATTCTGTATGTCAAAGATCAATGGTGAAGCCACACCAATTGTTATCAACAAACAAATATTGTATTAAGATCACACAAGAATAACAGTACAACAACAATAGTAATCAATTGTACAACCAATATATATTTCCTATGATGGTACTATCAGGTTCGTACAATATAACTCACTGTGCTCCAAGTGAGCGAAAAGAAGAAGATTCCCAATGTCTCTAATCCCGGCTTCCAGCCAAAGTTGTTTCCGGCTTCAAGCCAAAGTCGATCCGCTCCAGCGATCGTCAGAACAATGTCCAATCGAGACCAGAATCCCGTTGGGTTGGCAGTTACAGTTCTGCTGCCAAAGCTGCGCAAAGGCGCCCTCAAGGCGACTGGGAAATCCAAAGGCGCCCTCCAGGCGACTGGGAAATCACACCCGCGGGTATGGACGTTCCACGGCTCAGTCGGCAAACCGCAAATTAACCTTCAAAAGCCACGTTGCACACACACACACACCAGATACGTCTGAATGCAGTGAAAACGGCTGAAGCGAAGCGAAGACCTTGCGCGATGCGCAAAGTGCGCGAGTCAAAATGGCCGACGGCCCGTTCTCGAGGCGTAACGGCGCGACGATGATTCTCCTCGGAACCAATCACCAAAACCTGACATGCAGGTTGATCTGTCACAGCGATAACAACTCTGTCACAAGAATCCCTTTCCCGGGAAACCCGAAGTTCGCTAGTGACCTCCGTTCGTCAACGTTTGCTCCAGACCTCAAATCAGCTCGGCTTTCTTGTCGAACTCACTCGCTCGGCCTTCTTTTTTCCTCCTCTTCTTCGTCGGCCGGTTCCGGTTTCATTTAAAACATTAACTTTTTTACCTTTTGAAAATAGCAATATCTATTTCCCTTAAACGACAACAATAATAGTACATGGAATCAAAAATGTTTACAGTGGATGAAAACCACAACAACGGAAGTGACGAATCCGTAACACAGTCACTACTGCTGTGTAACACTAAACTGAAAGGGAGGAAACTCTGGGTACGTTCAGTTACCAAGGAACTATCTAGTGCTTGCCAAGCCAGACATTCCTTATCAACGGTTTGAAATGGAGTGCTTGCTTGAATACTTAAGCTACTTGGCAAACACTCTACAAGAAACTTGGTAACTGAACACACCCGGAGTTATTGAGGCCAGACACTAGATCTACTGTAATCTATATATTCCAGGGAGGAATGACCCTTCCTGCCGCTCCCGTAGGGAACGGGTGTACTAGTTACAAAAATGGGAGGAGTTGTGGATTGTACCATTACAAAAAGGGTGGTGCGTAATGCGTAAATAGGGTAAATTGGGGACAAGGTAATGGTTCAATTCAACAATTACACAATTCGATCCTTTACCGGATTCAAACCATTAACCAATTAAAACCATTACTGGATGCCAACCATTCCCCTATTCGCTTCTTACATTAGGTTTCTCAGGGCTTTACCAGATTCGAACCATTACTGGATTTAAACCATTACCATAGACCCTAATTTATCCTATTTATGCATAAAGCACCCCCCTTTTTGTAATGGTACAATCCACAACAATCCACAAATCTCCCCATTTTTGTAATGGTACAACCCTAACTTTGAATCGGGTAAAGGGTAAAGGGTGCTAACTTCATGGACATCCCCATGGTGCTCATCTCGTCTCTCTGGGTCAGGTTACGGCAATAATTTGGAATGTAGCCAGGGTCCGAGTGGGACTCGCCGGGATACCTGGTTTCGCAGCCAAGATATACCTGGTCTGTTGTCCCTACCTTTTGATGCAATGCCCTGCCTGCGAAGCACCGCCAGTCTTATCAGCCACCACCCCATTTATCATTGGGTCAGCAATCAAACCCAGAGCAGATATGTCGAGACTCTAGAGATAAGTGCGCTACCTCTGCACAATTATTGTGGACACATGCAGTTTGAATCTGAACAAGAACGAGAAGCATAAAACGGCCAAAGAAAAAAAAAAAACAGGCAATGCAAATACACTTCCGGGCAGGTGGAAGGAGAGAAACACAACTATAACCTAAGCTACGTTACTAACATGCTGGTCAGATATTTTCAGACTCGATATTTGGGATCCTCAGTCTGTAATATGTTCCTAAAGGGTTCAGTGTGTGGTGAGTGATGGGATCAAACCCTATAACAGATCCCATGAGCACGGTTGCCCTTTTTCTCCATGAGAAAGAACGATTGTATATTTAGTGCCGCCCATGGTAATAAGGCTCTGTCGTGCTCTGCGCGCCCCCGACTGGGTCTCTTTCTGACCCGTCATTCTTTATCCGGGGCGCTATCTTGTAGCGAGAAGGTGCCTGCAGGGGCAAAAGGCTCAGGGACACAGGGGGCTTCAGAAAGCCTCGAGTCCGAGTCGATAACAATGAAGTTTCTGAAGGGCCCGCAGGCAAGAAGGTATATACATATATACAGGAGCAGGTGGGGGAGGCGGGAATGTGGGAGGAGTCGGTGTTTGGAGATTTATTGGATGGGGAGTGAAGATCCAGTTATAAAGGACGACCAAGGGAAGCTCTCTCTCTCTCTAGCTGTGCGGTCCGGTCCGCAGGAAGAGGAGATAAAAGATTGTTTGCAAATATTCAAGAGACATGTGCGTGCCGTGGTGTTTACGGAGCATTGCTGGTCCGTGTTTATGTGTTTGGTGTCTCGGCCCGGCTGGCTCCGCGTGTTTATAAACGCCAGGGCGCCTGCTTGGGAGGCCCAGGCGCGTTTACGCTGCGCTTGGCGCGTCCAGAGGCGTTCCGGGCGATACCACTGTTGGTGCGCACAGCACCCCGGAACAAAAGGGCAGCTTATGCGGTCGGATGGCAAGGGAGCTGGTATTAATAAACATCATTTTGCTTTATTTAAATATGCATTGTTGTGCTAAACATTTAACAAGTTTTGCACAATAATATACGTGGGAGGTCTCTTCCAATTTTTGACGAAACAATATGGATGCTAAATTAATTAATTTGGAGGTTTAGTTCAATATATTGATCATATTACTGGCCCTTTCATCCCCTTAGTCGTTCCTCAGACTCTCAACTCCTCTCCTACTCAATTCCCAAGGACACACTCACCAATTAACGTCACTTTTTGGTACTTCTTCAGGTTGCAACATGTTGACTTCCAATTTTTTTTTTTAACGTGAGTTTTATTACCACCACAAGCTCTGGGTCTACCACCTCCCGTATGGTCCAACGAACTGGATGCAAACTACTTGCAAAGACTGCCACATCGTTTTGTAGAAAAAAAACTGACCAAGTTATCAACCTTTTGTACAAGTGAACATATATGTGAGTCAAAGGTACATAGGTCAAGCAAGTTGTACAAAAGATGGAAATCCTGATTTATTACCTCCGCCACCGACAAACTGTTTGTTTGTTACTTGTGAAAATCGAAGATTTTTCAAGTACATTTATATTGATTGGTCTTGTGCGTTATTCTGTCTGTCTGTCTGTATGTATGTATGTATGTGAGTCGCCTACAGGTCACAATTTTCAACCGATCTTCACGAAGCTTCACCACATGGTAGAGTTGGTCATAAGCAAGACGCCTATTGTTTTTGGGGTCCAAAGGTCAATAGGTCAACATAGGCCAAAGGTCACCAACTTTGTCAAATATCTACAATCCTCAATTTCCATCCGATTGACTTGAAATTTTAAGAGGATTTGCATATCTGGTCACTGAATTCAACCACCAACTATTTTTGAGGTCAACATAGGCCAAAATATCAACATAAGCCAAATTTCAAAAATCCTCAATTTTTATCCGATTAACTTGAAATTGAAGAGGACATGCATATCTGGTCACTGAATTCAACCGCCAACTATTTTTGAGATCAGCATAGGTCAAAAGGTCAACATAGGCCAAAGGTCAACAACCTATCCAGATTTTTTAAAATCCTCTAATTTCATCCGATTGACCTAAAATTTGAAGAGGATTTGTATATCAGCTAAGTGAATTCAAACACCAACTATTTTTGAGATCAGCATCGGCCAAAAGGTCAACATGGGCCAAAGGACAACAACCATTTCAAATTTCTAAAATCATCAATGTTCATCCAATTGACTTGAAATTTGAATAGGCTTTTCATACCAACGAACTGTATTCAACCACCCAACTATTTTTGAGATCAACATAGGCCAAAAGGACAACATAGGCCTAAGGTCAACCACTTCTTTCAGATTTCTAAAATCCTCAATTTTTATCCGATTGACTTGAAATTTGAATAGGATTTGCACATCAGCCTACTGAAACCAACCACTAACTATTTTTGAGGTCAACATAGGCCAAAAGGTCAACATAGATCAAATTGAACTTCCGCTTCCGGTTCCTCCGGCGAGGAAGGGTCCTTTGACCTCTCCACATCATCAGAGTTAAATATTTTTCCATTTTTGTTATTGTCAAATTTCCACTGGTTATTGCACTGTGTATGTGTTACTGTGTGTTTCTAGTTAGTCTTGGATTGTAAGGTATTTAATTGTGTGTAATTAGTCATTTTGTATTTTTTGTTCGCACCGCGTGCGGGGCCTGGTCCCTCGAGGCTTCCTCCTCCTGTCGGTATTTTGTAAACTTAAGTTATTTCCTCCGCTGTATTGCATTTTCCTCAGACTTGCTTTTCTCCGCTACCTCCCCTGAACATCTTACCCTTTGTCTGAAGTTTTAAATACAAAAATAATAATAATAAACAATAAAAATTTCCTTCTCTCCTCGTGGTCCCCTCCCCGCACACGGCCACGGGCGTGTTGTCTCGCCCCACCCCCTTTATCTCCTTATTCTTCTACCACTCCAGCCTTTACTCATCTTTCCAATTCTAGTTTCCACCATACGCATTCAACCCTTTCTCCTTCTTTCTCAGATTCGTGCCCTCACTTCAGGGAATTTTCCAAGATTGTTTTTCACGGTTTTGTTTAAATTTGTTTAAACTTTCCCCTGCAGTGTTTTATTCAGTGGTATATGACAATCCCTGGTGTTGGGCTAGCGGCTAGGGTGCCGGCTTAGGATCCAAGGATCCTGGGTTCGAATCCCGGTCGATCGCTGAATTAACGCCAGGGGGGTTGACTCAGCCTGTCATCCTTCCGAGGTCGGCTAATTGAGTACCAGTTCACTGGTAATTCCCTGTTTGTCGTTAAAGGCGGCAAAAAGGGTTGGCGTCAGGAAGGGCATCCGGCCGTAAAACATTGCTTCAAATAGGGGACCGAAAAACAACAACAACCACGGTTCCCGAAAAAGGCCAACCCCCGCTTTGCGGGGAAAAATGGCCTCTAAAGGTGGTTTTTTTTTTTTTTTTTTGTTTTTAATATGACAACATGCTGTTCTTCTTCCGACTAAAAAGGCTTTTTTAAATTTCCTCTTCAAATCATTCCATTAAAAAAAAATTATATCTCTTACAGTTCTTCCTTTCTGCATTCTTTAAATTCACCTAAATCCTACCCTTCCTCTAATGTTTTCAAACGGATCTCTGACTTGAAAATCACAATAAACCCAGTTTGTAATAAATGTTCGTTTTATATTAATCGTCCAACACTTTCTGAACTCCCCTCACCCCTGCACTCAAACCCCCCCCCCTCACCACTCCCTTTCAAATCTCACCCTCCCCTCCTAATAGACGCTGAATAGACGCAGAGCAAGTAGATGATAGAACGAAGTTTCTTCGTCCCAGTGTTGGGCTTTCATGCTTGTTCGGGTCTGTCTATTCCTTCTGCAAAACGGATTTCGCTGTGGCCTGTACGGGTCACGGTGGTTTTGCAGTCGATAGGGACTCCGGGCGATCCACCTGGACGTTGGTTCTGACACAGGCCATTGGTCCCATACCTTACCTGGATGAAGCGGACCCTTAGGGGTATACGTGGAGTTCAGGGGGGTTTATCTTTTCGTTTATCTCCCCTCACCCCTCCCCTTCAAATCTCACTCCTCCCCTTCAAAACTCACCCCTCACCCTTCCCCTTCTAATCTGCCTCCCTTCCATCTTTCTCCAATTCTCCTCTCTCCCCCGTCTTCCTCAAAGCTGCCTCCGCCCCACTTCCTCTTCCATCGATCTCATACCTCCACCTCCTCCAACCTTCTTCCTCACTCTTCCCCCCCCCGCCCCCCCCCCCTCAAACAACACCTAACGGTGTCTCATCCCATTACCATCAAAGCTTTTGTCCTCCTTATCCTTCCCTTTCTCCTAGCTCTGCTGCAATCTCTGACACACTATCAACAGCTCTCCCTTCCTCCTAACTTCCTTCAGTTCTACCCTACCCCTCCCCTCCCCTGTATCCAATGCTCCCCCTCCCTCTTCCTTAACGGAATTGATCTCTCCATCCAGGTTGCTTCTGACAAACCAGACTTGATCTACTTAACAGAAACTTTCCTCCTTCAAGATGACTCTGATTCCTTAATATTGTTGTGGATATGAGGACTGTATATTTTTTGGATTGTGTGCTGTACTATTGTGATTATTGTTTATTCTGTGCCTCCTGCCTCCGGAGCTGTGTAAAGACCAAAAGGGCGTCCCATAGTCCACAAGCATACACGTCAGCCAAGTAATAGAATATACCTGTTGATAGTTATCTCTTATTCTGTGTATTAGTGTAAGGCTGTGTCTTCCATTAATTGAAATACTCCATTGCACCAGTGAAAGAGAATAGATTCCCTTTCCTTCCCATCCCCAAAACCTCCATTTCCATATTACATCCCCTCTCGTCACCGCTGAGCCCTCGATTGCCCATATTACCTCCGATCCAATTGCCGCCATTGACCACGAGGCAGGGTTGGGGGAAGGAAGGCGTTTCCCCACCTCGTCAGAGAGGGGAGGAGTGAACCAGCCCCGCTCGACCAACCATGAGCCAGGGGTTTGGCTACAGAGGGCGGAGGAAGAGCGGTCGGGGAGGTTCGCAAAGGTTGAGGGGCGGGGGCCTATATAACCCAAGGCAGGGCGTGTCCAAAAGGGAGATGCGTTTTTACAGAGTCGAGCTTGGAAGCAGAAACGGAGATGCACTTTTGAGCCGAGACAAGGAGGGTCACAAAGAGCTGAGTTGGTCGTCAGTGGTTGCGTTCAGTGGTTGCGTTCAGTGATTGCGTTGAGGGGTTGCGTTGGAGACGGAGTGGTTGGACCAAACAACAGAAGAGAGGAGAAAACCCGTCACGCCAGACCCCCCACCAGCGCGTCGGCTCTGACCGTGATCCGACCCGTGATCCGACCCGTGATCCGACCCGTGATCCCACGCACACGACAGGATCGGAGGCATCAGCGGCCGTCGAGGTCCCGCCCGACGTCCCGTGCAGGATCAAGCTCCAGCCAGCTCCGTGCCGTCCTCCCCCTCCAGCCACGCACCGCCTTCCAGCCAATCCACTCTGCAATTCCCCGTGTGAGTCGTCTTTGTTTGTTTTGTCCTGGGTAGTTAATTAAGTCTGTATAAGCTAGTATTTTCCCTGTGTCACCTGCGTCTTATGTGCTTGTAAATAAACTTGATTGCTCCTTTTTGCTTGTGTGTGTAAATAATAAACCCCATTACTCGTCTGTACGTCTTCTCGTTTTAATTCCGTTTCCTCTTACATTGCGTCGCTTTTGTCTTTTCCCTCATTGAGCAGCTAGGGTGCGATACGGCCAAAGTCTGGGTGAATCGGGTGAGTTTTGTTAGGTCGCGGTCTTACACCACCGCTCGGTCTATAACATCTAACCGCGATCTATAACAATTGGTTGTCAGGAGTTGGATTCGAACCTGGGACTAAATTTATTTAGCCCAAATTTTGGACACCAATTGTGTTAGTACTATAACAATTGGTGTCTGGGAGTGAGATTCGGGGCCCGAACCAAATTTTTAAAACATCGAGAAAAAAAATTTTGGTCAAAATTACGAGCTGCCGAAATTTGTTTTTTTTTTAAGCAAAACCCGAATTTTGAAATCGCGCCATGGCTGTTCAAGGCGACGGGATGCCGGTGGGAGAGATAGACGGGGTAGAATCGACCCAGGACTTAGGAAAAAAAATGGTGGAGGAGAGTAAAGAAGGTGTGGTTGAGGGTGTATCAGGTGCACAAAATGGCGTCCTCACGCATGTGGGTGTAGCGGCACCAAATTTTGCCGCGCCCTTTGTACCAACGGTGGAAGACATGCAATTAATTATGGCTGAAATGGAGGCCCTTTTGGACAGGAACAGTGAGCGATTGTTAAACCAAATGGAAGCTGACAGTGAGCGATTGTTAAACAAATTGGGAAACCAAATGGAAGCAATAACGAACAAATTGGGAAACCAAATTGAAGAAATAACGAACGGAACGAGGGCCGGTAGGGAGGAAGGGGAGCAGAGGGATAGAGACCGCAAGTTGGGCGAAAGGGTCCCAGGGGTGCACGAGGAGGTAACGCGAGTCGAAAAGCGCTGGTTGAGCGAAGCGGAGGAAAGCACGGGTACAATGACGGGGGTAGAAATCGCGACACGGGGTTTGAAAAAGCCGGCGACCGATGAGGTAGAGGGAATTTTATTAAAGCCAACGGTCGTCGAGGTGAGTACAGAAAAAGCGGAAGTGGGCATTGAAATTGAAGAGATGACGGAGGTAGCCCGGGAATTGCAGGGAGAAATGGATAATGTACAAAGTCTGTGTTCAAATCATGATGAGATGCTCACTAACCAAATAAAAAGTTTGCAGGTGGCAGAGGAGGTGCGACGAGGTACGGAGGTGAGTGGCAATGTACATGATGTGAGGGGAGATTCAGTCGGCTTGGGGATTGGTTTGGATCCGGGTGTTCGTGAAAGGCCGTTGGTGAGGTGTGTGACAGGACAGGTGTGCGAAAAAAGAGGTGTGCGAGAATGTCCGACCATGGGGTGTGTGAGGAAAAAGTGCACGCCGAGGAGTGAGTGTGCCGTCAAGAGTGAGTTGGTCGAAGCGCGTGTGCGAGGGAGCACAGGGAAGCGCGGTGTGGTGAGTGTTACGGAGGAAGTAACGAAAAAGTGTGCGCGGGAGGATGCGCGAGAAAGGTGTGTAACGGACGGGTGCATGGGGAAAGCGCATGCTGTCAAGAGTAAGGGAGAATGCATGCCTGTGGTGAGTGTTACGGAGGAAGTAACGAAGAAGTGTGCGCGGGAGGATGCGCGAGAAAGGTGTGTAACGGACGGGTGCATGGGGAAAGCGCATGCTGTCAAGAGTAAGGGTGAGTGCGCGACCGAGAGTGGAGGTGAGAGTAGTGAGAGTGAAACGGAGCGTGAGTTGGTTGTGGCAGGTGAGCGAGGATGTACACCTGGAATAGAAGGATGCACACCTGGAATGGTAGAGCGTGAGTGGGAATGCACGCTGGAATTGGTAGTGAGACACGTGGTTGGGTGTGCGGGTGAGAGCACACCTGTGATTGTCACAAAGGAGGTGACCGAGACAGGGGCGCGAAGAGGTGTATTGGTGAGGTGTGCGAGCGACGAATGTGTGCCAAGGTGTTCGGTGGTCAGGTGTGTGACCAAGTCGGTGAGCGGAATGAGTGTACCGAGGTGTGTAAGGAAAGGTACGAGGAGAATGGGAACGGCTGCATGTATGAGCACGAAAGGGGTAGCGTATGCATGTAAGCCTGCAGGTGAGGCGTCGACGATAACCGGGTTAAAGGTTAGGTCGACTTTTAGCCGAATCGGGCCCTCGGTGCGTGCCGGGCTTCGCGTGCCGCGAGAACCAGCGGAGATCCGAGCCACGGCGGGTTCGAAAGGACCGCCGTGCGCGATCCACGCTGGGCCTCGCATGGAGCGGCCGCGTCCGGGCTCCACGAGGCGGAGCGGGCAGCCCGATAGGAAGGGTCGTCATGGCGACCACTTTCTATTGAGACGTGCCGGCAGGTCGAGATCGGGACATTGGATGGCTTCACGCCGAGGTGGTGCATGGGATCTCGGCCCGGGTAAGCCTCCGTCCCTGCCCCGAATGCGGGACGCATCCAGCCGCCAGCACAAAAGAATCCGCGTTCAGTGCTCGGCTGTACGAAGCCGAGCTTTCGAAGGAAATTGGCGAACCGAGAGGATGTAATAAGTAGACGGGTGATGGTGATAGTGATAGTGATTTAAAACGAAATTTAGAAAAGTGAATAGAATTGGCAGTAAATGGAAAATTTTTGAATTGTTGGATTTGGACGAGCGAAATTGGTAGTGAGAGACCCCCGATGTGGTGGGATGGCAAATCCACCATCCCTCACAGGTGGGGGCAAAGGAGCAATAGCTTATGGGGTTGATGGCAGTGAAAACTAGCCCGGGTGGGTTAGGATATATCATGGTAGGGATCTAGCGAAGATGACATTAGGTGACGTTAAGGTTAGTTAGTGACTGATACCTGTAGTGGGGACGCAGGTAGATTAGTGTGGATTATAATGACGTGGGAGCGCAATAGTGTAAAGGGACGACTGGGAAGCGCAAGTTTCAGAGGGGAGTAGTTAGCTGAGATGATGCCGTGTGTGTGAGGATTGGACAGGTGAGAATGGAACAGGTGTGATTGCACAGGTGTGCAACTGAACAGGTGTGTGGAGCAGTGTATGAGGGAGTAGTGGTGATTGCGTGTTGTGTTGACCAAATGGTCCAGGAAGAGGAGGAGGGTGCAGGTGGCACCAGGTGAGATTGCACAGGTGTGCAACGACAGGTGAATGAAAGACAGGTGTATGGAATAAATGGTCTGGAGGATTGGAATGGATGGTCGTGGAGTGAGTATGGCGGAAATTGTGGAGTGGAGTGGATGGTGCGAAGGTGTGAATGGGGGAAGAGTGGACCCCCATCACGGATACCCGGGGCGGGTAGTGTAAGTGTTAGGTAGAGGGTACAGGTAAATTGTGGATGGATATTGGCATTTGTGGTGCGGTTGCAGAATGGTATTGTGAATGGGTGCATTAGTGTTGTGGAAATGGCTGGGCGTGTAGCCTGTTAGTGTGTGTAGTTGGTTGGGCACTCCACCACTGTGAGGATGTCGGCCAGGTGAGGCCGCAGGTGGGCTCTGGGAGCCGGTAGTTGTGAGTGGGTGCCTGAGGATCCCGGGTGTGGATCGGGCAGCCCAGTGCCAGTGAGGGCACCGAGTGGGGAGAGTGCCAGAGGGCCTTCCCCAGGTAGTTAGGTTAGGGTGAGGAGCAGGTAAGCTCGGAGGCAACTGCAGTGGTGGAGGTGTGCAGGTGGGTAGGCCCACTGGGAGAGGTACACGCCACAGCCCAGAAATTGTGCAAGGGCACCGGGAGATGAATCGGGGGAGTGAGACCCCCAAATTGAAGAGCACCACAGTTTGGCCAATGGGAATTGGTTTTTTAGAACCCATAGTGTAAGAGGGCCAATGGTTTGGCCGGAGAAAGACCCCGGGTAGTGTAAAGTGTGTTAAAGTCATTTAGAGGATAGTTAGGATGAAGGATCTCCTCGCACCATCTGCACCCACTCACCGGAGGTGACAGGTAACTCCACACCATGCCATGTTTTATTATTTTTTATTGTGCAAATGTTTGGAATGTGAGACGCATCATGACGTGGGTGTGACATTGTGCTTTGATGTTCCATCTCTTCCTCCTTATGAGGATTGATGATGAATTGATGATGGCAAATTTTTGAAGTAGAGGGATTGTGGTGACGAATTTGGTATAGGGGAAATATGGGGAAGACGTGACAGTAGTGACGAATTGGTAATGTGTAGATTTTGTACATATGGGGTAAGGGCAAGGGTAGGCTAGGTGACAGGGGGGTGACGTACGGTAGGGACGAGCTTTCTCACTTCGCCCTCCGTACGCATTTTGCCTTGCATTGCCTTATTGACGTGTACCCTTGTGACCTTACCCCTCGCTCAATTGTCTTTCTTTTGTCTCCCACATGACCTGTGCGCCGTTGGGCGCCGAGGGGAGCGTGCGTGGGTCGGCCATTGTGCGCCCGAAATTCCCAGAACCAGCTGTCTGCATCGATGCACCACATTATGGACCACATGTCTGTGGCCGAGCACCACCTATGGACCCCATGGGTTGGGGCATGGCCCCTCTGCTGGAACCGGCCATGAGGGCCCGAAATCTTGCTGGCGGACCTTGGCCACGGGGCACCGATGCCCCACAGGTGAACCACACTAGTCGGCCCTGTGGGCCATAAATAAAATAAATAAGGACACATTGGGCACACTTTATTGAAAATAGGCCGCCAGTAAGCAAAGCAAAATGAAAATGACAACATCTGGAAGACAAATAATAATCACCAGCAGAGGGAGCCGAAGAGCAAGAGACACCTGCAGGGTTAGGGGTTGTTGAATTTATTTTATTGATGAACAGTGGTGACTGCACTGATTGGTGCTTGAGGGTGTGTTGGTGCGTTATAGGTGCTTTCATGGTGCATTGATGCAGAGCAGACTGTCTCCCCCCCAGAAAGAACAATTACAGGTCCTGGGTTAGTTTTGTAAATAAAAATAGCGTCAGTGTAAATAATGCTCCCCACCGTCAGTGTTTAGTTTGAAGACCATTCCGCAATTCGGTTAACTGTGGGCGTAAGTCTGTTAGGCAGGGTGCAATGGAGCAGCGGGACACATTTATTTATGTTTTAAAACTGTCGCACTCAGGGTCAGGTTAAAAGTAGAGGGAACTACACCTACGTGTCACACTAAATAAAAGTTGTAGGCCCGGGACGTGCCTAAGAGGAGGAGGGTGCAGTGTTGTGGATATGAGGACTGTATATTTTTTGGATTGTGTGCTGTACTATTGTGATTATTGTTTATTCTGTGCCTCCTGCCTCCGGAGCTGTGTAAAGACCAAAAGGGCGTCCCATAGTCCACAAGCATACACGTCAGCCAAGTAATAGAATATACCTGTTGATAGTTATCTCTTATTCTGTGTATTAGTGTAAGGCTGTGTCTTCCATTAATTGAAATACTCCATTGCACCAGTGAAAGAGAATAGATTCCCTTTCCTTCCCATCCCCAAAACCTCCATTTCCATATTACATCCCCTCTCGTCACCGCTGAGCCCTCGATTGCCCATATTACCTCCGATCCAATTGCCGCCATTGACCACGAGGCAGGGTTGGGGGAAGGAAGGCGTTTCCCCACCTCGTCAGAGAGGGGAGGAGTGAACCAGCCCCGCTCGACCAACCATGAGCCAGGGGTTTGGCTACAGAGGGCGGAGGAAGAGCGGTCGGGGAGGTTCGCAAAGGTTGAGGGGCGGGGGCCTATATAACCCAAGGTAGGGCGTGTCCAAAAGGGAGATGCGTTTTTACAGAGTCGAGCTTGGAAGCAGAAACGGTGATGCACTTTTGAGCCGAGACAAGGAGGGTCACAAAGAGCTGAGTTGGTCGTCAGTGGTTGCGTTCAGTGGTTGCGTTCAGTGATTGCGTTGAGGGGTTGCGTTGGAGACGGAGTGGTTGGACCAAACAACAGAAGAGAGGAGAAAACCCGTCACGCCAGACCCCCCACCAGCGCGTCGGCTCTGACCGTGATCCGACCCGTGACCCGACCCGTGATCCGACCCGTGATCCCACGCACACGACAGGATCGGAGGCATCAGCGGCCGTCGAGGTCCCGCCCGACGTCCCGTGCAGGATCAAGCTCCAGCCAGCTCCGTGCCGTCCTCCCCCTCCAGCCACGCACCGCCTTCCAGCCAATCCACTCTGCAATTCCCCGTGTGAGTCGTCTTTGTTTGTTTTGTCCTGGGTAGTTAATTAAGTCTGTATAAGCTAGTATTTTCCCTGTGTCACCTGCGTCTTATGTGCTTGTAAATAAACTTGATTGCTCCTTTTTGCTTGTGTGTGTAAATAATAAACCCCATTACTCGTCTGTACGTCTTCTCGTTTTAATTCCGTTTCCTCTTACATTGCGTCGCTTTTGTCTTTTCCCTCATTGAGCAGCTAGGGTGCGATACGGCCAAAGTCTGGGTGAATCGGGTGAGTTTTGTTAGGTCGCGGTCTTACACCACCGCTCGGTCTATAACATCTAACCGCGATCTATAACAATATCTCTTCCTGGTTACTCCCTCCTCTGGTACGACACACCTGAGCCCCCTCCTGGTGGTGGGGTTGCTATCTTTATCAAAGACTCTCTTCCTCACTCTCCCTGCACTGCCCAATCTCCGCACTGCCCAATCTCCACCCCACCCACAGGAGTAACTCTTGCTACGGCTTCCCCTCCACTCCCACCTTTTGTTCATATGTGTGTTGTACCGTCCTCCAAACAGTGATGCCTCCATTTACATCTCACTGTCTGACAAAATGGACCAACTTCGACCCACTCATCCCAACTTTCTCTTCCTCATATGTGACGACTTCAACTGTCATCATGCTAGCTGGCTGGGTGTGGGTACCTCTTTCACCAGCCATGGCACCTCAGCAAAGGACTTCTGCTACCAACTGGGATCAACACAATCTGTCAATTTCTAAACCCAGATCTCAGTCAACGGTGCATCTTCTCTTCTGGACTTGGTTATGACTAACTTCCATGCAAATGTCTGCTGCTCTTTTTCTGCTCCAATCGGTTCATCTGATCATGTGCTTGTTAAAGTGGACATCTCTCTGGACATTCTCAGAGAGCCTCCTCAGCGTCGACAAGTCTGGCATTTCACTCAGGCCAACTGACACGGTCTTCAAGCAGCCATCAAACATCTGGACTGGTCTCCCATCTCTACTGCATCTGACATCAACTCTTTCTGGAAAGTCTTCCAAAGTAAATTGCTCTCTCTCTCTCTCTCTCATGCACAGATTTATCCCACTCGTCTTCAGTTGTCATACCCTTCCTCACGTCCATGGTACACAGAATCTTGTGGTGAGGCAGTTGCCCTGAAACAACTTGCCTTTGCCTCTTGGAAGGCTAATCCAACTGAAGGCAATCTCAGTTCCTTTCACAAAACTCAGAACAAGTGTGTGTCTACCCTCAGAAGAGCCAGGAAACAATATCTCTCTGCTCTCAAGACTGAACTCTCAAACCTGTCTCCCTCCTCCAAATGCTGGTGACGTCTAGTCAAATCTGTTTCTGGTGTTTGTTCCCCCTCCATCCCCTCCCTTACCTCAAATGGCTATATCCCCTCGCTTACCTCAAATGGCTACACAGCTGACACTGCACGTGAAAAGGCTGAATGCCTCAACTCTGTGTTTGCCTCAAAATCCTGTGTCCCAAATCCGTCTCCCTCTGTACCCACCTTATCCAGTCGAACCCAGCTGCTCCTGTACTCTACTCTGTGTTCTTCTCTCCTGACAAGGTAGAGAAGTTTCTGTCAAACCTTGACTCTGATTCTGCAACTACTCGACCAGACGGCATCAGCCCACAGGTCCTAAAATCCTGCTCTGCCACTCTTTCACACCCTCTCTCTGTTCTCTACACCCTCTCTTTTGCTCAAGGTCATCTGCCATCAGCTTGGAAATCAGCCAACATTACCGCTTTACACAAAAAAGGTGCAAAAACAGATCCTTGCAACTACAGACCAATCAGCCTGCTCCCAATTAATCAGCAAAGTCATGGAATCCATCATTGCTTTGGATATCAAATCATTCCTCTTCTCCAATGGCTTGATCTCTGATCATCAATTTGGTTTAAGACCAGGTCACTCTACTCTGGACATGCTGTGTCTGCTGTCTCAACAATTGATGGAGGTCCTCAATGCCAAACAGGAAATCAGAGCTGTCTCCCTTGACATGTCACGTGCCTTCGATACGGTCTGGCACCCCACTCTGCTCACCAAACTCTCTTCCTATGGTATCCATGGAAATCTCCGTGCATGGTTTGGGGACATCCTCTCTGGTCGTATTCAACGTGTGGCCCTGAATAGAATTTTCTCATCTCCCCTTCCTGTTCAGGCTGGAGTTCCCCAAGGTAGTGTTCTGGGCCCTGTGATTTTTCTGGTCTTCATCAATGATCTGTCTGACTCTCTGGAAAATCCTCTCTATCTCTTTGCTGATGACTCCACTCTCTGCCACTTTGACCTCATCCCTCAGATCGGCAGTATGCAGCCTCCTCCCTCTCTGCAGAACTGGACAAAATCACAGACTGCTCATACAAGTGAAACATGTCTTTCAATCCTGACAAATTTCACACTCACTTTGTCTCTCTGAAAAGACCGACTGGACAACCCTCCCATCTACTTTCTCAACAATCCTCTCCAAGAAGTTCTCTCACTCAAGCTTTTGGGTCTCACTATCTGCCATGGCCTTTCCTGGGAAAACCACATTTCTAAGCTGGCCTGCAAAGCCAGTCACCGATTGGGCATCCTCCATCATGTGAAGTCCTTCCTTGGCACACTTGAGCTCCTCACCACATACAAGGCTTTCATCCGCAGCTCAATGGAATATTGCTCTCCCCTCTGGGCTAGTACTGCTGCTTCACACCTAGCTCGGCTTCATGCTGTTGAAACCATGGCTTTCAGAATCATTGGAATCTCCCGTGATGAAGCTGTCTCACTCACCGCAGGCAGGTTTGTGGTCTTTCTGTCTTCTACCGACTCTCTGGCCTAGCTCCCCCAGCTCTGTCTGTGTGTGCTCTGTCCCCCAAATATTCCTACAGGTCGCACAAGATCTGCCAGCAACCCTCTTCTGGCGAATTCTCCCACCTCTGCAACAAACTCCTCACTCTCTTCAAACCAACTCCCTCCAGGTGTTTAAAACAGCTGTTCACCACCATCTCTTATCTTCCCCCATCCAAAACCAAAATCTTTTCTACCCCAGTGAATTCACCCCAGATACACTGTTTTGAAATACCAACTTCTTTCTTGGAAGTCCTAGCAGTGTCCATGTTTTTTTTTTTTACCTCTTCCCCCCCCCCCCCCCCACCTCAACCATGCCTCCTCCCCCCAAGCATTCTCTCTACCAAAGTTCTCCCGATATCCCTGCTCTCAAATGTTGTACTTGTGTGCTTCCCTCTCTCCCCTCTCTTGTCTCCCGCTCCCTTTATTATATGTTTTATGTGTCCGTTTGTTTTTTTGTGATTAATGTTCGCTCTTACACGAGCCTCGATTTTGTATACTAAAAAAAATCCCTGTTAAGACAGTAATCTTGGGGTTAAGACACCCCAAGACACCAAATCTGCCTCTTTCAATCCCTAACTTATTTCCTGAAATTCGTAGTAGTGTAATTTGCATTTATACCATGTACCCCTAGTAGTAGTGGTGTTGTTTTTCTTTATACCGTGTACCCCTAGTAGTAGTCATGTTTTTTTAAAACTCAACTGGACTATGTCCAGCTGAGTTGTTGTCGACACCCAGTGTCCGTCGTCCGTCTGTCTGTCTGTCGTCTGTAAACAATTCGACGTCTACGCTCGAAAAGTCACAAATATTGATGAAATTTGATGAAACTTGTTATGCAGCATCTTTAAGACATAAACTAGTTTGGGATTGCATATGGGCGTTGCACGCCCAAAAATGGGTGCGGCAGGGCGGCCATATTGAAAAATCAATTTTTGTCAATCTGGTACTTCCTAATGTAGCTAGAAGGCTGAAACTGGGTGTGTAGACAGTATGTCTTGATTCAATACCATACATGTATATTGTTTGACCAAGTCTTTCTAAATAAATTCAAGTCTGAAATCTGAGAAAAGTAATTGTAGTTTTACTTTTCATGCCTCACTTAAAACTCAATTTTTTCTAGTTTCCTGTTTAAACATGAGATACCTTCAACGTTACTGTACCTCTTTAGCACATATAAACTATATAGTTTGTGGTTCTATTATGCATAAAATTCTAACCATATTGATATAGACCAGTTGAGTTCAGGTTCCCTGGAACCTCTAGTTTCTTTATACCATGTACCCCTTTATACCGTGAGTCCAAAGACAAATAAAACTATAAAACAGCACGATAAATTGCACCAGCCATGAGGAGTACCAGCAACGATCAGCTCCTCAACCAGCCCTCATGGTCTTTTTTGGCATTTTCAGTTGAGGCCTCCGAGTCTGCCCTCCATTTTCATCTTCTTCCTCCACGCTTCTCTTTTAAATCTATGCACATCGAGTTATCCTGTATCTGCAGGGCCCTTCCTACTCCTTCAAGCAAGATGACTCCTTCCCTTCTCCAATAACAGGGTCATCCCAGCTCGGGTCAATTCCCAACTTCCGCAAAGAAAACCACGATGAATGTCTCCTCACAAAACTCCTCCGTGAGCCCTTCTCATCCTCTTCTTCTTCGGTAGGGCCCTCATGTCGGCGGCCCTGAATAAAAATAAACCATTGCCACTTCCGGCACAACAGCACACTGCGACGCCATGGCTGGCACACACTGGCCAGAGAGATCGTACACATGTGACACGTGTGGCTCTGTGATTGGAACTCCTCACCTAGCCCCACCCACAAACATGAGGTGTTTCCACGGTGAATCTGGAATTGAGAAATCTCTGATAGAGCTATTGAACAGGCCGCATGGCGAATCGGAGAAGTTGTTACTGAGATGGAGAGGGACAGTAAGATCAGAGGAGTGCCGGGATTAATATGAATAGAATACGGTGTTTGCACGAAGCCTAATCTTGTGTTGAGAAAACCAAGAAAGCTAATCACAGCTGCAAAGCTACGTGGAGAAACAGCGAGTGTGTTCCAATTTACAATTTGTCAGGTGTTCATTTTTAGCTCAAGTTGAATATAGTTCAGGTGAGGTATTAGCATCACGTAGTGTCCGTCAGTGAGTTAGTCAGCCAGCATGTAAATACTCGGATCTTCTTCTCCAAAGATACACTCTATTTCGATGAAACTTGACCACAACCTTCATCAACTGTTAAGTGTTATGCTAAAACAAATAGTCCTATTTTCACCAAACTTTGTAGAACTTCTGTGTGGTCTACCAGGTAAGCCCAGGGGATTTTTATTATTAAGTAGTAGTGAACTTCGATGAAATGTAAATATGCTATGACTGAGCCAGTGCTGAAATTGATTCTGTCACCTGTGGCTTGTTTTAAATACTGTACCTCTGTATGATAACAAACATGATGAAAAACTATTTACATACCTAATTTATTTGAAAAGTCATCCCACAAAGTAATTCAAATAATCTGCACAAACAGCTCATTAATATTCATGACCTAGTTAGCTAGTTAGTACCAAGTTAGTACCAAGTTAGCGATGGATGCGTTGAGTGTCAGGTAGGAATTAAAACCTCTATTGTTCTGACGAACAGTTTTGCTGCCTAACAGTTGATTTTGCTTCATTTTATACTCCAAATAGACTTATCTAACAATGAGGGAAATAAAATGTGAAAATTAGCATATTGACTTTTACTCCATCGACTTGTAAGTCAAAAAATACCAGAAAATAAGATGTGGTGATATGAGAAATGCAATAAGATGTGATATGAGAAATGCGTTGTTTTAAGTATGGAAAGATGTTTACCCACCCCCAATGTTTGTCTCTAAAACCACCATCCCTTAATCACCCCCTTTTTAATGTTCTCACCTTTGTAATCTGTATTTTATGTGATTTTAAAGTGACCTGTTAGGCCATCAGGTGCAAGTTTGGGGGGTGGGGGGGAATCTGTGAGAACTACACTGACCATTAGCAACCTTCTAGGGTGAGGAAGAATTTGGCTTGACCACAGACTGTGTTATGGATCAATGACGGCCAAGAGGGGAGGGGCTAAGTGTGACACGGCTAAGGTTGGGAGCAGACACGTATGCAACAAAGGTGTCCAACCTGTATAAAGGAAGCTGCATGGCAGGTATAAAGGTGGGTGCAATCCGTATGTGGGGTGGGGGGTGAGGAGCAGCCTGGAGCTTTGCTAGGGGGAAGTTGCATGCTAACACTGTGAGAGTGTTGGCTCTCTCCTGCTCGTGGCTCATTAAGGTCCAGTTGTGTCCGGCTGGGCACAGCCAGCGTATTTTCTCTCTTGTCCATCTCTCACTTTTGTGTATATCTTGTGGAATGAATGGGCCCATTAAGTTACATAAGTAAGGATCCTGTTCATTCATAGTTCATGGATGTGTACGGTAGAGAGTTAATGGGTGTTCACATCACATTATATTGTTGTTTGCGTTTATATTACCGATTTCCGCACCTGTGTTTATGATTAAATTATAAAACCATTTGATCTCTGGGTGAATTTGGGGGGTTATGATGAGTGTTGCAATTGTGCACATCCGTTAAAGACCATATTGGATATGGGTGATCAATGCCCATAACACGGTCGTGTCGTCCACATAACGACTCCACTCGGTTGTTATGAGAGATCAGTCATACGGCACCGAATCGCGGTATCGTGGTGCTTAGACACATGATTCAGCTCACGACAACAAAATCAGTCGGCCAATGCTACCGCTTTGACTCGGGTCACCAGTATTTGTACCTGGCAATTGGGATGGTGCATTGGCTGTAACAATATTATGTATGCAGGAGAATGCAAATTGGAAAAAGGAATGGAGGCGATGGGATAGAGGATACAATGGAGTCTATGGAAATGTTTAGGAGGATGCGTGAGGATGGAGGGAAACGGGTTGAGAGGAGGATGAGGGAAGGAAAATGATAAATACTGTACATATAAGAACCCAAAACTTTTCCACAATTTTGGCACACACACAATACATGAATGGATTTTTAATTGGCTGTTATACCAATACCTCAGATTACTTAAAAATATATATTATCCATATCGTTCAGATAGAATTCTTCTTCTTCTTCTGTTATGCAGCGCAAGGTAGAATCGTTGCCCAAGTCCACGGCTGTACCCTGGTGCAATACCCTCTGCAGGTTAGATCAGGAATTTGGAATTTGTTACAGAGTGCCGGGATAGCTCACCTAGTCTTCACAAAGGACGCCATGGGATCTTTAACGTCCTCCAACTAATGCCTGCAGAAGGAACGCCCATCTGTCCATCCAAGGGAAGGCACACACATCAATGAATCACCTTGCCTGTGAAACACCGGGATGACAGTTTATAGCTGGGGCTGAGAATCAAACCCCGGCTATAGACACCTTAGGGGAGAGTTTGCGTACCTCCAGCGCATCCTGCCAGCATGATCAGATAGACCTAAAGCTTATAAGAGGTCACAGTCATTTTTGAAGCACCAGCTTTTTGGTTACGGTGTTTGGTCCGATGGTGGGGCTGTGCTGGGTTTATGCTAAAAGCCTTGCTCATGCAAATCACAACTGATGGGAATGTGGCTTTCAATGAATAGAGATCAAAAATGCTTCCTACCGAGAAATCCCTGCAAATACGAAAGAAATACGATTCCTGAAAATCGGATTATTGAGGAAAACATGCCGGTTACCGTAACAGAGCTCGGGGCTAATGGGATTGGGAGGAAACGGCATACTACTAGCAACCCCATCTCCCTCTCTATTATCCCCTTCCTCAGAGTCGTCATCCAAATGCACGTCATACTCATGCACAAACGATTTCTCGTGTAATTGTGACGATCTGACCCTTCACCCTTCCCACATGCACCCTGGGGTCGTTTGAGCTAGTAGGACCTGCCTGGAATCCTCGCCCGGGGTCGCGGCACCTGCCAAGCCTGACCAGGCTGCAGATGTACGTCCAGGGACCTCTTAATATCGTGTTACACAAACATTTTTAACGAACCAATGTCACGATAAAAACGTAAAATACATCATTGATTTTAAAGCATTTTAAAAATCACTCCGCATATATGGCAACCCATCCTGCGCTTGCCAAAAGGTCATTAAATGTAAGCCACAGAATGTGGTTGGCTCTGTTTCTTATCCAGGCTAATTACAGATTTCTTCTGTCGGTGATTTCTGGCTTTCACCACAATGAAGCACGTTGGGAGCGGTGAACATTCCCACAATTTTTCATCTTTTTGCCTTTGACATGCCATTCTGTGTCCAGTCTAACTTGCGACAATATGCTCAATGCACTGGGATTTGCACATTCATCTCCAGTCGACACGTTGAGCTCGCTCTGCAGAATGATTCGTCACATCGACACTTGGTGTACTCTTAACGAGATGAAACTCAATGTTGATAAATGCAAATTGATGACTCACTTGTTCGAGAAACCCACCCAAACCAACTTATACTGATAGGTTCTCAAACTTCAAATTACTGACTTTATAAATATCTGGCTTTATTCATTTATAGGCATCTCACTTTGAAGCTGCTTATCAACACAGTTGTTTCAAAAGCAACAATAACTGCACTGAGTACAGAACATTAGCATACCTTCGCCAGACTGAACAGTTTACGTTTTGTATCGCACTGATATGCCAGATCTATATCCGGATCTGAACCAAAATCGAATCGGCTTGTTTTTGTCACCTACCCAACTCATCCATCAAGTTTTTTTCATAATCCGTCCACAACTTTTTGAAATATCGTGCTATTAACAGGAGTACCCGGCATTGCCTGGTGATGTTCAAATCCTGTTGGCATTTTGAAGAAATACTTTTTTTTTTCTATTTTTTTTTTTGTCAGTGCCTAAAACACTTCCCTACCTTATAAGGAAAATTTATATTTAAGATATCACACACACACACACACACACAAATTGGGAATAAATTAATATTACCTTTCATATAGTTACAAAGGAATCTGGTGTTGGCTTAGCGGTTAGGGTACCGGCTTGGGATCCTAGGATCCCTGGGTTCAAATCCCGGTCCATTGCTGACATTAACGCCAGGGGGATCGACTCAGCCTGATCATCCTTCCGAGGTCGGCATAATTGAGTACCAGCTCACTGGTAATTCCTTGTGTGTCGCAAGAGGCAACCAACAGGGTTGGTGGCAGGAAGGGCATCTGGCCATAAAAAAGGGCATCCATCCATAAAACAATGCTTCAAAAAGAAGACCACGGTGTCCGTAAAAGGCCAACCCTTGCTCTGTGGGGAAAAATGGCCTCGAAAGGTGGTTCTTCTATATAGTTACAACGGCTCAGGCCCAACAAAGCGATATATTTTTTCCAACATTTTAATTTTTTTTGCCTAAAACACTCCCCTGCACTCAATGATGAACCTCTGAAAGATTGATGAAGATCCGTTCATCCATCTCTGAGAAAAATGGCGAAACACAGACAGACAGACAAACGGCTCTCTTTTAGTATAGATATATCGTTTTTGGCCCTATCCACTCTATGGTGAAGAATCACTTAGAAAAATAAAAAATTCTCGTATCCGGATCCAGATTCGGATCTTCAACATCACACACCCAACCTGTTCACCAAGTTTCGTCCGAATCCGTCCATATCTTTTTGAGATATCCTGCTCACAGACAAACAGGTAGACATATGGGGTGAAAACATAATCTGTCTACCTTTGGTGGCGGAGGTAAGGTTCGGAGGTAAGGCACTGGGCTTATTCGAAGGTTTGTTAATTGTAAAGAGATTCACACACTCGATAAGTTTTATTGTGCTCTCGTTAGACGCACTCTTGGTACGTTGCCCCCAGTTGGTGCCAGTCCTCTTTCTCCCAGCAATCCCCTCCTGCCCAGGTCTTCCAAGGAAACATATACCAAATCGTGGTGGTGACAGTATCGATTATATTCTCTCTGTTACACTCACCTGTGTCGGTCGTATTTGATAAACAGCCTTAAATTAATTAATTAATTAATTAATTTATTTTGTTGTAAAATGTTTGTGTAACAGATTCGACATCGCATTGAAAACTTTATTAATATCAATCCGAAACGTATCAATAATGTAAAATGTATTAATCACTGCTCCACAACAAATACCTTGTATGATTCTCTTTGTATCAAATTCCCATGGTTGTGGGTGCTCTGCCTGCCAATGTGGTAGAAAGTTTGCTCTTTGATCTAAACTCCTTTATTAAGAACCTTAAATCCCATCGGTTGGCGCCACAAGTGATTGATCCTTTGCCATAACTCGTCCATGAGTTTATTTGATGTTTGATCGAAATTTGAACTTTTCTCCTTTTTGAATGTACTTTTTTGTTTTTTCTATTTAAAGTGTAATTTTGGAATATTTATTTATTTGTTTTTGCAGGATGGGGAAGAGGTGGAGGGTGCAAAAGTGCTGCTGTTGGTCGACTTGATATCTGGCGAAATGGATATTGGTTCTTTGTGCGTGTTATTATTTTTATCACTATTCAATTGTGCAATTCCCTTTTCACTGGTTGTTTTTTTACTTTGTGTTATTTTGTGGGTGTGCAGGTTTTTATCGTCTTGTGCTCTTTTTAGTGCCAGGAGGGCTACTCGATAGTGATTTAGTTCATTTTTAGCAATCTTGCTGGGGTGCAATTAATATGTCCTGATTTACCATATTTGTTTGTTTTTATTGATGTACCTGTGAAATAATTTTGATGTACCTGTTTTTATTGATGTACCGCAATGATATTAAATTCAATAATTTCATGCAAGACGATACATGACACTATTATTCTGACAAAATAAGGTTTAATATTGCATCGAGAGTGCAGGCAGTGAACACAGCCAGCTAATGTTATTAGACCCACGTTTGGAAGGGCAATGGATGCTCAACATGATCAGGTCCGTGTCTTGGACCACCTTTAAAACCACCTTTAGAGGCCATTTTTCCCCGCAGAGCAGGGGTTGGCCTTTTTTGGGCACTGTGGTCCCCTGTTTGAAGCAATGTTTTATGGCTGGATGCCCTTCCTGCCACCAACCCTGTTAGTCGCCTCTTGCGACACACAGGGAATTATCAGTGAGCTGGTGCTCAATTTGCCTTCCTGCTGCCAACCCTGTTAGTCGCCTCTTGCGACACACAGGGAATTACCAGTGAGCTGGTGCTCAATTTGCCGAAGGATGACAGGCTGAGTTAACCCCCCTGGTTTTAGTTCAGCAATCGACCGGGATTCGAACCCAGGATCCTAGGATCCCAAGCCGGCACCCTAACCGCTAAGCCAACACTAAGTCTCTGTGACGTCATAAACAATGGCAGCAACAATAAGCAGTCCAGTTGCACATAACGTGTCCCGTCGTCTTTCTTTTGTATAAGTCTACACGGCTACATTGTGCCTAACCCAGCTTTGAGTAATATTTGAAGGTGTGACATCATCGGCACAAGGTGCTGAAAAGAAGATGCCGATATTCATTTAACATGCATGATGTTATTAAATATAGATTTCAGGTATTGTAACATGAGCTCATGATTTATCATCCAGACCGCAGGGCATCGTTTCATGCCCGGGGCGAAGTTCCGGCGGTGCTCGGGCTACGTGTGCGGCTTCCCGCCCGCCGGTCTCGGCCCTCTGTTTGGGCAGTCTTATCTCGCAGAACTTAATGAACTGAGGCCGGACGGGCGTCACGCCCGGGGGGCTGCATTCGGGTCGCCGTGGCGAGTCAGAACGTCATCAATCACGAGGGGAGATGCTGCGCCCCCAGTTTGCGTGACGTTGCCCGGCCCAGGCGCGAATCAAGATCGGCGACGGGATCTCATGCCAGAAGGCAAATGTCAACATGGACTGTTTTTAAGAAAATGCAGCAAATCATTGGTGGAATGCACATCATACATCACACGTATCATGTCCAGGAAACAGGACACAAAACTTCTGGGACGCAGACGTATTTACACTGTCTGGAGAATGCACGATCCTTGTCGTTCATTATTCCATTGGTCGGTTTAAGCCTGGTGTTGGCTTAACGGTTAGGGTGCCGGCTTGGGATCCGAGGATCCTGGGTTAGAATCCCGGTCGATTGCTGAATTAACACCAGGAGGGTTGACTAAGCCTGTCATCCTTCCGAGGTCGGCAAATTGAGTACCAGTTCACTGGTAATTCCCTGTGTACAACAGGGTTGGTGGCAGGAAGGGCATCTGGCTATAATACATTGCTTCAAAAAGGGGAACACGGTGCCTGAAAAAGGCCAACCCCCGTTCTGCGGAGAAAAGGGCCTATAAAGGCGGCCACACGTCAATAACCTACACTGGGATTTAATATGCCTGTAGGTGTCTCCTGGTAGGGCGTCCTGTCTGTTGGCATGAGGTGAACCTTATAAAGATCCCACGGTATTTTTTGACAAAGAGTTGGCGAGTGATTATCATCACCTTGAACAATTTACAAGTTATTGTGTGAGAACTATGGTACATGGGTTTTTGGGGTGTTCAGGGTGTTTTGGATCCTCAGGGGCTTTAAGGGTATTTGTGGTCTTTGGGGTATTTTGGGTCTTCAGGGTCTTTTGTGTCTTTAAGGGAATGGGGCACTGCATCAGCGGCGTCGTCGCGCACCTCCAGATAATGACACTGTACCTGCGGATCGACACACAATGATTTCCTGAGTCCCGAACCAATACGTACACCATATATGATGACTATTTTACTAGCCGTTATATTTATCATGGGAGGTTGCATCATCAATAGTAAGAATTTGTACAAGTGTACCGTGTATTGAAAAATGTATCTTTGAGTTCACAACTTAAGATCGCACAGTATTTATAATTCAATGGCTGGGTAGATAATTCAATGCCAATCAAAATCAGGGAGAATCATTGTTACCCTCACCGGAGGCGATGGTGTTAAATTTTGGTCCGTTTGTCTGTCCGCACAGAATGTGAGCATGCTTTTCTTTGCAACCATTGGTCCGATTGACAAGAAATTTCATCATCGGAGCGCCTTCTCCTGGATATTTTAAAATGATAATTATGACGTTATAGGTCACGTGGTGGGGCACAATCTGAAAAAAAAAAAACCCAAAAACCTAGCACCTCTACGTCTCCGAAACCTCTCCATGGAAATTTTTTTTAAACACGACTCATTGTCAAGTACTCCTGAGGAACAAAATATATCCATGATGATGCCATCTGTGCCATCATTGTGTCATGTTTAGTTAAATAGAACGCTTGATCTGATGAGTTTGAAATTTCTTCAGCGTGATCGACACAAAAATTGTAAGTGAGAATTAAATTGATGGCGTGACTCGGCGTGCTCTGCGTGCCTCACCACATGTCGTTTCAGAGGGGTGGGCATCTTTGACCATGTCTGCTTTCTCAGGGAATGAGGGATGGCGGGAATGGTAGGTGGGTGGGTGGAGCCTGGAGGATCGGGTGCATGGTGCTGGGGGTGACGGTGGTGGGGTGGATGGGGAATGGGGGGGAAGTCGGCCAAATATATATTGTGCTCTGGTTGAATATATACTGTAAATCAGAAATCAGAACCCAACACGTATAAATCAAAAGGAACTAAGTACAAATTTAGATTTATTTTAAATTATCAGTTAGAGCTGGAAGGGAAGGTCAATACAAATTTATCAAAAACTGGATGGGAAAGTTGAACTTCCAGCCTTACAGAGCAGACGTGACCCCAATACACAGCTTACCTTGCTGGGTCTTCATGGTCTTTAAGGGTGTTTGGGGTCTTCAGGGTGTTTGGGGTCTTCAGGGCGTTTTGGGGTCTTTTTGGCCTTCAGGGTATTTGGGGTCTTCAGGGTCTTTTGGATCCTCTGGGCCCCTAAGGGTCTTTGGGGTCTTTAGTATCTTTAAGGGTCTTAAGGGTCTTTTGGTTATTCGGAGTCTTTTGGGTCTTAAGGGTCTTTTGGTTCCTCTGGGTCTTTAAGGATCTTTGGGGTATTTTGGTTATTCAGAGATTTAAGGGTCTTTTAGATATTTGGAGTGTTTTGGGTCTTCGGGGTTTTTAAGGGTCTTTGGAGTCTTCAGGGTGTTTCGGGTCTTCAAGGTATTTTGGGTCTTCGGGGTCTTCATGGTCTTTTGGATCATTTGGGTGTTTTGGGTATTTGGGGTGTTTTGGGTCTTCGGGGTGTTTTAGGTCTTCAGGGTGTTTTAGGTCTTCGGGGTGTTTTAGGTCTTCGGGGTGTTTTAGGTCTTCGGGGTGTTTTAGGTCTTCGGGGTCCTCAGGGTGTTTTGGGTGTTCAGGGTCTTTTGGATCCTCAGGGCCTTTAAGGATATTTTGGGTGTTTTGGTGTTTTGGGTCTTCAGGCTATTTTGTGTCTTCAGGGTGTTTTGGGTCCTCAGGGTGTTTTGGGTCCTCAGGGTGTTTTGGGTCCTCAGGGTGTTTTGGGTCCTCAGGGTGTTTTGGGTCCTCAGGGTGTTTTGGGTCCTCAGGGTGTTTTGGGTCTTTAAGGGTATTTTGGGTCTTCAGGGGTCTTCGTGGTCTAAAGGGTCTTGGGGGACTTAAAGGGTCGTCAAAGGTCTGAGGGGTCTCAGCAGTCTAAACGTAATGAAGAGTTCATGCACTGTGTTTTGAGTGTTAATTTTATTTGAAGAAGAAGAAGACGTTTTGGTCGCATACAAACATAACCATATACGTTTGCTCTATTATAATAAGATTGGTCACGTGGTTTGGCAGCCATATTGGATTGAAAATGGAGACCTTAAACAGCTTCTTTTCCAGAACGGCTTACAAGATCAATGCGAAACTCCACACACATGATTTACTAGCCTTCGGGAATAAAGTTTGAAAACGATTAAGGCATAGGTAACACGGTCTGGCAGCCATATTGGATTTTTTGCAAAAACTGCATAAATGAAATTATTGTCCTTCTCTGAAAACGCTGAATGGATCGATGCAAAATTTTAACCATATGTTCGACTACCAATGGAGTTATAATGTTGATTTAAAAAAATGTCATCGGTCACATGGTTTGGCAGCCATGTAGGCTTTAAGGGAAATATTCAAAAAAAATTCTTTGAAAGCACTTACCATATTGATGCTAGGTTTTACTGTATAAATATAATCTCACACCATTGCTGCACATAGTGCGAAAATGGTGACGTTTTAGGTCACGTGGTTTGGCAGCCATCTTGGCTAGAAAAATGAACCTTATCTGAAACACAAAACAAACCACACAAAATACACGACACAAACATATCCTGACGAGGATCTGCAATATGATTGCTCTTTCTTGTTATTAAACAGCAGGAGCAGACCAGACACTGAATAAACATTCTCTGTGACTCACAGGAAATTAATTAAGATTAGATGTACATATAACATGATGTTGTAGCGGTTCCCGCTGAATGTACACAATCGCCTTGCACCTGCCAGGACGCGGCCAGGGCGCGATCGCCATGCCGGGCTCGTCCGGACGGGCCCAGACGCGCCTCTCCTGGGCATGCCCGGACGCGCTGTTCCCGGGCACACCCGAACCTCCCGGGCATGCCCGCTCTCGCCTTTCCAGGGCTCGCCCAGAGCGCCCGGGCACACCCAGCCTCGACTTGCCAGGCCGCCCGGGCATGTCCAGACTCGCCTTTCCAGGGCTCGCCCAGAGCGTCCGGGCATGCCCGCTCTCGCCTTTCCAGGGCTCGCCCAGAGCGCTCGGGCACGCCCAGCCTCGACTTGCCAGGACGCCCGGGCATGTCCAGACTCGCCTTTCCAGGACTCGCCCTTGACACCCGGGCATGCCCGGTCTCGGTTTTCCCGGGCAAACGCCCCGATATAAATGTGTATATATATATTGCTGCCGGAAAAACGGGCTTGGGAGAATACCTGAGCTGTTTTGTTTCAATAAAGCAACTCGGACGAATTCTGTCTTTGGCCGCGTCAATTCTTTCGACTCGCGTTGGAGCGCAGCTCCTTCAATGTTAAATATGGCCTAACCAAATAATACTTTTAGAAAAGGCTATCAATTAAGCTCAATCAATTAATCCCTACCTCAAACAATTGTTGTGTTTAAATGCATGTACATGTATAACACACATAATCCTGTCATCTAAGAAACTCGGTTTGCTTGGATGGGAGATGTGTGCATGGAAGGCTGAGTGTTGTTCGCTTGGCGCGGCAGAGACAGACACACACCTGTGTCAAGAGACAGACACAGACTGGCACGGATCGACAGACACATACTCGGACTCACACGACAGACACAGACTGGCGCAACAGAGACAGAAGACACAGACAGACCGGCTTGGCAGACAGACACCCACAGGCACGGCAGAGACAGTGTATGTATGCATGTGTGTGTGTGTGTATGCCTGTGTTTATGTGTGTGTTTATGTGTGTGTGTGTGTGTGTGTGTGTGTGTGTGTGTGTGTGTGTGTGTGTGTGTGTGTGTAGATCCATAGATCTCCCGATGTCCCTGCTCTCTACTATTGTGTTTGTGTGTTTCCCTATCTCTGCCCCTCTTGTCTTCTGCTCCCTTCATTTTATGTTTTATGTGTGTTTGTGTTTTTTTGTGTTTAATGCGTTAGCTCTCACACGAGCCTCGACTTTGTATACCAAAAAAAAAAAAAAAAAAAAAATTAAAAAAAAACAGGTGGGAGATCGACAAATGAAAATACTGAAATCAGTGGCGTCACTAGGGTTGGTGTCACCCAGTGCGGTAACTCATGGTGTCACCCCCCCCCCCCCCCCCATGGACCTCCTCCTGTACCAGACCATACAGAATCCTTAATAATGTTTTTTGTACTCATGTTACTCATAAATCGTAATAGTCAACTTGCCAAGCCTATAGAGCCCTCTTGTGAACCCGGAAATGTTGAGTACCCCAAAGTTTTAAGTTAGAAATGTACAGTATGGGTCCCCAGCACTGAGAAACTGCCGGATGCTAACTTGCATATGTTGGGCAATTAGCAAAATTAGCATTAACCCTATCAAACATAGGCCTGGGACACTGAAATTCCTGTTTCGCTCTATTGCTCCGTTTGAATGCTTCGTGTGAGCAAACTATTTGAAGGATCTGTATGAAATTTGGACATAATACACTTAGACAGATATGCTTTCCGTGAGTGTTCTTATAAAAAATTTCCTGCGATCAAAATTTCATGTGAAAAAAGGGATGTAAAAGCCGTGGATTTTTTTTCACCCAACATTTTTTTGCGCAGTTAGTGCCCCTACTCTCATGTTGAGCTACAGTTTCAATGTTAGTGTTTATTTGAACAGATCGTAACCTGGCACGTTCAACGCACTAAGCCCCATCTCGTTAGCTGCTATCGTTTTTGAGATATTGAGTATTTAGATTAATTTTTAGGTTTTTTTTTGAGTATTCAAAATTTGCAGTACCAATAGGTGCACACATAATTTCTGTCTGACAGTTATGACATTTGGTGATCTTATAGAGTTTTGGACGCCCTTTCCAACCGTGTATTTAGAATTTTGCTGCGACAGAAATGACGTCATTTACGAAAAATTTACGAAATTAACTATTTTTGGGATCACCAAGTGACCATAGGCTCTGCTAGGGTTAATTAGAATAATCGCTTGTATTGACAATATTTCATGTATGTATGTAGGCTGGTGCCTCTACAATAACATTTTTTTTTCCTTTTTTTTCCAGGTTGGCATGGCAGGGAAGAAATGCCTATTCGCGCCCTGCGACGGCAGGGACAATGACTTCAAAACGTCCGGATCCATAGGCATAGCATCTCTACTTAATAGGAGTGAAGAGCTTGGAGATACAGCTATACATGAGACTTTGTCAAACATCATTGCTACCCATGGTGCTACATCAGCCTCCGTATTATGTCACAAATCATGTTATAGCTCATATACCTCTAGGTCGAGAAATGTAAAACGTAAGTCGGACGCAAGTAATAGTCAGCCAGGAAAGCGAATTCTTCGCTCTAAAGTATCTGCCTCCGAGTATTCGAAAGACTGTCTGTTCTGTGGTCTCATTTGTGAACCAAAAGACCCCAAACACCCTGAAAGGTGGAAGCCAGTTAAACAATGCCAGACTGTAGACAGACAAGGTATTCCACTCTTCAGAGACGTCATCTTGTCTAAATGTGATGAGCGCCAGGATGACTGAGCTGAGGTTGTGGCGCTACGGGTGAATGGCGTCGTGGAGCTGCCTGCAGCTGATGCGCAGTATCACACCAAGTGCTACAATGACTTTAGGAAGGTGTCTATTGACTCAAGTGCAAGTGATAGTTGCAAACCAGTTGATAGCTGCTTAGCTGCTGTCATTGACCATATGAATGCAAACAAGTCGTTCACCTGGACTGTGTCAGAGTTACATGATGTATATGTAGTTAATTCCGGGGACCACTGCAGGAAGCTTATGCTATCCAACTTGTGTGATTATTATGGTGACACTATAGTTGTACTTAGGGTTGAAGGGTGCGATACTATTGTTGGCTTTAGACAGTGCGTTGGTAAGTCACTCAAACTAGTAAAACACGCTGAAACCTCTAGTGCTGATGATGATGTCACCAAGCTTGTCAGGAGAGTGCGAGCAGAGGTCCGGAATATTCCCTTGCCCCATCAATATGACCTTGGCAGCTTCCGACATGACAAGGTCGTTCAAGCCACAAGTCCAACCCTTCTGAAGCTGGTCTCCAGTCTCGTGTCCAAGGAAGGAAAAGCGACTAAACCATCACTTGCACTCGCTCAATGCATCCAGCAGCACATCAGTAGGAGCTGGAATCAGACAACTCTGGGGCTTGCTGTCAAACTCCACCACAAGTATGGCAGCTCAGAACTGGTTCAGAACCTACATGAGCATGGCATTGTCACTACCTACGATGAAGTCCTACGGTTCCGGAAGTCAGCTGCCAAATATACTTCTGAGGACCCAGATAAGTTCCTGCGTGCAGTCGGCCTGGAGAGGCACATCGGCCCTATCCACAGTTGGGGTGATAATTTTGATCTTGTGGTCTTCACACCCAATGGTCACCGCACGACTCATGCCATGGCCACTCAGTTTGTGCAGAATCCAGCATGTCCCCTGTTCCCCGGAGGAGCCACACCTGGTGGTAAGGTCATGTCGCTGAAACTACCCCGTCTGACGAAGCTTGAAGCTGGGAAACTTAGTATAGCTCATAAGAGCAGTTTTGTCATTGAACATTACACAGGCCCCAAGAAGATGACTCCACCAGCTCTGAAAGAAGTCCCAAGAACTGATGCTTTCCAAGATGCCATCAAACAGAGTGTTTAAAGAGCACAGAAGAAGGATGCTGCTTGGCTCTCGCAGCTCCACTCTTCCCCTGGACTGGGCAGCCTACAATGTTGTGCAAGATCGCAATGGTGATGACAGTGCTCCAAAGCTGAAGACCACTGCTTGACTCGCCCCCTGCCCACCCTGATACAGTACTCAGTACCATTGCCTACTTAGACACATCACTGAGGCAGCTTGGCATGAGCCACAGTCATATCACGGTTGACATGCAGCTGTACTTGATCGCTTGCCTGATCAAGTGGAGTGATCTGCAGCGATGGTCATCAGTGGTTCTCAGACCTGGGATGATGCACACTCATGTCATTCATCGGCTCAATCGGACAACTGATGAATTAAACAGGTGTGGAGGAGCTAGTCGGTGCATCATTTGGAGGCCTGAAATCCATCTTCAATGGGAAGGCCTGGTCCAAGGCTATGCGAGCCTTCCGTATGGTTGTGTCTGCTCTTCTTCATGACTTCTTAGAGGAGGGAGAGAAGACTCACGAGCAGATAACGGCATTCCTGGAGAAAGCCAGAGAGCACCCCACAGGCCGGCTATGGGTGGATTGTTTCATCACCCCTACCCTAATAGCTCACAGGTTCTGGCGAGCAGAAAGAGGGTGATTGGATGCTGCAACAACACTGTCTTGAGGAGATGCTGCCCTATTTCTTTGCTGCCGGTCATCACCACTACGCAAGATGGATCACATGGCATCTGCGCGACATGCAGTACCTTCCTGCTACTGCCAAGGATGACCTTTACGCTGGAAGCCATGTGTGCCGCCACTCTGATGGTGCAGCTGCAGTGAGTGGAGACATGTTTGGGGAGCAGACATGCATCAAGCAAGGGAAGGGAGTAGGAGGCATGAAGGGCATCTCCACCAACCCTGAGCAGGTCGCCGTGTGGATCCAATCTTTCGGCATCTGCTCCTATCTCTCCAAGTCATTGGATGAGATTTACGACGATGCTGAAGCACCGGATAAGACAATGAAGCCCAACAGACACAAAGAAGAGGGTAAAGGACGGCGGGAATTGGACGCGGAGGACCGGGCTAAAATCCTGAGAGTGCTACAGGAAAACTCCCATCCACTCACCATAGAGACCGCGACCCTCCACCATATCATAAATGGCCAGGTGGCAGATGAAAAGGTGAATGTGCAAGATGCATTGAAGATCGGACAGGACATGAGCACACTGTTCTCTTCATCACTTCCTGAGAGATTTCATGCGCCCATCTCAAATAAGGTGGTGACAATGACATTCACCAAAAAAAGAGTGAAGGTCAATGCGAAGATCATATGTGACCTTGAGGCGTTGTTTGCTCGGCTGCTGGTGGTGGGGAGCAAGAGAAGAATGGAGCTCTCTGCCCTCTTTGACTACGAGCTCGGCCCAGGCCCCTGCATCCATCATCGATGAGTATGGATGCCTCAGGAAGGGTGACAAATCTGTGATCGTCCAGCGTCTTGGAATCCTTGCCCCCAATCCCCACCCACCATATGTTGTACTCGTTGACGCATCGCAGCTCATCTACCACGTGGTGTGGCCATCGTCAGGCACTGTGGCTGACCTCACAGCCAGCATGGGGCGCCGGCTTAATCGCTACATCACCGAAACATTTGTCATCTTTGACCGGTATGAGCAAGTCTCTGCCAAAGACCACGAGAGGCAGAGAAGAGCTGGGGAGAGCTCAACAGAGTACCGACTCTCACTGACAACCCCTCTACCTAGCCGCGACAAAGTGATGAAGAACAAGACAAACAAACGGAGACTGGGTGAGCTCCTGTGCACACACAGCATAGGAGATCACATCAAGATGGTCAGCAAAGCAGACAGTATTGTCACTCATGACGAGGCTGACGTCTCCCTCATCTCATACATGTTGGATGCAGCCAGTCGCGGAGCTGAAACTGTCCACATTCTCAGCGACGACACTGATGTTTTCGTACTCATGGTCTATTGGTGCTGGAAGGTGGATATCATATGTAAACTGCAGATGGAGAGATGGGATGGCACTATTCTCAACATCAATTCGACAGTAGAGAATCTCGGTGAGCAGTGTCTCTCCATCCTGGCTATGCATGCTCTCTCCGGATGTGACACCACCTCCTATCCCGTGGTGAAAGGGAAGGTGTCCGCACTTAAGGCCATGAGAGTAGTACCTGGTGACCTGCTTCACTTCATCGGAGAGGAGGGAGCTACTGATTTACAGATTACAGAGGCAGTGAGTGGTTTCTTCCTGGCTCTGTACAACGAGAGGGAGTCGGCATCTCTGAACGTCGCCAGATATGACATCTACCGAAAGCGCAAAACCCCCCCAGCACTGAAGACACTGCCTCCTACAGAGCGCAACGCTCTCCTCCATGGACGGCGTGCCCATCTACAGGTGCTGCTTTGGAAAGCAGCAGACTGCCCTGACCCACCAGCTGTGGACATAACAGAGTTTGGATGGAATAAGAAGGGAGGCAAGAAGGGAGAGGAAGTCATCATGCCCATCCTGGATGCAAGCCCCGTTGCTCCTCCTGCCGTGTTGGAAATGATCAGCTGTAGCTGCAAAGCTGGGTTAAAGCCCTGTTTAACAGCAAAGTGCAGCTGCATAGCTGCAGGCCTGGCCTGTACCAGCTACTGCTTCTGCAAAGGCTCTGATAGTACATGTTGCAACACACTCACACACTCACAGCAAGAAGAGCAATATGACAAGAATGTAGAGTCAGGAGAAGAATATGAAGACTATGAGGATGAGTTTTATGATGAGGATATGCTTCATAACAGTGCAGAGTAGTAGAAGTGCAAGACGCTCTTTCTTGATGGAAGTTTTATGTTGTGTAACTAGTGCACATATTTTTCAGCTCTGATAATTTTGGGTATACTTGTGTTTTAAATTTGAGGATATTATTTACCCATAGTCATATTATTCTAGTTTGGTATGGTACTTGCCTTTGTTACCTCTAATACCTGTGAATAAAAGTGGAGCAATAGAGCGAAACAGAAATTTCAGTGTCCCAACTCCCAGGCCTATGTTTGATAGGGTTAATGCTATTAATGCTAATTTTGCTAATTGCCCAACATATGCAAGTTACTCCTCAGTCACATTTGCTCTACGGCTAGGATACGGCAGCCGTACCCCCCCTAAATTGACAGAAACGTGCGGCGGCCACAGAGTTTGAGGTGGCCTCAGGGTGGCCCTAGGGCGTATGACTATCTTTTACAGGCCGTAGGGGTCGCCGTGGAATTATAGCGCGGAGTTATAACTTTTTTCATTTCTAGGTCGGCCGTAGCAATTCGGCAAGCCGTAGCCATGACAACTGTAAGTGCTGTTATACATATGAAAAAGAACTGGTATATATACCCACTCGTTACCGTCCGTCTGGCCGCACGTTCGCCTTAGGGCCCCCCTGCGGTCGCCTTGCGGGCACCTTGAGGCTACCTTGCGTCTGCCTTGAAAATTCTATGGCCGCCGCAGGGACGCCCTAAGGTCACCGTGCGACATCAAATCAAAGACCGTACGGCACCCCCACGTTTTCGGTCTCCACAATTTCTAAATACCCCGTGCGGCTACCCGAAAAATAAAAACATATGTGACTGCTACATTGTGTGACCGTGGAAATACTGCGGCCGCCCTATAATTGCTAGTGGCCATAGATTTTTTAGACCCTACGGCCGCCGAGCCAAATGTGACTGAAGCATTAGCATCCGGCAGTTTCTAAGTGCTGGGGACCCATACTGTACATTTCTAACTTAAAACTTTGGGGTACTCAACATTTCCGGGTTCACATTGCTGGCAAGTAGACTACCCGTATATCACTGAATGTAATGGCAATAGTAGTGACAAACAACTAGCAAAATCAAAATTACACCTTTAAATTACAATATCATAAGCACAGCCTAAATGTATTTACATTTACATAGTTTCACGTGGTTAAAGTGAAAATTCGGTAAGAAAACAGTAGAATTCGAAGTAAAAACGTTGAAGAACTACATCAAAATTATGTTGATTTTAACGTTAAACTTTATTGTTACATGAGATACATTAATGGATTAGGTCCAGGTTATGTAATGGAGGAGCACTGCGCCAATGAGATCTCAGGAAACCTTGGGTCTCCTACAGAACAGACAGAAGCCGTTTATTCGTTGGCTCCGTGAAACTACAACATGAGAAACGAGCATGAAATTACCGACATCTCATTACAAGCTACAAAAATTGCAATTCACAACTTCGGCTTCGACACAAACAATTACACTTCTTGTCGTTCTGTACGAGAAAACAGCAATGGCGAATACAGACCGTTAACAATGATTACACATCATTCTTCATCGAATTCTTCCAGCAAAAGTAACAAATGTCCTATAAACGACCAATGTGATAAACGTTTTATGTATCAAGGAAACTAATGAGATTACTGATTACATACCAACTATGGATCCTTAATTAATCTCTCGCAAGACTTCAGTGTTCACTCTCAGCACGATGTTCTCCGGTCCGTAGACTGAACTACGTGTCTACGTTCATGTCGTCTGAACTACATGATGCAGGCGCTGAGATCCACAACATTTGGTGTCAGGGGAGTGGGATTTGACCCGAAGTGTGCCTAACGCACTCAAAATTACGAGCGGCCGAAATTTAGTTAAAAATCCAAATTAAATCGTGCCATGGATAACCAAGACGGTCGGATGCCGGTGGGGGTAAATGATGAGGTAGAGGAGGTAGGATTAATAACCAAGGACCCCCGGGAAGAATTGGGAGAAAAAGAAGAGGACACAGATGAGCGTGTGGCAACTGGTAATGGCGGCACCTCGCACTACATTTTTGACATTTTTTTGATGAAAAAGTTGACATTTTTCGGGTGACACCGTCACAATTTCGGTCTTCGAGGCCGGCCGATAGGCACAGTGTGACCGGAAGGGACGAGGTTCTCCTGACCACGTGGCCCTTGACTTGGTTTGTCCGCACAATGTGGGCGCTTTCAGGATGAACTTTAGCCGGGGAGCGTTTGGGTGCGTGGCGCCTTTGGGCGCCCCGGTCTGATACTGCCGCCCACGCGCAGAACACCTTGTGAGTGCACGTGGGTCCCGGCGGTCCCACTGGCCTAGCGCTACCATGTTTAGACAGCGAAATCCGTCCCCGGGCACCGGCAAGCCAGGCACGGTAGGACACCCGCGGAGCCCCGGCGGACCAGGGGCGCGCGAGCCTACGCGTTAGCGTGCTACGGCGGAATCAACGGCTTCGGCCACGGCCGAGCCGATACTCGGCCCGGTCGCCCGGAAATGAACTGGTTCGACGCCCGCGCTAGAGAGGTCGCGGGCGACTGAGATGTATTTACAAATTAGTTAATTAATTTGAGACGTCCGATTTCTAGTGTTTGGAAATTTGGAAGAGCTTGACCCTAGCCTTTCCCTTGCGAGGGCAAGGAGGAACTTAACACTTGACACTTAAGCTTAGTTTGAAGTACACCCTGCCAGCGCCCACGGCGGGACGGCAGGGCAACCAGAAGGGACGAGGTTCTCCTGACCACGTGGCCCTCGATCTGGGAAGCGAGAGGCGTTCCATTAGTGGACGCGCCCCTCACGCCCGACTTTTGGGCGGCCCCGGCAGGCCGTTTGTTTTGACGTTCCGTGACAGGCCCCGCACCCCCACCTCCGGGCCGACCGGGCGACCGGAATGAATCCCGGTGTCCCGATCCGAACCTTCAGAGCGGGCCGGCTGCACTTTCCGTCCCTGCGGTCCCAAATACCGGAACCACCCGCATACCACTTTATTCGACAAAATGAGGTGCGGCCTACAGCCTTAGAAAACCAACCCTATATAAGTCAATACCTCCAACGAGAGGGTGGTGGGAGGGTGATGGCAGGGTGGTGGGGGAGGATGATGGGGGAGGGTGATGGGAGGGTGATGGCAGGGTGATGGCACAAACGCGTCACCACATTATCGTGCGCCAGATCGTGAAACTTATAAAGACTTCACTAATTAAAACATGGAAATAGCGATGGGGCCTAATGTTGCCGGTGTACGTCACAACAATGAATATGTAAAGTGCTGTTAAGAAAAACAAGGTGTGAACCACCGTTAAAACGTCATTCCCACAGCTGCTACACCGCCATAACCTTCAGCATGGCAAAACCGAAATGAAAGGTTTGCTTGGTTATGAAAACTCATCTGGTTGGCAGTCATTACAGTAATATTTCTAAGATTATATGAATACTAACAATAAAATTGTTTTGTAAAATCTTTCTACATTGAATTGCAACATTATTAGTCACAACATTGTTAGTAACTGAGCAGAAGCCTAAAGCCTTTTTTATTTTCTCCTTCTTTTCCTTTAATTACTACTTCATTCTCAAAAAAGTTATTGATATAGGTTCACAAATACTAATTACCACAATGTTGTAGCTAAAACACCAGAAAATTTGACAAAAGCAGCGACTACGAAAACAGCGCGTGCTTGTAGCGCGTGCAGACGAACCACGTGATCCGAGGCGTCATTGTAATTGGGTAATAATGACCGCTCTGACCAAAGCACATTAGAAGGTTCAAAAAGTAAATTAGCATAGAGTTTTAGCCTTGTAGTTATAGTGATATATGTAAGCAGGGCTTACGGAAAATGCTTTTGTTGTTATAACTAACTACAGGGATATTTTTATAAAAATTAATACATTTCTGCTGAAACTGCAAAAATTTGGTGTCACCCCCTCTGACAGTGTCACCCGGTGCGGTCCGCACCCACCTTGTGACGCCAGTGACTGAAATGCTCCTCCGAACTTATACCAACGCCATGATGTTGACATCATGACGACATCATGACTTCAAACAAATGACAGTTGGTTACATGGTTTCATGTGAAGGTATTCTTTCATTGTGCAATGCAACAATGAATAGGAAACACCCAACTCTGCAGAACGTTTCCGTAATGACTTTTTGGGAGATCTAAGAACAGATGTTTTAATGTTTTGAATTACCAAATGACGATTTTTTGGTTGTTGAATACACATGCAGCTTTCAAACACGCTTCCAGTCTGAAATGCCCTTTTTCCTAAAGATGAAGATTTGATTTTGACGGTGCTCATTTGTATTATCTGAAAAAAAACAACAAAAACAATAAATACATGATTATAAACAAATCTTGCATAAGCAGCTAAAACTGTGTCCTGGGATTTATGACTCACCCTGTTTGTATATATGTATGTATGTATGTATGTATATATATATATATATATATATATATATATATATATATATATATATATATATATATATATATATATATATAATATTGTTACGGATTTGTCACTTCCGTTGTTGTGGTTCTCATCCACTGTAAACATTTTTGGTTGCATGTACTATTATTGTTATCGTTTACGTGAAATAGACATAACTGTTTTCAAAAGGTAAAAAAAGTTAATGTTTTAAAAAGAAACCGAAAACCGGGTCGGGAACCGGACGAAGAAAGAAGAGGAGGAATAAGAGGCGGAGCAAGTGAGGCCTGAGAAGGAGCCGAGCTGTTTGGAGAATTGGAGCAAACGCTGGCGAACGGGGGTCACGAGCGAACTTTGGGGTTTCCTGGGAAAGGGATTCCGGCGACAGAGTTGTTATCGCTGTGACAGTTAAACCTGCGTGACAGGTTTTGCGGTTGATTCCGAAGAGAATCATTGGAGTGCCGTTACGTCTCGAGAACGGACCGTTGGCCATTTTGCCTCGTGCTGGATTTTCGCATCGCTCCAGGTTTTTCCTCTCGCTTCAATCATTTCAACGCATCCAGCCATTAACCTGGTGTGTGTGTGTAACGTGGATTTTGAGTGGGAAATTGCGGTTCGCCGATTGGGAGCCGTTGAACGTCCATACCCGAAGGTGTGATTTCCCAGTCGCCTCTTGAGGACACTTTTGTCCATCTTTGGCAGTGTGACTGTCAACCAAGCAGGATTCTGGTCTCGATACAACATCGTTCTGGCGATCATTGGAGCGTGGAATGACTTTGGCTTAAAGCTGGGACAGAGACATTGGGAATGTTATTTTCGCTCAGCTGGAGCACAATGAGTTACATTGTACAAAACTGATGGTACCATCATAGGAATGATATATTGGTTGTACAATTGATTACTATTGTTTTTGTGCTGTTATTCTTGTGTGACCTTAATACAATACTTGGTTGTTGGTAACAATTGGTGTGGTTTCACCATTGATCTTTGACACACAGAATAACACATCTTTCTGCCGTGACTCCTCTCGGGGCTCGGAGGTACAACGTGACCGGGGTTTGGAGAGGAGCACGTAACAGAAATTGGGGGCTCGTCCGGGATAGAATTCCCTAACATTCCCAAAATTCCCAAATTTGGAATTTTCTAACATTCCCAAATTTTTTCGAAAATTGGAATTATTTTGTGTGAAGGTTAACAGGTGCTAACTGATAGTCACCATGGTGTTTGACATAGAAAAGTTTGCTGCGTCCCCTAATGAGGCACAGTTCCAGGCGTTAAAAAGATCGGAACTCATGATATTGGCCAAATATGTTAACTTGGAGGTCCGAGTTAATATGAAGAAAGCAGAGATGCAGACATTGGTGGTGGAGTCTTTAGTGGGACAAGGAACATGGGAAGAGGTAGCCTTGGATTGGTTACCAGAGGAAAAAGGAAATGTGGAGCTCTGGAAAATGGAGATGCAACTGCAGAGCCAGGAAAGGTTAGAGGAAAGAAGAGCAGAGGAAAGAGCAGAGGAAAAGAGAGCTGAAAAGGAAAGAGCAGAACAGGAACGAGAACTCGAGGAGAGAAGAGCAGAGGAAAGAGCAGAGGAAAGGAGAGCCGAAAGGGAGTTAAAGGAACGTGACATGGAGTATCAGAAGGAACTTAAACTCAAGGAGCTGGAATTACTGGGAGAACGGAGAGAAGTAGTATCCATGCCAGCTAGTTCGACAACAAGTGAGAACTCTTGGGATGTTGGTGGGCATGTGAGACTCGTTCCATCCTTCAACGAAAAGGAGGTAGCCAATTTTTTTTTACATTTTGAGAAGGTGGCTCAAATGCTAAAATGGCCTGTGGGGTCCTGGACTATGTTAGTGCAAAGTGTTCTGGTGGGTAAAGCTCAAGATATCTATTCGGCTTTACCGATTGACCAATGTGCAGATTATGAGATAGTGAAGAAAGTCATTCTCAAAGCCTATGAATTGGTCCCTGAAGCTTACCGGCAAAAATTCAGGAATGCCAGGAAGAGGGAGAGTGAGACCCATGTGGAGTTTGCCAGAATGAAGGAAACCATGTTTGATAGGTGGTGTGACTCGAAGGAGATTGGGAAAGACTTCAACCTGTTACGACAATTGATCTTGGTGGAGGAATTCAAACAGTGTGTCCACGTGGACATTAAAGTACATCTGGATGAGAAGAAAGTACCAGAGTTGTATGAGGCAGCAACCGTGGCAGATGACGATGCCTTGACACACAGGATGGGGTTCCACAAACCTAACTTCCCGCCTAGAGTTAGCCAGGGGAGTTACGGAAAATCAGGTTCGGAGAACAAATTTTCATGGAGGCGGCCTAGAGAGGACTATGGGGACAAATCTGATACCGCGACTTTTAGGGATCAGAAGACTGCAGTTCCAAGACATATCTATCTTCCGGGGGGCCCTAGGCAGACCACGAGTTTTTCCTCCGGGCCTACTTGCGCTTTTTGCAAGAAACCTTGGCATTTGATGTCCCAATGTTACGCCCTGAAAAGGAAAAATCAGGAGCGGAGTCAAACTAGTGCAACTCCGAATGCATTGGCCAATGCGAGAAATCGTCCTTGGAGGACAGTGCCTTGTGAAGGTTCCCATGCCAAAGTTACGGCATCATAGAACTACCTTGTTCAAGAGGGTTACAAACCTCTTATTTCAGAGGGGTTTGTGTCACTGGATGGAGACTTAACGAACCAGAGACCTGTTAGGGTATTGAGGGACACAGGAGCACATCAATCTTTGATGCTTGAAGGCATTTTTCCATTGACAGAGAAGACGGCAACTGGTGTTAGTGTTCTTTTACAGGGGGTTGGTGGCTATGTTAAAGCTCCTCTTCATGTCATCCATTTAGAGTCTGATTTGGTGTCAGGACCGGTCACCGTAGGTTTACAAGCCACTCTTCCTGTAGAGGGAATCTCTTTTATTATCGGGAATGATTTGGCCGGTGGTCGAGTTTCTTGGTAATCCAATGTTGGTTGAAAAGCCCAGTATGGAAAATAACACCGCACAGTTAGAGCAGGAGATTCCGGGTATCTTTCCATCCTGTGCAGTGACTCGTGCTATGGGTAGGAAGCGCTCTGAAGAGAAGGAGAAGGAAGGGGATGTGGATTTGGGTTCCTTAGAGGTATTGGAGGAAAATTCTGAAAGAGGTAATAGGAAAGGGAGTGACATCAAGGAACATAAGGAAAAGGTGGCATCTGGAACAAAAGAGGAAATGGAATGTCCGTCGGAGACATCTGGGAACGAGGTTAAACAAACGGTGCTGGTCTGGAAGAGACTTGTTGAAGCACAACACGGAAATTCGGAGCTCCGGAGTTTAATTGGTAAAGCCGTTACAGAGGAAGAGGCTATGAAGATACCTGTTGGCTACTTCATGAAAGGGGAAATACTCATGAGAAAATGGAGACCACCAGAGGTGCCAGCAAACGATGAGTGGAAAAGTTCATCACCAAATTGTGGTGCCACCGCCGTACCGGAAGGAGATATTGAGTTTGGCGCATGAGACACCTTTGGCCGGACACCTTGGAGTGAACAAGACATGTGACGGAATATTGGTACATTTTTTCTGGCCAGGATTGCGACGTGATGTGGCAGAGTTCTGTAAATCTTGCCATTCTTGCCAGCTGGTGGGAAAACCTAATCAGAAAGTCCCATCCGCACCTTTTAAACCAATTCCAGCTTTTGAAGAGCCATTCAGCCGTGTCATTATTGACTGTGTCAGCCCTTTACCTAAAACTAAGGCTGGACATCAGTATTTGCTGACCATCATGTGCACTTCCACAAGGTTCCCAGAGGCAGTGCCTCTTAGAAAAATTACTGCGGCAGTTATTGCGAAGGCCTTGATTAAATTTTCACTTTGGTTGGCCTACCTAAGGTCATCCAGTCTGATCAGGGTTCCAATTTCATGTCAACGCTTTTTCAGCAAGTGGTACACCTGTTGGGAGTGGAGCAAGTAAGATCAAGTACACCACCATCCCGAGAGCCAAGGGGCCTTGGAAAGGTTTCACCAGACATTGAAGAATATGATCAGAACGTATTGTTTTGAATGTGCCAAGGATTGAGATGAAGGAATACCCTTATTGTTGTTTGCTACGAGGGAATCTGTTCAGGAGTCATTGGGATTCAGTCCTTTTGAACTTGTGTTTGGACACTCAGTGTGAGGACCATTGAAATTGGTGAAAGAACAGTGGCTACAGGAGGCGTCACAGTCAACAGTGGTAGAGTATGTGTCAACGGTTAGGCACAGATTGGCAAAGGCTTGTGAAGTTGCGAGAAGAAACTTGAAAGTGACACAGGATAAAATGAAAGTGAGACATGACAAGAAATCTCAGATAAGAAATTTCAGTCCTGAGGACCGAGTGTTAGTGTTGCTTCCTGTTCCAGGTCAGCCACTACAGGCTAGATATTTCGGTCCCTATGCAATCGAAAGGAGGGTTAATGAAACAGATTACGTGGTGACAACTCCCGATCGACGGAAAAAGCAGCAGCTGTGTCATGTCAACCGACTGAAGAAATATGATGATAAGAAGCCTGTGGGGAAAATGGTTCCTGTCTCACCTGTCGTGCCTGTAGTCAGGGTGCAAGAGAATCCAGAGGTTGAGGCCGGTGTGAAGTTTGATAACTTTGATGACCAGGCTTTTCTTAGATTGACGAACACGGAAGTGTTGAGTCATTTAGATCTGAAATTAGGTCATTTGACGAGGGAACAACAAGGACAACTATCCAGCCTAATTTTTGAGTTTGCACATTTGTTCACAGATGTACCTGGTCGTACTGACTTGGTATATCATGATATTGAGGTGGGTGAAGCCACTCCTGGTCTAAGTGGTTATGAAAGGCCAGACCGACAAGAAATCCGGTGTTCGGATCTGGTACTTGAGCTTGGGCTCTTGGTCACGCTCGGCAATCGACTCTCCACTCGTCTCGTCTGCCAGGAGCGCTCTCCACTCATCTTGTCTGCGAGGAGCACTCTCCACTCGTCTTATCTGCAAGAGGAGCTTTCTTCACTCATCTTGTCTGCAAGAGGAGCTCTCTCCACTCGTCTTGTCTACAAGAGGAGCTCTCTCCACTCGTCTTGTCTGCAAGAGGAGCTCTCTCCATTCGTCTTGTCAGAAAGGAGCGCTCTCCACAAGCGCTCTCCACCAAGCGCTCTCATACTTAACTCTCCACTTGTCTTGACTGAGTGGAGCACTTTCCACAAGCACTCTCGTCTGCTAAGCTCTACTTACCACAACTTCTTTGCATGAGACTGCACGAGTTGGCACAAGTCTGCACGAGTTTGCACAGGTCTGCAAGAGTCAGCATGGGCTGGCACGAATCTGCACAAAGCCTGCATGGACATGCTGCCCAAACCTCTGCACTGCCTATTTGGACCATGAGAGCCGCAGCCATTCCTGTTGGGATTCACACAAGCTGTCTTTATAAGGTGAGCATACGTACCCTTTGTATGGTGAGCGAGGAGAACCCACCTGTGCACTCTGCCTTTAATCTACTCCCCTTTCTAAATCTACTCTTGTGGATAATTGATGGTGCTTGTCAAATGTTGTTCTTCCCTCGATATGTAAGAATGCATAAGTGGACTCCTTAAGCATTAAGAATGCAGTTATGTCTTTTATGCCTTTCCTTGTGATCTTTTGCTTGAGATCCTTGCTTGATTGTGATTGCTCAGTGTCTTCAGAAAGTATTCACACCCCTTTGCTTTTTCACATTCTGTTGAGTTACAGCCTGAATTTCAAATGAATTTAATTTAATTTTTTGTCACAAATCTACTCAAAATACCCCATAATGACAAATTGAAAACATGAAAACAAATATAATTTTTTTTACAAACTTTAACAGTGAAATACACAAATATCTAATTTACATAAGTATTCAGCCCTGAGTCAATACTTCAAAAAAGCACCTTTGGCAGCGATTACAGCTTTGAGTCTTCTTGAGTATGTCTGTATCAGCTTTGCACATCTGAATTTGGGAAGTTTTTCCCAGTCTTCCTTGAAGATTTGCTCAAGCTCTGTCAAGTTGGATGGGAAGAACCGGTGAACAGCAGTCTTCAAAGCTTTCCACAGATTCTCAAATGGGATTCAATTCTGAGCTTTTGCTGGGCCACTCAATGATTTTCACGTTCTTGTTCTGAAGTGTTGTTTTGGCTGTATTCTTGGGGTCATTGTCCTGTTGGAATGTAAATCTTTGCCACAGTCTGAGGTCTTTTGCACTCTGAAGCAGATTCTCCTCAAGGATTTGACTGTATTTGGCTCCATTTATTATTCCCTCTATTCCTACAAGTCTCCCAGTCCCCAATGCTGAAAAGCATCATCCCCATAGCATGATGCTGCCACCACCATGCTTCACGGTAGGGATGGTCCTTGTTTTCCGCCAGATGTAGCACTTTGCATTAAGGCCAAATAGTTCAATTTTTGTCTCATAAGACCACTTAATCTTTTACCCCATGCAGCATGTAATGATGGTTCGCTCGGCCAATTATCCTCCATTGCGTGATTTCTGGCATGGCTCCCCATCTGCTTCAATCATTTTACAAGTACGGTAAACTGACACTGGGCATGAGGATCCGACCAAAGATGAATGTTGTAGACGGCTTCCGTGGACTTTTTATGTACGAGTCGGCCTTTAGGATTATCCGATACGACGTCCATCAATAAAACAAATTCTCTGATCCAGATCCGGATTCTAATCTTCACAAAAATGGTATCAATTCTTCGTTGTCACACATCAAACCTGTCCACCAAGTTTTCTTTGAATCACTCTACAACTTTTTGAGATATCATGCTATATATTGTTTTTGCCCTATCTCTCAATGGTGAAGAATCACTTTTAAAATTCTCGGATCCAGATCTTCATAAAAACCTATTCATTTCGTCCGTGTCACTCCACCAAATTTCGTACGAATCCATCCACAACTTTTTGAGATATCCTGTTCACAAACAGACAAACAACGAAGAAATATGTTGTGCATAGCACGATACAGGCAAAATCCCTAAAATAAGTTGTTGTCCTTTGACCAATGTTGACCTTTTGGCCTTTGGTGTCCTCAAAAATAATTCGTGGTTGAAATCAGTTATCTGATGTGCAAATGCTCTTCAGATTTCAAGTTGATGGGAGGAAAATTTAGGATTTAAAAAATTCCACCTAAGTTGTTGACCTTTTGGCCTATGTTGACCTCAAAAATAATTGGTGATTGAATTCAGTGACCTGATATGCAAATTCTATTCAAATTTCAAGTAAATTGGATGAAAATTGAAGATTTTAGAAATTTGGCAAAGTTGGTGACCTTTGGCCTATGTTGATCTTTTGACCATTTGAACTCAAAATGAACAGGCGTCTTCCTTATGACCCACTCTACCATTTGGTGAAGTTTCGTGAAGATCGGTTTAAAATTGGGACCTGTAGGCAAGTACAAGTGAGCAGACATGCACACAAACCGGAGTGATCAACATACTTGTCAAAAAAATAACAACAGCAAAGTAATAACACACAAGAATAATAGAAAAATCTTCGATGTTCACAATTAACAAACAAGAAGACGTCATGCGGAGCACGATACTTGCAAAATCCGCCCCCCACCAACTAGAAAAAAAAAATCCATTGACAGCAAATTGTCCATTTCATCAAGATTAAAATTGACAATCTTGATGAAAGCTCGGGTCAACAGGAAGAAAAGTGACGATTTTTCAGATGAAAAATGATTTTGTAAGGTTGACCTTGAGTTGACCTTTGACCTTTTGATCTCAAAAATAGTTAGTTTCCCTATTTAGTGACTCAATGTGCAAATGCTGTTCAATTTTCAAGTCAATCGGATGAAAATTGAGGATTTTAAAAACTTGGCCTATGTTGACCTTTTGGCCGATGTTGACCTCAAAAATAGTTGGTGGTTTAATTCAGTGACCACATATGTAAATCCTCTTAGAATTTAAAGTCAATCAAATGAAATTTTGGTGATTTTAGAAATTCGGCCTATGTTGACGTTTTGGCCTAGGTTCACCTAAAATATATAATTTATGGGTGAATTCAGTGACCAGATATGCAAGCATCTTCAAATTTCAAGTCAATTGGATGAAAATTAAGGATTTTAGAAATTTGGCCTATGTTGACCTTTTGGCCTATGTTGACATTTTGGCCTATGTTGACCTCAAAAATACTTGGTGGTTGAATTCATTGACCAGATATGCAAGTTCTCTTCAAATTTAAAGTCAATCGGATGAAAATTGAGGATTTTAGAAATTTGGCCTATGTTGACCTTTTGGCCGATGTTGACCTCAAAAATACTTGGTGGTTGAATTCAGTGACCATATATGCAAGTCCTCTTCAAATTTGAAGTCAATCGGATGAAAATTGAGGATTTTAGAAATTTGGCCTATCTTGACCTTTTGGCCTATGTTGACCTCAAAAATACTTGGTGGTTGAATTCATTGACCAGATATGCAAGTCCTCTTCAAATTTCAAGTCAATGGGATGAAAATTGAGGATTTTAGAAATTTGGCCTATGTTGACCTTTTGGCCGATGTTGACCTCAAAAATACTTGGTGGTTGAATTCAGTGACCATATATGCAAGTCCTCTTCAAATTTGAAGTCAATCGGATGAAAATTGAGGATTTTAGAAATTTGGCCTATGTTGACCTTTTGGCCGATGTTGACCTCAAAAATACTTGGTGGTTGAATTCATTGACCAGATATGCAAGTCCTCTTCAAATTTCAAGTCAATCGGATGAAAATTGAGGATTTTAGAAATTTGGCCTATGTTGACCTTTTGGCCGAAGTTGACCTCAAAAATACTTGGTGGTTGAATTCAGTGACCATATATGCAAGTTCTCTTCAAATTTGAAGTCAATCGGATGAAAATTGAGGATTTTAGAAATTTGGCCTATGTTGACCTTTTGGCCGATGTTGACCTCAAAAATACTTGGTGGTTGAATTCATTGACCAGATATGCAAGTCCTCTTCAAATTTCAAGTCAATCGGATGAAAATTGAGGATTTTAGAAATTTAGCAAAGTTGGTGACCTTTGGCCTATGTTGACCTTTTGACATATTGACCCCAAAAACAATACGCTTCTTGCTTTTGACCAACTCTACCATTTGGTGAAGTTTCGTGAAGATCGGTTGAAAATTGTGACCTGTAGGCCGGTGACAAACAAACAGACAAACAGACAGACAGAACCACAAACGGAACCGACCAACATACTTGAAAAATCTTCGATTTTGCAGGAACAAACAGATGAAAAATCGGTCAGAGACTGAGGACTTGCCGGAATGTACTTTTTTATCGGCCATTTTGGACAAATATGGCGGCCAAACCAGGTGACCGATGACGTCATCATTATTTGTTTTCTAAACTAATTTATTCCTTGATGATGCTCAAGAAATTTCATCTTGATCGGATGAAGTTTTGTACTTGTCGAATTATGACGTCATAATGGAGGTACCTATGACATCATCATTAACATATTTTATTCCCCATGCAGAGTTCTTTACAATGAGCCATGTCTCAATTTGTTCTATTCAGCACTTTCGGAGATATTGAGGTGCAAAGTTTTTCCGTTTTTCCAAGATGGCGGCCGAACCACGTGACCGATGACGTCATCAATTGGGCACAGTCTGTTCCAGGGCAAGACAAATATGTGTGTAAAGTTTGGCGATTCTACGTGCAACGGTGTAGACGTAGTGCTGCCCACAGACAGACAGACAGACAAACCAACCTATCAACATACTTGCCGGAATCTTTTCCGGCAAGTAACAAACAAACAGACAAACAGACAGACAGAACCATAAACGCAACTGACCAATATAGTTGAAAAATCTTCGATTTTGCAAGTAACAAACAGACAGACAGGGGTGAAAACATAACCTCCATCCACCTTCGGTGGCGGAGGTAATAATGAGTTAAACTAGAACGGCACTCAGTGGAGAGCATACCTCCGCCTGGTTGGCCATATCACTCAATGTTGAAGAATCACTTATAAAATTCTACTGGCTGGATCCAGATCCGGATCTTCACCAAATTGAATCAATTCTTCCTTGTCATACACACAACCTGTCCAACAAGTTTCGTCCAAATCTGTCCACAACTTTTTGGAGATATCCTGCTATGTATCGTTTTTGGCTCTATCTTCTCCCAAACGTGAAGAATCACTTTTAAAATTCTAGTAGCCGGATCCGAATCCAGATCTTCACCAAAATCTAAGCATTTCGTCCTTGTCACATACGCTATATCTCTGCCAAATTTCGTCCGAATCCGTCCACAACTTTTTGAGATATTTTGTTCACAAACAAACAAGCAAACGGACAGACAAACGGGCAGACAGGGGTGAAAACATAAGCTCCATTCGCCTTTGGTGGCGCAGGTAACAAAGGGAGCACACGGACCCTCGATGTGGCATGACACTGATGTGATGCGCATAAATTGTGCCTAATATACTGTATATTTTAATCATGATAAAAACCAGACTGGTCGTGTAATGTAACGTTCGCTCTGATTCTGGGAGGTCAGTTGCTCAAACCATGGCCGAATCGTATGAGAGTCTTTAAAAATATAGGTGATCATGCTTCCTTGGTTGATGCTCAGCATTTAAAAGGATCGAGCACGAAGAAACAACGCTGGGAAGGCAATGGCAAAACACCCATTGTAACCCTTGCCAAAAAAACGGCTTCTGTAAGGTTTATGGCACATCAAATAAAAATTATACTGAATATATACATATGTATGTGTGTGTGTGTGTGTGTGTGTGTGTGTGTGTGTGTGTGTGTGTGTGTGTGTCACACGGACAGATAAAAGTTTTGTGTGTGTGTGTGTGTGTGTGTGCCACGGACAGATAAAAGTTTTGTGTGTGTGTGTGTGTGTATGAATGATCTGGTGTGTTTTGTTGGTGAGTGGTGAAGGGAAGAAAGGTGGGTGGGTGTTTGAGTGTTCCACCATGTTTACTTGTTTGGTGCTGTGGATTCTGGAAGTGGAGGCGATTTTGTTGTTGTAGTCTGCGTTCGCACTGGCTGGGGGTGGGGGTATGTTCGCATCCAGGTGCAGTTACTGCATGTGGAGGTGTATGTGTCCCTACTGGCCCACCTTAGCTGACCGTATCGAGGTTGAAGGGCCGAAACGGGATGATGCTGAGGACCTCGACTGAGGACCCGGTCAGTGCGGCACATTTGTGACCAGGTGTGTTTTGAACTTATATATATATATAATTATATATATATATATATATATACACACACATACAAGTGTGTGTGTGTGCGTGCACGCAGTTGAGTGAACAGGTTTATCACCTCATGCAGGAGATGCCTAAAGCGGTCCTCTCCTTTCACACCACCCTAGTGCGGTGGGACGTCAGGGATGCTTCCCCCAGCTCCCCAAACTTCTAAAGGACCCTCACGCCCTCAACCCCACGTCATCCCCTCCCCCCAGCTTTCCCTTCCAACCTAACGCCACTTGAGTTCGTGAGTTGTCAGAGTGGGACGCACGCGCGAAAGAGCGCCCTGGTCCTGCCGTTGCTTTGCATGACTTTGTCCATCAACGTTTTTCCGCTTCATCAGATATTTGGGAGAAACAGAGAAACAGAGATACCGAGACAAAGGCTGTAAAAGCGACACCTGTGCTATAACATAGAGACTTTGTTTTTTTCCGATTAAACTTTCAAAGACTTTATTCCGCGGTTGGCCGGAGGCGAGACCTGGACCAACGGACGGGATGGTCCCTCCTACGGTGCTGGCTCTTCTTGCGGCCGGACTGTGCGCTGCGAGGCTGGAGTCTGGGGACGGAGGTCGACGGAGCAGCACCTGCCGCGAAGCCGTGCACGGGTTGGCTGCGTGCTGCGCGCAGCCGGAAGGCAAGTTCTCTGCGAAGGTACGAGGCACATTGTGTGTAAAACTCATGGAGTCCGAACTCCGTTTGTCTGTTTACCGTTTCTTGCACCCCTCGGTCGAGGCGCAAAAAACTCCTCCGTTTTAAATGGAAACGGAACGTGTCGGTGTTTGGGGCCGAGCACGCGTGAGAACCGTGCGCGATCGTGTCAACCTGCTCCATTCTGGGCGGACAATGCGCACAGCGCGGTCTCTCGTTGGAGCAGATCCAGTGTCGGCCTTAATTCGAGGAATAAAAAGAACGTTTCCTTTATCTCCCGTCCTCCCGCCCCTACTATTCCCCCCAACCTCCGCTCTCTCTCTCTCTTCCAAAAGAAAACGTATTGTGAGGTGACGGTTTGTGCGTCCAATGTCCTCTTGTTGATCGCTCAGGAGCCCGGAGGGAGGGTCTATTGGGGGCAGGGGCTTCTAGTTGCAAAGCGCGGAGGGTGGCGAGGAGCAGGGTCGGGACGCTGAGTGATACTGTAGCGGGTGGGAACACGCGGGTTATGTGTGCGCGGACAGAAACATATTGCGCCCCTCGGTGCGTCTCAATGTGGGCACAAGAGGGGATCAATGGAGCGCATGGGAAGGGGCGGGCTCGGCCGGCCTGGACCGCTAAGCGGCCGCTACTTGACCACACACGACGCCAGCCGGCCGCGCCCGCCTGGCCTCAAACAACAACACCTTTGTCTTTGTTGCAGCGCTGTCCCTCCGGCCGTCTGTCGCTCTCTCTCCGCGCACCCCACCTCCTTGTTCCCGCCTTTCCCTCCCCCGCCCTCCTCGTTCGTCTCGTTTCAGGTCCGCGTGTGATATTGACGAAGAAGCATTTGGCGATTTTCTCCCTTCAAAGTAAAAGTTTGATTTATTTAATAAATAAATATTTTTTAAAAATAAAAAAACAAGGACAAGGACAAGCAGCGACTTCTGCGAATTTTTAAGTACTTTTCAGAGTTGTATAAATGATTCAGCTGAACGGTTTATAATGTAATAAGTATGAAAACACAACTCAATGTGTGCTCCAACTACAAGGAACATGGAAAATGAAGCGAAATGAGATTTTAACGCCAACACCTTGGATGTGCTGGACTTAATAATGAGTGCACCTCCCTCACCTCCAATCCCCTGACAATGTGTGAGGCACATAGACGTACACGTATACAATGAATCCCCGAACTTGGTGAGTTAGCAAGGCACACATGGAGTCCCATAACAGTAAATGCCGCATGATATGTGAGCGACAAGTGTAATCTCCCACACGAATGCATTGTCTCCGCCCTGCTAACCACCAGTACAGAGATGGGTTGAATTGAGGAAAGCGTAAATTAAACAAATATGAATCTGCTGACCCTGAGTGCAACATGACGGTGATGACATGAGCATAAGTTATACCAACACATCACCCCCAGACTAGGATGGCCTGGGTGCGGTACTCGGGTCTTTAAAGACCGAGATTTATAGTGATGAATAAATGAATGCAGAGTTGCCGACCCAGATTTTGCCCTAACTATGTGCATGACGTCAGCACATGACGTATAATTTATGCACATGAAGTCAGTGACATGTTGTATTCAAGCTTAGAAGATTCATTTTTGTTATTTTATATATATATATATATATATATATATATATATATATATATATATATATATATATATATATATATATATATATATATATATATATAAAAATACATATATATATATATATATCCAAATATATCTTCAGTTCTCCAGCTTTCAATGAGCGCACGTAATGACGTCACTGCCATGTACAATTGTACATACGCTCTGCCTGTCAAGCTCTCAAGAGAACCCTCCGACAGAGCAGAATTTTGATCTTAGTTCAGATACTGTCATAAGTGTATGTAAAACTCACAGTTACCGACCTGGTTTCGCCCTTTTCGCTTGAGAGCTGGAGAACTGAAGATATATTTGGATTGGTTGCTCCCGGCTGCATCCAGGCGATTCCATATAATGAGTGGATACCAGAGATAATGTGCCATGTGGCAGATGGTACTTATCGCTCCCATTCAGGTACAGCATAGCTGGATGGGATACCTTCATGGCGGTTCACCACTGATGGTATGAAATCGCATAGTAACTGACATATATATATATATATACATATATATATATACAGTATATATATATATATATATATATATATATATATATATATATATCTATATATATATATATATATATCTATATATATATATATATATATTGTTGCAGATCCGCCGCCGGCCTTCTCCCCTTACCAAGGGAGGGATTCGTCTCCTTGTCTTTGACTGGCCTGGCGGGACCCGGGACCTATGACGTCCCTTCCGGACAGCGCGAAATAGGGTCTTAGGACCAAATTCACTATTACCTAAATACTCGCGCTGCCCTGGAAGCGACGAAATAAGCCCCGCAAGAACCACGTGTGTTGATACACCGAGCAGTGCGTACACACGATCCGTGCCATTTAGATGATGAACCCAATTCCAGCGGTCTTATTCGTCCCACGCTTAGTCAATGGATAAATCACAAAGGCGATCGAATTGGAAAAAGGAAGACCAAGATATTGTTGCGGATATGAGGATTGTATTTTTTTTATTGTGTGTTTATTAATATTGCTTAAGTCTAGACCCTCCTTACTCCAGTTATGTATAAAGGTCAAAGGGCGTCCCATAATTAGTCCATAAAGCATACACGTCAGCCAATCATAGATTTCTCCCTGGTTGATAGTTATATCTTTATTATGTGTATTAGGGTAAGGCCTTGTCTTCCATTAAGATGACACTCCATTGCACTGCATTAAATAAGAGTAGATCCCCTTCCTTTCACATTCCCCTTTCATCATTGCCAAGCCTCGATTGCCAATTACATCCCCTCCAAAACCACCATTGAACATGTGCTCGGGTCGGGGAAGACGGGCGTGCCCGCCCGTTGTCATCAAGGGCGGAGCCAGAGGGTCGCGCGACCAACCAGGGCCGAGGTGAGCACACCGAGGGGCGTGTCCTAAAGGCCGGCGGCTTGATCGCCGGAGGCGCTATAAAAAGCTTGCGCGCAAGGTCCTGCGAGGGAGAGAAGAGATCATCCAGCAGCGATTCTTGTCCAAAAAAAGAGGTCATCCAAGAGATCATCCAGCAGCGATTCTTGTCCAAAAGAGATCATCCAGGGAAGCACAAAGCCTGCTATTCGTCGCCTTGCTCGCCAAAGTTGGACCAAGCAAGAGAGTTGGGCAAGAAGCAAGCACGTTGTTCAGTTGTGTGGTTGGACCAGACGAGTCCTGGCAAAGCACGCGACGTCCACAGAGTAACCGCAGCTTGGGGCCTGGACGGCAGTTTTGAGCGGGGCCGCGAAGGAACGGTGGCTGCCAAACGCGCCGATAGTGCTGCAGCATCCTTGGACCTTCCTTTCCCTCCAGCCATCCACCTCCTGCCTTTCCATCCTTCTTGTGTACGTGAGTTTGTTTTGTTTGTTCTGTCCTTGGGTTAATTAAGTTTGTATAAGCTAGGTTGCACTGTGTCTAAAATCTTCTGTAAATTATTTTCTTATCTTTCCTTCTTCCTTGGTTATTTTGAGCCTGTAAATAGCAAATAAATTATATTCGTATTTCCAACCTTTTTGTCTGCTTCTTCTTCACATCCGTGTCGCCTTAGTCTTTTCCCGATTGAATATCTGTGGCGCGATCCAGCCAACGTTCGGGAATCGGGTTAGTCGGGGTAACTGTACGGCCGCGGGGCCTCCGCTCGGCAAACACAACATCTTATCCGCGGTCCGTAACAATATATTTACACTATTCACAATGATCCAGAAGCAGAGACACAGGGCAATCCTTACACAGTCTTACTTAATACCCAAAAGACTACGGGCCCGTTTCACTCACACTCACACAGGGATTGCAGCTGCAGAATGATGGTCCGCGCGTCCAGGGATGGCTCTCGTGCAGCTCCCTCCGGTCTCCGGCTCATCCCGTGCAGATGGATCCAGGAGAAGGCAGGGGCCCGTAGCGTGCCGTTTGGACGCACAGGGTTATTACGGGGCGAGCGGTAGGGGGTAGGCTCTGGTGCGGTTGGCGGTTAATCACTGGCGGCTATGGCCGCGTTTACTCGCGTGGCTGGAATATTCACTATTCGCCACCGGCACGTTTGGCTGTGGCCGCGTACTCGTACCGCCAACGCCTCTTCTTCTTCCCCTCTGGCGCGTACGTAATATGGCGAGTTAAAGCCTCAAAGCGCTATCGCAACGAAGTTCTCCCAAGTCCTTCTCCCTCAAAGTCCTCTCGATATGCGCTCGCTGTCAAAGTCCTCACATCAAGACCTCTCCCAACAAGTCCTCTTGAAGGCTTTGTGCACCGACTTATATTGGCACGCCCCGCGAACCTTCCCAAACTCACCAGACGCGCCCCTCCACGCCCTCTCACGCCATGCGGCTAGAGCCCTGATTGGCTGGTGGTTCTTACCATTATCGCCTCTGACGCTCTGCCTCGACTCCGCCCCGACCTCAACACCGGCCCCCACCCTTTTTAGGCCTACCTCATGTTACTCGACTAGTGGACAGCCAATGCTTAACAAACTGAGCGGGCAGCCAAATGGGGCGCGGGATGAATTCCACCCATCGAGGTGGAATTGGAGGGTGGCCGCAAAATGAACGGGACCTAATCTCATGTCTTTACACAACGCAGATAATAATAGGGGAAATGGCCTATACTTACACATACTATGAGATAACTAATACTACAAGTGGGCCTACGTGTTGCTCATGGAACTAACTATGAGGGGCAAACCTTTACCATTTATTGAAGTCATATGTACAATCTCAAAACCGCAGCACTGCCCCCCTCCCTTGCCAGGTCATCCCCGAGTCGAAACCACACAAGTGAGAATGACCGGTTTTGAGAAAGGTTCAGGAGTAGTTTGTAAATTACGTGTGACACTTAAATGTGGTTTCCCTCTACATTTAATCGAACATCCTGTATGTGACAGTTTTACAACACCAGATATATCCCACCTACTGCGTTGTGTAACTAACTCTAATCGACTCACACCCACAGCTAACCGAATTGCGGAATTGTTTTGAAACTAAACATATATATATATATATATATATATACAGTATATTGTTGCGGTTTTGAGGACCCCTCACTTGTAAATAATATCTCTTGTAAATATCCCAGCATTTAATAAGGTCGCACCCGTAGTTAGGCCATATGCAACACGTAGGTCACCATAGGACTTCAGTTATTTCCTTAATATGTGTTTCAGATAAGGCTGTGTTCCCAATAGTTGCATCTGTGTTGCATTAATTAAATAAGATAGGCCCCATTCCGTCCATTTTGCCAGCCTCTCTCTCAAATTGTATTACGCGCCCCTGCCAGCCGCAGCCGCCTCAGCGCTCGCTCCAAACGCCATTACGCACGCGGTCAAGCTTGGAGAAGAAGGGAGCGGAGCGCCAAGAACGAGGTGTGGTCACGTCAACTCACCACCAGGGCGTGGCCGGTAAGCCCCCACCAGCCAACCAGGGCTGATGTGATCGGACCGACGGGCGTGGCCTGGCGGAGCGCGCATTGATTTCTAAATGCGTTATATAAGCGCAAGTGCGAGGACTGCTTGAACAACTGCGGTGAGGACTGCTTGAAGGACCACGAGGGGAGCTCCATTGGGAGAGAACGGCGCCACGGACTCCTTGCTGATTGTACAGAGTCATCTGCGCGAGGGAGCCATCGATTGCATTGTACGACCTCCTTTCGTAACGAACTGCGTCACGAGCCATTGTTCATGGAACTGCGCGAGGGTACCCTCTGATACTAACATTGCGAGAGAGAGAGAGAGAGAGAGAGTTGGCACACATATTACGTATGCCGCATCCCAGTCCCCCGCTATATCTATAAGGTCCGGTCGCGCACCAACGACACCAGCTGCCTGCCATTCTTCACTGCGGACCCGGAGCCTGGAACCATCTGCTTGGACCTTCTCCTCCTACCACTACCATCCCGTGTGAGTCTGCCTGTTTGTCCGGGGTTGTAAGTAAGACTGTATAGTTAAGCTTGCCCTGTGTCCTTTTGCTCTGTATATTGCTTTCATTTCCTCTTCTTTTGGGTTTTTGTACATAATTAATAAACCCACTCCTTGTTCTTCTTATTTTCTGGGTTTTCTCTTATTCGATCGTTTGCGTCCTTTCTTTCAATTGAGTACCTGTGGCACGATAGGAACCGCTTTAATCGGGTGTAGTCTATAGTTAACGGCCCGAGTCGTGGCTCGCTTCGCTCAGCGTATCCATTACCGCTGCGGCTCGGGTGGGAGTTATCTCCTCGCTTACGGCCGGTGGTAGTACTTAGGTAATAAGACTAATTGGTCTTACAACCCTACTTACCACCGACCGGAAGTGACGTCATAATTTCCAGGATTGGGGGACGGCCAGCTTAAAAGACAAGGGGATTAACCCCCCCTTGATAAGGGGAGAGCCGACCCCCAAATCCGCAACAATTGGTGTCGGGGAGTGGGATTGGACCCGAACCAAATTTTAATCCATCTTAAAAAATTTGGTCAAAATTAACAGCAGCCGAAATTTTTATTACAACATCTAAATTGTATCGTGCCATGGATGATCAAGGCGATCGGATGCCAGTGGGGGAGATAGAATAAGGGTTAGAGTCAACCCAGGACCCCAGGGAAGAGGTGGGAGCAATGGAAGAGGGGGTTCAAGAAGGTGCGGTAGAGGGGGTTGCAGGCACACAAAATGGCGGCGCCGCGCACATGGCGGCGGAGGCCGAGCCCGCGGTGGCGGCTGGGGCCGCTATGCAAATGGGGTTTGACCTCAGGTTATTCCTGACCCAACTGGGTGCAAAAATGGATAGGATGGGGGAGCAAATGGGAAACCAAATTGGGGGGGTTGAGGAATGAATTGGGAGGTCAAATAGGGGGGTTAGAAAGTAAATTTGGGGGATTAGAGAACCAAATTGGGGGGTTGAGACATGAAATGGGAGACCAAATAGGGGGGTTAGAAGGCAAATTGGGGGCCCGATTGGAGGACGTGAGTAGCCAAGTGAACGAAGGGTTAACGGGGCTGGAAAACAGAATGGCCGCCTAGGAGAACCAACTGGAAGGGATGAAGAATGGGTTAACGGGGTTAGAAGATACGATGGGGGGTAAATTGAGGGAAATGGGGGAGCAATCCACCCGGGAAATCAAACAAATGGGGGATCAGATAGAGGAGGTAAGGATTGGGTTAGAAAACAAATTGGACGCCCACAAGGGGGAGTTATAACAAATGAGGGTGGCATATAAAAAGGAAATGGGAGAAATGGGGTAGGATATAAGGCGAGGTGTGAGCAAAGAGGTCGCAGGGGTACGCGACGAGGTAAAGCGGGGTGAGGAGCGCGTGGAGAAAGAGGTGAGAAAGAGTACGGCCAGGTTACAGGGGGGTATAGAGGATTTGACGCGAGGAGTAGAGCAGCTGACAGTGGGACAAAAGGAGTTAGGGGACCAAGTAAATAGGAACACGGACGTGATAGGGGGGCTGAAAGCAGCACAGAGGGAAATAAAGAAGGAACTGATGGCGACAAAGAAGGAATGTCAGATGGTACACGAAGGGCTGACGAAGAGGTTGGATGAGGTGGTGGAGACGTTGGGGGCGAGAGAACGGGAAGTTAGGCAGCATATAGAGACGACCAAGGTGGCTTTAGAAGAAGAGATTGTAGGGGCGCACCGGGAGATAGAAGAGGTGAAGCAGAAGTTAGAGGAAGTGGAAGAGGGGGTGAGCGAAATTAAAAAGAGACGGAAGGAAACTAAGAAGGAGATAAGGGAGGAGGTGACGGAATTGGTGCCAGGTCTGTGCTCACATTGTGATGACGTGCTTGCTAATCAAATAAAGAGTTTGCAGGTGGCGGAGGAGGAGCGAAGGAGAAGAGGCGCCGAGGTGAGTGGCGATATGATCGGAAATGCATATGGTGTGAAGGGAGGTTCAGTGAGCTTGGGGGTCAGTAAAGACCAGGGCGTTCGTGAGAGGCCAATGATGAGGTGTGTGACTGGTCCGGAGTGTGTGGAAAGAGTGTGTGCAAGGATGTCCGACCATGGGGAGTGCGAGAGGTATTGGTGAGCCAGGGTGTGCGAGTATGGAGTGGGTAGCGGATTGAGGAGGAGCGACCCAGGCATCGACACCAACAGGGGTAGTTTTCAGAGGGACGGGGGACGCACGAGAGCCCCCCGGGAATAGTGTACTGTGGGGGCCCGAACGGCTCGGCCCCGCGCTAACCCCGCAAGGAGCGACGCGTGGGGTCCGGCCTTCAGGCACCCACAAGGTCCCACTCGCGCCGTATGACGGCAAGAGTGATCTAAGGGCGTACCTGGCGCAGTTCGAGTATGTGTGTAGAGGAAACTGTTGGAATCCGGATGAAGGTGGAGTACACCTTGTGGGAGCATTGTGCGGCACGGCGGCGGAGGTGCTGACAGCGTTACCACCGGGTGCTCTCACCCTGCCAGCCCTCCGCGTGGCCTTAATTAACCGATTCGGCATTGAACAGCAGAGCGAGTTTGTTAAAGCTCAGCTCGCGCAGTGAAAACGCAAGCCCCAGGAGACCATCGGGGAACTTGCCCATGACATTCGCCGCGCAGTAGGGATCGCACACGCGGACATTGGCTGGCCCGGGGAAGCGAGCGCCACACAGTGGCGGTGCGCCAGGTAGTGCCCGTGACGGGTGGCGGCCCCCCGAGGGGGCCCGCCCCCGAAAGTGGCCCTGACCAGGAGGGCATGGTCCGAAGGCTGGTGGACCAGCGCCTGGCGGGACCTAGACCATGGCAGGCGGCTCCGGAGGTGGCACACGTTGGGCCACGATCAAGTGCCCCAATTAGGACTTTCAGGGGGGGGGGGATTTGGAATTCCGGAGGCAAGCACCTTACCAGGTGAGGTGCTTTAATTGTAGCCGGCTGGGTCACCGTGCGTGGGAGTGTCGAGCTCCGTGCCGGGATGTACCCCGGCAGCCGAGACAAACAACTCTGCCCCGTACGGGTCAGGTTAGCCGACCCCAGACACCCCCCCCCCCCCCCCCCGCCAGGGCCCGGGAAACTAGAAGGTGCCTAGCATTAAGGGCCGTGTTCAGCAGTAGGGAATGGTGAAGTGCCCTCATTAACGTGACAGGTAATTCATTTTGGCCAAATTGGTACTGGTAGCTTGACGATTCGGTGCAAAATTGCCGGCGTGGGGGTAGACGCCGTAGTAGACACAGGAGCTAGTGCCACGATCATCAGCCCTGTGATCCTTCATTCGAGTACAGACGGCTGGGATAAAATCCAGCGTCTGGAAAATTATAGTTTGCAGCTAGCTACCGGGGTAACGGCCCCGATCATAGGGCGTGGTTTTGTAACCCTCACGTTAGGGTCGGTAAAGAGGAAAATAGAAGTTTGGGTGGCGGAGGTGTGCGACCCATGCTTAATAGGGTTGGATTTGTTGACTGCCGGCGGTTGTAAAATCGATTTGTGCCGGGGGACCCTGCAAGTGGGAATAGAACAGCTACCATTGGAGGGGGTGAGCATGGCCGAGAGGGCGGAGCTGGAGGCTTCTGAGGCCGTGACCATCCCTCCGAGGGCCGAGACCATAGTGCCGGCCCGATGGTTAGCTCGCCCAACATGGCAGGAGTCCTGCGGCCTGGTCGAACTGGTGGCAGCACAGTCCATACCGGGTTTAATCGTGGGCCGCACCCTCGTAAAAACGGACGGGCCGGTGGTGGCAGTCCGCGTATTTAATATAAGTGCAGAACCACGTAATATAGGAAGGGGCACGAAGGTAGCCGGCTGCACCCCAGTTAATGAAGTCGCGGCAGTGAGGGACGAGAACGTACAGCCGAGCCGGCCCCAGAGGGAGCCTTCAAAAAGAATTAGGAATTGGCCTGAGCCCATTTGTGAGATGATAAATCGAAGTAGCGTAGAGTTGGAAGGTACCCAGAGGGAGGCCTTACACAAATTAATTGAATCCCATTTGGATATCTTCTCCTTGTCCTTCGAGGATATTGGACGTACGGGTCTGGTGAAACATCAGATCCACACCGGTGAGGCCTGGCCTGTTCATCAGCCCACCTGACGGCTACCTTGGAGCAAGAGGGAGGAAGCTGATGAACAGGTAGACAAGATGCTCAATGCAGGTATCATTGAGCCCTCGGGAAGTCCTTGGATGTCACCTGTTGTGCTGGTCAAAAATAAAGATGGGACCACGCGTTTCTGCGTGGACTATCGCCAGCTGAACAACGTGACACTCAAAGACTCATATCCCCTGCCAAGAATTGATGACACCCTCGATGCCGTTGCGGGCTCAAATTGGTTCTCAACTTTGGCCTCAAGAGTGGGTATTGGCAGGTGGAGATGGATAGGGCAGGGAAGGAGAAAACGGCATTTTCCACAGGTAAGGGGCTGTATCAGTTCACTGTGATGCCGTTTGGTTTGTGTAACGCCCCCGCCACCTTTGAGAGATTAATGGAGCATGTACGAGGCGGCATGCCATGGCAATCATGCCTGGTGTACCTGGATGACGTCCTGGTACATGCGAAAACATTCCCCCAGGCAATAGCTAATTTGGACCAGGTGTTTGGGTGCCTCAGACAGGCAGGGCTGAAATTGAGTCCAAGCAAATGTACTTTGTTTGCTCGAGAGGTGGCCTATTTAGGTCACGTTATCGGTCGTGAGGGGGTAAAAACAGACCCAGGCAAAATTACAGCGGTAGAGGAGTGGCCCGCACCACGTACGTCGTACCATCAAGGAGGTGCGGGGATTTTTGGGACTCTGCTCCTACTACCGGCGTTTTGTGGCAAAATTTGCAGAGTTGGCCCGGCCCCTTCACCGGCTTACGGAGAAGGGGACAAGATTTAATTGGACAAGCGAGTGCCAAGAGGCCTTCCTCGCATTGCAGGGGTGTTTGACATCCGCACCCGTTCTAGCGTACCCCACTAGTGACGGGACATTTACCCTGGACACGGATGCAAGCCAGGAAGGATTGGGCGCAGTTTTGTCTCAGACACAGGAGGGCGTGGAGAGAGTGATCGCGTATTATAGTCGGGCCATGAGTAGGCCCGAACGAAATTATTGCGTCACTCGCAAGGAACTATTGGCTATGCTGGCTGCCATGAGCCATTTCCACCCGTACTTGTATGGGCGGAAATTATTGGTTCGAACTGACCATTCCTCCTTGCAATTGCTCCTTCGGTTCAAGGAACCGGAGGGCCAAATTGCAAGGTGGTTGGAAAAGTTGCAGCAGTACGATTTTAGTGTGACCCATAGGGCCAGGAAGGCCCATGGGAATGCCGATGCACTCTCTCGGCGTCCTTGTTTGGGGGAAAACTGCAAATTATGTGCGAGGCATGAGGAGAAGGAACAATTGGGCGATTCCACCCCTACCCTCGTAGTCCGTGCAACCGGGGTGAGAGGGCCAATTTTGCCACTAACCGCAGATGAGGAATTTGGAACATTGGCTTGGAGCACGGCCCAGCGGGAGGATCCCGTCCTGGGACTGGTGTACGAATGGGTTCGATTGGGAGAAAGACCTAATGGGGAAGAGGTCACCCCCCCCCCCCCTCGGGGTGCCAACAAAAGCATATTGAGCTCAGTGGCAGACCCTGGAATTGAAAGATAACATCTAGCATCACAAGTGGGTGGAGGTTCCCTCTGAGAGAACTTCCAAGCTGGTGATAGTCCCTGACAAATTTAAGAACACCATATTACAACAGGTGCATGGTACCCGCTCCGGCAGCCATTTGGGCATGACAAAGACAACATCTTGGGTCCGCCGGAGGTTCTATTGGGTAAATATGGGGCGCGATATACAGGACTGGTGTCGGAGATGCGACGCCTGTACTGCTAAAAAGGGACCAGCACGGAGGATGAGGGCCCCCCTTCAATTACACCAGGTGGGGGCCCCCCTTGAGTGGGTAGCCATGGATATTCTAGGACCACTACCTCGCACCCGCCAAGGTAATAAGTTCATCCTCGTTGTAATGGACTATTTCACCAAGTGGCCGGAGGCCTATGCCCTCCCCAACCAAGAAGCCAGGGTGGTAGCACAGGCCTTCGTGGAAGGATTTGTATGTCGGCATGGGATTCCACAGGAGCTGCACACCGATCAGGGTCGAAATTTTGAAACTCAATTACTAAAAGATGTGTGCAGACTCCTGTCAATTAGAAAAACATGGACAACGCCCTTGCGGCCACAATCTGACGGGATGGTGGAAAGGTTCAACCGAACATTGGTTCAACAACTCGCATTGTTCACCACCACCCGTCAGGATGACTGGGACGAACATCTCCCGTATTTGTTAATGGCCTACCGAACTAGCCAGCACGGGGCCACCGCATGCAGTCCAGCGTTGCTCATGTATGGGCGGGAGTTGCGGGCTCCCGCCGACTTGCTCTGCGGTCCCGTGCCAGAGACCATTGATATCCCGCCGAGGGAGGGCTATGCACGTCACCTGGAAGAAGGCATGGAGAGGATCCATGCCTTTGCCTGCCGCCAGCTCCATCTGGCGGGGGCCAAGATGAAGCGCAGGTATGACCACCGGAGCCAGGGGAGTCAGTACGCTCCGGGGATGAAGATTTGGTTCTTCAATCCCCGGAGGCGGAAGGGTAGGTGCCCAAAACTCACATCTCCCTGGCAAGGCCCGGGGGTCATCCTGTCGCAAGTCTGTGACGTGGTCGTTAAGATCAAGATGGGGCCACGAGCCCTCCCTCGGATCGTCCATGCCGACCGGATAAGACCCTACACCGGCGAGCAGGCGCCCTCGTGGATCGCCTCGGCTACAGATGCCGAGGCGGGACCCAGTACCTCTTATGAAGGGGGCTCATAGTGCCAGAGGACTGGGGGGTGATCGTGGGAGATGTCCGATGTAGAGGGATGGTAAATCTACCATCCCTCACATCATTTATTTTGGGCAGAGGAGCAGTAGTTTTATGTGGTTTTGGCTGTACAAACTAGCCCGGGAGGGTTAGGTTATTGATAGGGAATCTAGAGATGACCATACGGGACTGGAGAATTAAGTAGTGACTTTGTATGAGTAGTGGGGACGTAGAGTATGGTAGTTGGATGATAACGACGTGGGATGTGCATTGTATAAGGGATGACTGGGAAGCAGTAATCTTAGAAGGGCAGTAGTTAGCCAGATGATGCAGTGTGTTTGTAGTGAGGGTGATGAAATGAGGAATTGCGAATGTATGTTCCCGGTAGTGCTGGTGATGAAATAAGGCAATGGTTTGGAGAAGTGAAAGTGTATTGAGCAGAGTATTGTGGATGTGTGTGATTGTGCATTGAGTGATTGACTTGTATGGCATGCAAGTGGAAATGGTTGTGTGGAATGGATGGTGTGGACTGAGTATTGTGGAATACATGGAGTGGAGTGTATGGTGCGAAGGAAGTGGATGGGGGAAGGATGGACCCCTTCACGAGTACCCGGGGAGGGTAGTTTAAAAGTAGGTAGAGGGAGGAGGCAAATTTGGTGGATATTGACATCTGTGGTGCGAGAGTAGCAGAGTACTGCTTTGATTGGTGCATGAGTAAAGTGGAATGGCTGGGCATGTGGCCTGTTAGTAAGAAAGACCACTGTTAGTCTGTCGGCCAGGTGAGGCCGCAGGTAGGCTCTGGGAGACAGTTAGAGTTCAATGGGGCCCGAGGATCCTATGGAGAGGACCCGGGTAGCCCGACGCCAGAGAGGGCGGTAGTGGGGTGAGAGAGCCAGAGGGCCTTCCCCAGGTTAGGGTGAGGAGCAGGTAAGCTCGGGTGGTGACGTACAGTGGCGGAGGTGTGCAGGTGAGCGGACCTGCTGGTGAGCCACACGACCCAGCCCTGAAATTGTGCAAGGGCACAGAAGGAAAGAATCGGGGGAGTGAGACCCCAAATTGGAGAGCGCCACAGTATGTTCAATGGGAATTGGTTTTTAGAACCACATAGAGTAAGATGGCCAATGGATTGGCAGGGAAAGACCCTGGGTAGTGTAAAGTGTGTTAATGTCATTTAGAAGTTAGTTAGGAGAAAATCTCTTCGCACCATCTGCATCCACTCACCTGGGTGAAAAAACTCCACACCAGATTTTTGAGCAAATGTTTGGTTGGTTGAAAGACGCATCATGACGTGGGGGTGACATTGTTGGGATTCCATCTCTTCCTCCTTAGGAGGGATTGATGATGAATTTGGCATTAGGGGAGATATGGGGGACGGGACATAGCGATGGATTTGATAAATGTGTAAATTGTGTAAATACGGGGGAGGGGCAAGGGTAGAGTAGGTGACAGGGGGGGGGGGGACGTACGTTAGGGACGAGCTTTCTCGGCTCGCTCTCCTGCGCACCTCACCTTGCATTGCCTGGTATTGATGTGTACCCTTGTGCCCTTGCCCCGCTGATTTGCCTGTCCTCCTCCCCCCACTCATGGACTTGTTTTGTTGGGCCCGGGGGGAGTGCGCAGGTGACTGCAGTTGTGTGCCCGCACCTTCGCTGCCTCCGGCCTGCACTGATGCACCATATGGACCACACTGGCACCACATATGGACCACACGTTCTGTGGCCTGGCACCACTTTGGACCACACGTACTGTGGCCTGGCATCTCTGCTGGGACCGACCATTGCTGCCAGCAGCCTCTTGCTTGCGGACCACGGTTAAGGTGGCACCTATGCCCAGCAGGTGGACCACCTCAGTTGGCCCTGCTGGCCGTAAAGAAAAAGCGGAGCGGTGTGTGCCCTTTTTAATTATTAAATAGACGGCAAGTAAGAAGGCAGCCAGAACCAGCGGCCCAGTGGAGAAGACATCACAAGATGCCATTATTATTGTTTTGAAATGTGTTTGGTGCTTTTTCTTTTGTTATGGTGCTTTTTGGTGCTCTTTGGTGCTTTGTGGTGCTTTTCATGCATTTTGTTTTATTGGTGCATATGGTATGGTGTGTCAGTGCAGTGCATGGCAATGATCTTCCCCTTATCAAAAGTTCTGCTTTTTTCCCCACAAAAGACAGGTCCTGGGTTGCAGTAGTTGTAAATAATCAAAATAGGAGTGTCTTTGTAAATAACATGCTCCCCACCGGTTAAAGGTGTAGTTTTGAAAATAATTCTGCAATTCGGTTAGTCTGTGGGCATGAGTCTGTTAGATAGAATGCAACGCAGCAGGCGGGCCATATTTAGTGTTAAAACTGTCGCACTCAGGGTGAGGTTAAAAGTAGAGGGTAACCACACCTAAGTGCCACACTAAGTTAAAGTTGTTTTGGCCCGGGACGGGCCTGGAGGAAAGGAGGGTGCAGTGTTGCGGTTTTGAGAACCCCTCACTTGTAAATACTTGTAAATAATAACTCTTGTAAATATCCCAGCATTTAATAAGGTCGCACCCATAGTTAGGCCATATGCAACACGTAGGTCACCATAGGACTTTGGTTATTTCCTTAATATGTGTTTCAGATAAGGCTGTGTTCCCAATAGTTGCATCTGCGTTGCATTAATTAAATAAGATAAGCCCCATTCCGTCCATTTTGCCACCCTCTCTCTCAAATTGTATTACGTGCCCCTGCCAGCCGCAGCCGCCTCAGCGCTCGCTCCAAACACCATTACGCACGCGGTCAAGCTTGGAGAAGAAGGGGGTGGAGCGCCAAGAACGAGGTATGGCCACGTCAACTCACCACCAGGGCGTGGCCGGTAAGCCCCCACCAGCCAACCAGGGCTGATGTGATTGGACCAACGGGCGTGGCCTGGCGGAGCGTGCATTGATTTCTAAGCGCGTTATATAAGCGCAAGCGCGAGGACTGCTTGAACAACTGCGGCGAAGACTGCTTGAAGGACCGCGAGGGGAGCTCCATTGGGAGAGAACGGCATCACGGACTCCTTGCTGATTGTACAGAGTCATCTGCGTGAGGGAGCCATCGATTGCATTGTATGACCTCCTTTCGTAACGAACTGCGTCACGAGCCATTGTTCATGGAACTGCATGAGGGTACCCTCTGATACGAACATTGCGAGAGAGAGAGAGAGAGAGAGAGAGAGTTGGCACACATATTACGTATGCCGCATCCCAGTCCCCCGCTATATCTATAAGGTCCGGTCGCGCACCAACGACACCAGCTGCCTGCCATTCTTCACTGCGGACCCGGAGCCTGGAACCATCTGCTTGGACCTTCTCCTCCTACCACTACCATCCCGTGTGAGTCTGCCTGTTTGTCCAGGGTTGTAATTAAGACTGTACAGTTAAGCTTTCCCTGTGTCCTTTTGCTCTGTATATTGCTTTCATTTCCTCTTCTTTTGGGTTTTTGTACATAATTAATATACACACACTCCTTGTACTTCTTATTTTCTGGGTTTTCTCTTATTCGATCGTTTGCGTCCTTTCTTTCAATTGAGTACCTGTGGCACGATAGGAACCGCTTTAATCGGGTTTAGTCTATGGTTAACGGCCCGAGTCGTGGCTTGCTTCGCTCGGCGTATCCATTACTGCTACGGCTCGGGTGGGAGTTATCTCCTCGCTTACGGCCGGTGGTAGTACTTAGGTAATAAGACTAATTGGGCTTACAACCCTACTTACCACCGACTGGAAATGACGTCATAATTTCCAGGATTGGGGGACGGCCAGCTTAAAAGACAAGGGGATTAACCCCCCCTTGATAAGGGGAGAGCCGACCCCCGAATCTGCAACAAATATATATATATATATATATATATATATATATATATATATATATATACACATATTGTTGCGGTTTTGAGAACCCACTCTTGCTTGTAAATATGACATCATTAAAGGTTAATGGTAGCACCCCATATATAGGCCACGAGCAACACGTAGGTCACCATAGGACATCAGTTATTTCTTGGTATGTGTTAGATAAGGCCATTTTCCAATCGTTGAATCTACGTTGCGTCGATCAAATAAGAGTAAGCCCTTTCGTCCATTTTGCAGCCTCCCTCCAACCGACGCCATCAAGCGCGCTCTCCAGTCTGTGCCCCACGGCCCTTCCCAATTTGTTACGCGCCTTTGTCAGCAGCGTTCGCAACCTCGCTGAGCTCGCTCAAATGCCGCCATAAGCCACGAGGTGAAGCCCGGAAAAAGGGAGCGGAGCGCCAGGGAGGAGGTGTGGCCACGTCACCCAGCCGTCAGGGCGGGGCCGGTAAGCAATAACCAGCCAACCAGGGCTGGAGTGACATCGCCTGACAGGGCGTGGTTGGGGCTGGCGGAGCGATCGCTGGTTTGACTTATAAAAGCCAGCGCACAAAGCCCTTTGAGAGGACTTATGCAGCGGCGCTCGTTCAACAGGACTCTTACTAAGGAATGTTGTGATTACCAAGGACTCGTGAGTATATGCGCTTGATCGTGGTTGAACAGGACTGGCACCATTTGCAGCGTGATAAAGAACTGATCGTGGTTGAACAGGACTGGCACCATTTGCAGCGTGATAAAGAACTGATCGTGGTTGAAAGGACTGTGCAAAGAGGGCTCGCTGGCATTGGTATTTCAAAGCAGGACATTTGGGAGGGAGCGCTTGGCGCGAGTCGTGCGAATATTACGTACACCAGTACACCAGCCTTCCCCCTGTCATTCTAATTGTCCGTTCACGCTACGTTACAATATGAGCTGCCTGCCGGGTTTTTCATCGCCTGGACCGGAGCCGGACTGGAGCCTGGACGCGCTGGTGACCTTACACCCGACCACCTGCAATCCCTGTGTGAGTGTCTGTATGTGAGACGGGCCCGTTTGTCCAGGGAATAGGTTAAGCCTGTAGTTAAGACTGCCCTGTGTACTTTTCCTTCCTCTTTCTTTCTTGTATATTCCTTTCGTTTCCTCTTCTTCTCTGTACATAATTAATAAACCCATCTGTTCTTCCTATTTTCCTGGTTTCCACTTATCCGATCGTCCTAGTCTTTTCTCTAATTGGGTAAGCGTGGCACGATCGCAACCGCTTCAAATCGGGTCTTGTCACCTGTTAACAGCTCGGATCGCGGATTGCTATCCGCTCAGCATATCCCATCATATCCGTGGTCCGAGCGGGAGTTATTCCCTTGCTTTATGGTCGGTGGTAGTAATTAGGTAATAGGACTAAAAATCGACCAACAACCCTATTTACCACCGACCGGAAGGAACGTTATAACTTCCAGGACTCACGTCGGCCAGATAAAAGGACAAGGGGATTAACCCCCTCTTGATAAGGGGAGAGCCGATGTCGGAGATCCGTAACAATATATAGATATGTCTCTGTGTTGTCTTGTCTTGTCTTGTCACTGAACTACTCCCTCAAATTTTGTGAAATCGTACCAAGCTTCTGATATGCACCTATATCTCCCGTGGGTATGTCCTAAGGGTGTTTTTGTTGTTGTTGTTGTTTTTTTGAAGAAAAAAAATTCAACTTCATTTGTTTCTAAAATGTAATATCATGTATATTACAAATACATTTGTGCAAAATAATTGTTTGAATTATGATTGGTGTAAACCATGACAAAACAGCAACTTAGGTACAGTCATTTATCTACATACTCGTATCTATATATCTGGGCAGTGTCTGTGTTGTCATTGAACTACTCCCTGAAACTTTTGTTTCCGTGGTTGTGAAGTGTTTTTAATGACCCGGTGGTGGTTTTGAATCACGTGGTGGTGAGATATTTTGAATTATGTGGTGGTGAGGTGTTTTTAAATCATGTGGTGGTGAGGTGTTTTTAAATCACGTGGGCATGAGGTGTTTTAAATTATGTGGTGGTGAGGTGTTTTGAATTATGTGATGAGGTGTTTTGAATTACGTGGTGGTGAGGTGTTTTGAATTACGTGGTGGGGAGGTGTTTCAAATTACTTGGTGGTGAGGCCTCAGCCGGCCTCGCCACCTAGCCTATAACCTTCTCGGGGCCCATCCCGACATTTTTTGTAGTGGAGGTTTCCTCCTATCTTTCACCTTTCAGGAGATTAGTGCGTGCAGACAAACAAACAAACAAACAAACAAAAACTTTCTTTTATATATATAATAGAAGATATATATATATATATATATATATATAAAACACAGTTTGTGTGTGTGTGTGTAATGTTACCGATAGACTCCTAAATGGAGAGGCTTACATGCTTGATATTTGACATAGACATGGCCATTGAGCGTGGGACGAACATGGCCGAACTCAAAATATTTGATGATCCATATTTTTTATTCATATTTACCTCAGCGCATTTCAGCGAAGTACCCGCTAATCTCAGCCGGTTCCAGAGCAGCTCGCTGATTCGCTCAGAGCGATCACGTGATGTTCCATTCCCGCCGTCAGACTGATTCGCTCAGAGCGATCACGTGATGTTCCATCCCGTCACACGTCACTTCACCTTTTATGCGATCGTGTTTTGTATCGATTTTGTGCGATATGAATTAAATGTCTTTGAAACAGCTGTGAAACGTCTTTCCACAACCCTTCCGTAACCGATTGGAGCAGTTTCTTGCCGCACAAAACGAGATCCACGAAGCGAGCTGGTCGAATCGTGCTGACCAAGATGGCGACACGGCGGCTTCACTTTTCACGGAGTATGAGCGTTCTATATATTTTCAATTCAGTGCGCCCGTGATTTGTGGCATAGACATGACCATTGGGCCTTCACGGTGTAATTTGTGCGAGGCTTTTGTCCGAGTGAGCTTGAGTCGAGAGGGCGAATGTACGGGTTGGGAATGTACGGGTCTCCCTTCCCCCGCCCGGCAACGCCGGTACTGGAGGACGTCACAGGATCGGTGAGTCTCCAAAATCCGCTTCGTGCTGTTGCGAATATGCAGGACTATGTCCGATTGTTGTGCTGCTCTCTGACCATGAGAACTGCAACGTCATTGTTGACTGGCCATCCCCTTCCCTCCCCCTCCGTTCCCCCTTCCCTTCCCCCTCCCCCCTCCCTTCTCCCTCCACCCTACCCCCTCCACACTACCCCTCCGCTTCTCCCCTCCCCCTCCCTTTCCCCCTCCCCTCCCCCACCCTTCTCCCCTCCCCCCTCTTCTCCCCTCCCCCCTCTTCTCCCCTCCCCCCCCCCCGTTCCCCTCCCCTCCCCTCTCCCCTCCCCCGCCCAGCAATGCCGGGTACTTCTGCCGGGTCCCCCCCTCCCCTCCCCCCCTCCCTCCTCCCCTCCCCCTCTTCTCCCCTCCCCCTCCCACTCTTCTCCCCTCCCCCCCGTTCCCCTCCCCTCCCCTCCCCCGCCCGGCAATGCCGGGTACTTCTGCTAGTACATATATAAACAACTTTCTTCAAATCAATGTTTACAAATATCCAAAAAACTTTGATTAAGCAGTCTTTTTGATCACAAAAACGATCACAAAACGATCACAAAGTACACAAAACGTTTCATGATCTATTTTTTATTGCATCATGATTGGCATTGAGATCTTTTCCTGTTCTTTCCAGGAAGCTGCACTCTACATCTCTGTCACTTACTCACTCTACCAGGACATGTATTTGAGTGTGAGGGAACACATGCTAACAGGGAATGGCTTATGAACAAACAATCCAGAGGATGAATGACTTGTTTATTGGACGCCATCTCTATATTATCATCTGTTATGCCATTAAACGCCGCTCTATCATGATGAGCACGTTCCATCTATTAGGGGCGGCTCAGGAAGATCTTATTCTATCATTAAAAAAAATAATTATCATTTTATTTTATATTAATGATTTATTTTATTAATTTGTTCTTATTTTATTAATTTATTTCATTTTATTTTATTTTATTATGGGATTTAATTATTTTATTACCCTCACCACTTGGGTCCGTCTGTTTGTCTGCTCAGGTCGTAAGTATGCTTTTTACTGCAACCATTGGTCTGATTGGCAAGAAATTTTCACCACAGGGGTGCCTTCTCGTGTGGAATTGTTTAATGATAATTATGACATCACAGGTCACGTGTTAAGGCGACAGTTTGGAAAAACCGAAAAAACATTGCACCTCTATAATCTGAAACCGCTACATGGAAAAAATGGAAACATGTCTCATTGTCAAGAACTCCCCATTGGGAACAACATACGAGTACGTATATTCATGATGATGTCACTGGTGCCTTAATTATGATGCCATAATTAGACAAGTAGAATGCATTATCCGATCAGTTTGAAATTTCTTGAGCATGATCTACACAAAAATTGTATGGGGGAATTAAATTGATGACATTGGTCACATGGTTCGGCAGCCATATTAGATTAAACATAAATCTATGTCGTCAAAAAACCACACAAACACAGCAGCTAATAAACACCACACAAAATGCACCACACGAGCGTGTGCTGAAAAGGGGAAAGTAAACTCAAAAGTTTCTCAAACGTATGGGGAATTGACCCCAGGGGGCTGCGTGTACTGTACGTCCTGGCGAGGGTCTGCAATCTCTGATTGCTCTTTCTTGTTTTATTTTGCTTTGGGTATGCAATTGGATGGTGATTTATTGTTTAATTTGTCTATAAATGGAATTTGGTCTTCCTTTTTTGTTCCCCGTTGCATTACTTTTCTATGTATAAAAAGGGGGATAAAGTTGATAATAACCCATACACGTTTGATGAAGCTGCTGCCCTGTTTCGCTTCTTCCTTTTTTAAATCACAAAAAACGGAGACCACTTCATCCTGATTGTACCCCATGCCATATTCAATGTAGAATGTGACTTGGCCCTTTGCGTTACCATGTCCTTATGAGGCTGATGTATTTTCCAGAGAAATATAATTGAGCTTCTTTTCTTTTACGTCATTGTTTCGTCCTGATTATATCTTGACACAACTAGATATTCATGTTAAAGGTGTTTTAATGTGGTTTTATCCAGGATATTATGGTCAAAGATGGCCTATTGTTGCAGCGCACCCATGATGCTCACCACGCAGTTTATAGGACACGTACTTTCCCCCTAACATCGAAGGTGGAAAAAAAAAACAAGCAAAGATTCCAACAATTCGTTTTTTTCCCAAAAGGCTAGCTATTTCTGAAAGCTCTCTTTGACACTGCAGTAGCGATGTATCCGCGCGTTTGTTTTGGTTAAACAAAAACACGCATATCTGGCACACGAGCGGTTTATACTCGAGCGGGATGTACTGAGCATAGGTGAGAATCATAGCAGCTTTCCTGGGAAGTGATCAGACCATCTGGAATAACACATGCCAGACCACCAGCGCATGGATGTTAATCAAATATATGTTTGGTTATAACCACCTGTCATCTGAACTGTTGTTTATATGCTGCGAGGAGGTGAAAAAGCAGGAGATTATTTTATTCCATATTCCCCACGTGAGTCCATATAACCCAATTTAATTCTCAACTGCATAACGTTCAGCAAGAGAGAAGCTCAAAATAGAGATGTATTTAGAATTTGGTTGATATTGGTGTGTTGCTCTTCTTCTGTCGTATTCAACACATGGCTTCTGATTTGTATTATTGCTGCTATATAGCTGATGCAGGTTAGGGCAGTAGTTTGGTATTTGGCCTGGGTGCCGATGATCACTCATGTACTCTTCATCAAAAGACACCATGGGGTCTTGAATATCCAACAGCTATAGGTAACAGATGAGTGGAACACTGGAAATTAGATTCAAAAGTAAAACTCAAAAGTTTCTCAAACGTAGGGGGAATTGATCCCAGGGGGCTGCGTGTACTGTATGTGGTACATGTTGAGGATTTGGTGTATGAGGACGATGATTTAAAGGTGGCGTATAAGAGGGGGAACAAACAAACGTAGATAAATTCATGGGGTAGGGGGAACTACGCGTCGCGCAAACATTTGACTTGACTCTCAACATGTGATCTGCAGGTCATGCCACGGTTGAATGCCTCCACGTGCAGAGAAGTGCGGAGCACATCGTGCTGGGATTTGTGTGTGCAGTTGCGTACAGCCTGCGGACCTCAGCATGATCAGCACCTGCCAGGTACAAACACGATTGGTTTGTTCACTCCACCTTCAACTTACATTCACGAGTGGCCCTCATTAACTCTGTCGGATAAATAATCCTCATGCCTCCTCCATGCTACCACTGACAGAAGCTGTAACTTTTAGGTTATAGTAGTGCAGAACTTTCAAAATAGTGCAGCTTTATTGCTTCATTGATGAAGAACCATTGGCAGGCAGATCCTTAACACTCCTTTCATCAAAATAACCCATCCATAACCTTTCATCAACTAACCCTAACCCTAACCTTAACATTAAATAAGTACGTACTAATTATATAGTTCATAAGTGAATAAGTGATTTATAAAATAATTTATGTGGAAAGTACATTGAAGGCACGGATGAAGGAGAGTGGTGGCTACACAGCGGCAGAGCTGCCGCACTGCGTTTGTTTGGCTTGAGCGCCTTTGTGTAAGCGCAGAGCCGCTCGGCTGGAACGGGACGTCAAGTACCCGGTCGGCCACCCAGCGAGCTGGGCCGTCGGATGGAGGAACAGGCTGTGGGGCGGGCCGGGCATCAAGCCGGCTCTGGGGTTTGAAATAGGGCAAGCTAAATGTTTGGGGCTGGAATTTGAGCTTGGAAATGGGCTGGGATTGAGGTTGGACATGTGTGTAGGAAAAGGGGCCGGGTGGAAATTGCTCAAATATGTTGTAGCTCATTGAATATAACACTAGACAGTCATCAGTATGCTCAATATTATTGTGAAATAACGAAAAGAACATTTCAGCTTTCAAAATAATTGAAATACTGTAAGTACCCGCCTCTGACCACACATTCGCTGTGCGCATTCAGAGGTTGCTGTACCCATGTAAATGCAGAACTTACCCAGCCAAAATCCTAGGAAACTCAACATAACATTTCAACTCACTGCAGGTGCAATTACTCTGGCTGTCAATCAACTTTGCTCTGGGCCTCAACCAGTCCCCAAAGCGCAAAAACAAGCTCTTCTTTCCACCCGTACAAGACAATATCGTCACCACAGCCTGCCAAACCCACTCAGGCCTCTGTCTAACCACCTGGAGTCCCGGCCTCGAGGTCAGAGGCTTCATGGGCAGAGAGGAAGGTGAGAACGATACATTTTTCAGTTATTCATTCACTTATTCGGTTATTCATTCACTCATTGTAATTGTAGTATAATGACAGGTTTTTGTTTTACAATATTTTCGGGATTTCTCGGAAATGTGTATCTCCATGTATTCCTACTAAAGTGCCATGATAATCCAGCTATTTGCCTATCTTTCTTTTGTGTCAATGAACGTCAACTGGAGGGAATGAGGCTGTGGGTACTTCTTCTTCTACTCCACCTCTTCCATTTATAAGGGGTGAGGGTAAACGGTACAAAGCGTCAGCCCTGCCATGACCACGATACTCCTTCATGCCCCTCTGTCCTCAGCCAAATCTCTCCACTCTCCAACCACCCCACCTTACTGATATCCTCTTCACGCAATCCTCCCATCTCAACCGCGGTCTAACTCTTTTCCTCCAACCTTGTTTCCTCAACTATCCGCTCTCTTTGCCATTTTCTCTTCCCCCATGCGCACCAAATTTCCAGCCCATCTCAGCCAGCATTTCATCAATCTCCCCATCAAGCTCATCTGCACACCAATCTCCTCCCTCAGTTCATCCATCCTCCTTCTATCCACCCTCTTCACTCCCGTGATCCTCCTGACCCAGTTGTTCTCACAAACCTGCAGCCTCTGTTGTCTCTCTGTCAGTGCCACCATGTTGTCTAACAATGACAGCCCACACGCAGGTTCTTAAGCTCAAACGTTTAATGGAGTCTCCTTCCCCACTCCTCACCATAGCTCGTACACGTCACTACCGGTTACGCCTCACCTTTCCAGGTCATCATGCATTCATTAATATTCATTCATATTATAACTCCCAATACCACACACCGTTTCCAGACCATAAAGGTAGGCCGGTATTACACAAGACATCAGAACATTTTCTTTCAAACTCCTTGAAAAATTTCTGTCTGCCATTAATCCCTCCACCATTCTCTATGCATTCGCGCCCATCAGAAGACCATCACCTCTGCATCTACCGTACTGTCCCTGGTCACTGTTCGCCCCAGATACTCAAAACTATTTTCTTCTCTGATCATGATATTCATTTCTTTCCTCTGCCTGATATATAATCATTTCTTTCCTCTGCTGCCCGACCCACATCACCTCCGTCTTCTCAATGCTCATCTTCAGCACATGTTTCTCAATTGCCTTTTTCTACTCCCCCAGTACTTCTTGCATTTCCCACCTATTCTCCACCACAACAGCCAGATCTTCCACATACAATATCCTCCCCAGAATACCCCTCAAGTTTACCTTCCTACTTACCAGCTCCATCACCATGATGAACATCAGTGGGCTGAGGCGCTTCCCTGCCTCAAACCGATGTTCACATTGAACTCCTCCGACATCCTAGGAATAACCAAAACTCTTCTTTTCGTTCCCTTGTACACCCCCTCCACCAGCTTAACTTCTGCTTCCGGCACTCCCATCCATGTCATTGTCGACATCGCCTTCTCTCACAGGACAGTGCTGCAGGCCTTCTCAAAGTCCACAAATCCCAATGCCATTTCATCTTGCACCCCCAACCTCTTCTCCACCAGCTTTCTGAGCGCAAAATCCCATCTTGCATTCCCTTTCCCTTTCTAAACCCTTGATGCCCTTCACCAACCAATGTCGTTCTCCACACACTTCCTTAACCTCCCGTCCAGAATTCCTCTCTCACACCTTCATGACATGGCTAAGGAGTGTAACGCCACAGTACATCTCAGGATCGTGAACATCCCCGAATCCTGAACATCCCCCTTCTCCTTCCATATCGGCACAATTAACGCTGTCCTCCAATCTTCCAGAATTGTACCCTCTCTCAAACATACATTCAACAACCTCTTTGCCCAACTGACTCCAACTTCTCCCTTTGCAATTATCAACTCTGTACACACCTCATCAATGCCTGGTGCTCTTCCCTTCTTCATCCTCTTCAATGTCATCTGCACTTCTTTTTCCATGATATCCACAAACTCCACTTTCCCCTCTACATAACTAGGTAGCTCCAGCTTGTCGTTGTTTCCTTCCCGGTTCAACAGCTGTTTGAAATATATCCTTCCCACGCCTTCAATGCTGTGCCCCTCTCTGTCACTACCCTCCCGCCACCATTCTTAATCAACGCCCTCCTCCCTTCCCCAATCCATGTCCTTGCTATCCTCATTCCTGTCACGAGTCAATTCATAGATCATCATCTTCCTCCCTCCATCCGCTTCCAACTTGTTATACACCTCCTTTACCACATCATTCCTCACCTTATCCACAGCTCTCCTTGCTGCTTTCTTCTTCTGCCTATCTAGGTGCAGCAACCCCACATCCGGTTGCCACCTTCTGTCCTTGATCTTCTCTGTCCTCTTCCAAACATCCTTATTTTCACCAATTGCCTTCACTACTTCCTCCATCCACCATACCTGAATTCTACCCTCCGACAATGCACTCTTTTCTGATGTACCTCCACACAAAACTTCTGCAATCCCCCTAAATGCCTCTCTATACTTCTTCTACCCCTCCTCCAAACCTTCCGCTTCTTCGCTAAGTTACTCATACCTGGCCCTCATCCTTGTACACTACAGTGACATTTTCCCTGCACTACACCCACCTAATAACTTTCCGACCTCTGCTCTTAACCTCCCTCATTTTTTTCATTTGTACCACAAACCACAGGCTTGTGTTTGGTGGTAACATGCTCTCCCGCCACTGCCTTACAATCCTTAACCTTCCACAGCCGTCACTTTCTTACCACCACCAAATCCAATTCTGTTCCACGCTGTTCACTCCTATGGGTTATTTTGTGGTTTTTCTGCTTTTGAAAGAATGAACCAGCTCTGGCCATCCCAATCCTTGCCAAAACAGCTCCATCAGCTCTTGGCCGTCTCTATTTCTCGTTCCCCAACCAAATATACCAACACATTCCTCTTCACCCGGCTCTGCTACTCCGACATGCATGTTGAAGGCCCCCGCAATGCGTAGCATCATCTCCAACTCAACCATTCCCATCATCCTCTCCAGTGCATCCCTGAATTCCTGCTTCTCCATCCAAGTCCTTCCCGTTTGTGACTCATCTACGGACTTAACACACGCTATTTGCCTCTGTGTCCCGCCCATGCCTTAACTATCCATTCCTCCCACCTTTCCACTCTGACCACCTGCCTGCTGAACTCTTCCCACGCCACTGCTCCTTCCATGCCATAAAGCCACTGCATCCCACCATTCCCACCTCCTCCCACGTGAAACAGCTTTTATCCTCCTACCAACATCCCCACCGTCTACTTTCCATTTGGTCTCCCACACACACAACACTTTCAACTTCCTTCTCTGCGTCATCTCCACCACCTCATCACCTCCCTCCCCCCCTACCCCCCCCCCCATTGATCCCATATTCAAACTACATAGCCGAACCTCACTTCTGAACCACTGTCTGCATGGCAGAGCTAGTACCATCTTGATTAATTTGGGCCACTAGGGTCATCAATCAGCATCGCTGCCTGTGCTGACCTGCTGGACTTCCAAATGACTAAAACAAGAAGCCATCCTTGGTGCTCTAATAATGTGGCGGGTGTTTCCCTTCCCCTTTTTCATCTGGGGAAGATTAAGCAATGGACACTTGACATCGCACATATATGCAGAAATTGAACAAACCTTTGCAATCAATTGGCAGGCAGCGTGCAGAGCCAGTAATTTTGCATGCAGCTCTGGTGACATCAGCTATGCAGTCCTGCTTGCATGGGTAATTCTAAAATGCAATGGGAGCAGCCTCTGTGCTGCCTCCTGTTCATGAGCCTGATTGATTGTGCCCGACTTTTCAGACAAATTAGGGACGGTCGACCGCCAGAGTTTTTCTGTAGAAGAGAAAAATAAATTATACCACAAGGCAAACAATGATATCACCTATAAAAAACATCATCATCATAATCTAAAACTTGCATTTCATAATCAGCATTTCTGCAAAGGAGTAGGCCATTCTATTGCGGTACTCTGGCCCTACTTTATACTGGGCACTGCATCAGTGACATTCTTGCTCATCCAATGAGGAATGTCATTCACAACATGTCTATGCCTCAACAATGATGCAACCAGCAGACTGAATTTGTAATATAATGCAACCAGCAGACTAAACCTAACAGCTTCGAGGTGAATATGTGTACCTCTTGGCCATCATGTCAGCCCACCAGTCTCATCCTGACTCAAAATGAAAAAAATTCTGATCCCACTCTAGATTCTTTTGTGATAACCATATCTTGAGGTCCTAGGTCTCACAACCAACCATGATTTGTCCTGTCCATATTCACTACTTATGATTTGACTAACAAGACATGACTGGACATAGTCCATGCTCGCATTCCGAGAACACAATATCTACAAATAATGTTGATTGTGGGCATATAATCCTACTTTTCATCTTGCACACCTGGATGTGGTATAGGTATCATTTGTATGACCAATTAGAGAAATAAAATAATTTTCACACATTGGTGACCTCTTCGTCTTTTACTATCTCTCACCTGGCATTGCAGCCTTTCCCCGAACCATTCCATTCATTTTGCTTGAACTTTTTCCAGCTTGTGGGAACTTTTCCTTTTATCCACGATTTCCAGCTTTTTCCTTCCGTTTAAGGTGTTAAGTGTAACGTACAGTCACGTGAAAAAGTAAGTACACCCCATGTAAAGTTTTGACTTTTTCAACATATTTCAACATACAGCTATTTGATCTTCATTTCAACAATATTGATAGATAAAGGTGATATAATATAACAAGTATCATGAAACATTTACATTTTGTAGTCCATTGTATAATTTAAATAAACATAAATGCAAATTTCACATGTGAAAAAGTAAGTACACCCCTACATTTATCACGATTTCAAATACCTAAAATTAGAATCAGGTGCACATGATTAGAACATCGTCAGAGAGGATCTTGGAGGAACGTGTCTTATTTAAACTTCAGACATTTAGTTTGGTTTGCTCTTTGTTGTTGAAGTGTGCGGCGTCACCATGCCTAGATAAAAAGAGCTCTCTGAGGCCTTCAGAAAGAAGATTATAGATGCCTACGAGTCTGGGAAGGGATTTAAATAGATCTCCAAACAATTTGAAATCAATCATTCGACTGTCCGGAAGATCATCTACAAGTGGAGAAGATTCCAAACAACTACCAACTTGTTCAGGCCAGGCTGCCCCAGCAAGTTCAGCCCGAGAGCAGACCGCAAGATGCTGAAAGAAGTCTCTAAGAACCCCAGAATGTCATCACGGGACCTACAGGTAGCTCTTGCCACTGTTGATGTCAAAGTGCACGAGTCTAACATTAGAAAGAGGCTGCACACATTTGATCTACATGGGAGGTGTGCCAGGAGGAAACCTTTGCTGTCCAGAAAGAACATCAGGGCAAGACTAAAGTTTGCCAAAGAACACCGAGGCAAAGACCAGCACTTCTGGAACAATGTGCTCTGGAAAGATGAGTCAAAGGTAGAGCTATTTGGCCACAGTACCAGAAGACATGTTTGGCGAAAACCAAAGACAGCATTTGACCACAAGAACCTGATACCAACTGTAAAGCATGGTGGTGGAAATATTATGGTTTGGGGCAGCTTTGCTGCATCAGGGCCTGGGCAGCTCACCATCATAGAATCCACTATGAATTCTTCATTGTACCAGAGGGTGCTTCAGGATAATGTGAGGCCATCTGTCGGAAGGTTGAAGCTCAACCGAAGGTGGACCTTGCAACATGACAATGACCCTAAACATACCAGTAAATCCACCAAGGAATGGCTGAAAAGAAAGAAATGGAGGGTTCTGGAATGGCCAAGTCAAAGCCCGGATCTAAATCCCATCAAGATGTTGTGGGGGGATTTGAAACGAGCTGTGCATGCAAGAAACCCCTCAAACGTCGCACAGCTGAAAGAATTCTGCATGGAGGAGTGGGCAAAAATTTCTCCCAGTCGATGTCAGAGACTGGTAGACAGTTATAAGAAACGCCTACTTGAGGTTGTTTCTGCCAAAGGGGGCAATACCACCTATTAGAGCCAAGGGTGTACTTACGTTTTCCACATGCGAAATTTGCATTTTTGTTTATTAAAATTATACAATGGACTACAAAATGTAAATGTTTCATGATATTTGTTATATTATATCACCTTTATCTATCAATATTGTTGAAATGAAGATCAAATCGCTGTATGTTGAAATATGCTGAAAAAGTCAAAACTTTACATGGGGTGTACTTACTTTTTCACGTGACTGTAGGGAACCACCATTTATTGCTTGCCTCCTGATTCACACGTGGTCTTTTCTACCTTTGTCTCTATGTCGTGTGTCTGTCGTTTCCTTAGTGCTCCACTGAGATTGCATTAATTTTCCACACTTTGTAATTTAACACTTGAGACATCATGATATACTGTAAATGGATGAGGTGTGTGTGTGTGTGTGTGTGTGTGTGTGTGTGTGTGTGTGTGTGTGTGTGTGTGTGTGTGTGTTTGTGTGTGTCATACTTTGTGTCTATCAATTACTTACGTCTATTAAATAATTACATACTATTGAAATGTATCTTTAAACTCTTTAGACTGCTGAGACCCCTTCGACCTTTGAAGACCCTTTAAAACCTCTAATATCCTTAAGATCCCAAAGACCCCTAAAGACCCAGAGGGCCCAAAAGTCCCCGAGGACCCAAAAGTCCCAAAAGACCCAGAGAAACCAAAAGACTCTCAAGACCCAAAAGTCCCCGAGCACCCAAAAGACACCGAGGACCCAAAAGACCTCCAAGTCCGGCAGGCAGGTTTGCTACAAGGTGGTAAAGACCAATGAAAATTTGGTCCAATGGACCAAAGGGCCCCCTATTAAACAAAAAGATGTGGTGAGGCATGTTCTTGAACCACAAAGGAGACTGCATTCAGAGTGTCAGATGAAAGGTGTACTCTTGTGAAACATAACATGAGATTTATAATGTCTGCAATGGAAATAGAACAGCTATTTTAATGTCCCCTTTGAAGGATCATGTTTTCATCATAGAATGTCCCGTACTGACACTGTACTTTGTCTTTGTTGTCTCTACCACCGAAGGTGGACGAAGGTTATGTTTTCACCCCTGTCTCTCTGTTTGTCTGTCTCTTTGTTTGTCTGTCTACCACACAACAACAACAACAGGCATTTTAAGGCCATTTTCCCTGCTTGAGTGGGGGTTAACCTTTTTTGTCTGTCTGTGAGGATGATATCTCAAGCAGTTATGGACAGATTCAGACGAAACTTGGTGGATGAGTTGGGTAGGTGACAAGAACAAGCCAATTGGATTTTGGTCAAGGTAAGGAGGTACAATAGATCCGGCCTATCAGAGGGAAACAAAACGTAAACTGTTCAGTCTAACCAGAGGTATAATATTAAAATGTCACATTCATCAGTGAATTTTGACATGCTCCCTCTTCAAAGTTACTTTAGGCCCCCCAAAAGGTGAGGCTGATCTTTAATCGTGGACGGAGTTATGTTTTCATCCTAGTTTGTCCTTGTTTGTTACTTGTATATGGGATGGTCTGGTCTGGTCTGCTATTCGGTCTGCGTGTCTTAAAAATATTAGGGTTAAGAAATTAAGTGTAATTTTCCCATAATAAATAATGGAAAACGAGATCCTGCATAACGAAGCTTTGCTACACGAAGGGTATAAAGATACGTAACCCCTTTAAGTGGGGAATACCTGTACACAGACTACTTTTACAGCAAGTAATGTCCAATCTCCATCCACCGGGAGGTTGGGTACTCTGTTAGTTTGAGCAGAATTACCATATTGGGTCATTGTATTGGTTCACCAATCAAAATTTAGAAGCACATTATTTGGTTTTCGCAAGCATCTTGCTATGCACGACATCTTTGTTGTTACTTGCGAAAATCGACATTGGCCCTTGTGAGGGGTAGTCCATGGTAACTCCCTGTGAAAATATTGTTACGGGTTCGGAGTCGTGGGGATAATGAGGGGTGACTCGGAGCTGCTTCCCAACCTCCAATCCTGAAGCTAACGAGTCGCAGATAACTCAGTGGCATGACGGATTGCGAAGCAACCATGGATGCCATCTGAGGTGACTAAATCTGGTTTGGCCCCTGTGCCCAAATCTTGCGTTACCTTCTTGGTGATTTAGTTATCTCAAATAAGGAACCTTGTTCTCGATGCTCCACACTTATTTATTAATTAGGTATGGCCGAGTGGAACCGTAAGTGGGATGTCGGCTAGTCTATCATAGGGAACCAGTGGGGTACAACATACTTGTGACATACTATGTATAACTAGATGCAAAACAAGGCCCCAGCTTGTATTCCCTCAGACGAGGCGTGGTTTCTGCGAGTGAAGGTCACGGCAGCAACTTTTTACTTTCGCATGTCACTTTCTCATTGGCAAAAAAAACAAAAACGTATTTTTCCAAAACCACAACAATATCTTCCCTTTTTACAATATTCTTTTTGTCCATTTTGTCCTCTATTTTTCTCATGTTCTATTATAATAAATAGATCTCATTGATGTTAAATCTTCTTGATAATTTCTCATAGATATGTGAGTCACAGCAGTTTTGGATGTTCATACATAACTGTCACCTGGTTCTGCTCACCTCTGCATCATGACCCCACTTGTCTGACTTTGGCAAGCAGGCGTGGTGGTCGGCGAAAAGTACGAGGTGGTTGGTGCTTACATCTGCTTACTGAAGTGCTCCGTATGCCTGTGGCTGCTGTGGGACCACCGGACGACACAGGAAGGCTGTTTGTCGTAGAGAAGGATGGTGTCGTTTGGGCACTTGGTCCCCAGGGTTGGCTCCAGAAAGATCCTTTCCTAGATCTGAGGAAGGTTGTACAAACAGGGAGCAGGGTAAGAATTCATTAGGAACAAAAACATTTTCATCGTAATCACTGCTTATTCTGGCTCTCCAGTTATTCTCCAGTTATTTATACTAATCACACATTCACGTTTTTACTTCTTTTCTCACTCAACATTCAATGACGATCTATTTTGTAGTAACATTCTCTAAATGAAGGGCATGCTTTGTCATTCATCTGATTATGTTTTCATGACTGCCAACATTCTAAGTGGTCATCTACATATTACATATGCAAAGATCAGTAATTTTTGTCATGCTGCTTTCCACTTTCACATTTTGCTCTTGCTTCTTTTCCTCCACTCTTCCTCTTCTCAATCTTCCTTTTTTAAATACCTCCTAACCCTCTCCCAATTTTCCCATTGCATTTATAATATCTAGCACAAAGATGTTGTCATGGAAGGTTGACGCGTTGCCAAAATGAGCATAATTTGCCTTACAATAAATAACAACAACATTATGGATGAGATTTGAAATATATTTTTCAGTATAAAATTACAGGAGAAAGATAACTATCCATAGCAAGGAAGGGAGAGTGATGTGAATCATGAGGGCTTAAGCAGGCAGAGCTTGTTGATCGAGGCCTTAAACTGTTGAAGGTTTTAGATAGCGAGGAAATCAGGAGGTGGCAGCCAGTTCCAAATTATAGCAACGTGAGGAAAGAAACAAGATGTGCATTTATTGGTTCTGCATGTGTGAAGGGACACTTATTAAGGGAAGCTAGCTGAATCCAAGCAAATGGAGCAAGGACGCATCGTGGGAGGGGGAACCGCAGCTGATAACTCAACAAAGCAACTGACATGGTAATAACACAAGACGGATGAAGAGGAAAGTGCTCTGTGATGAGGCAGGAGATGAAGACTTACTGCCAGTAATCTGTCACCAACAAGCAACAGCCTTAGACTCGGGTATAGGTACTCTACTAAGAACAATGAGCACAGATGGAGAAGCTCCACCCAAAATGTAAGACCAGTATTCTACCATATTGTTAGCTTGGAGTTTGTAAAAAGTCAGGGGGTGAGAAAAGGGGAAATAATTCTTCACCTGGAAAAGAAACCCCACTTTCTGGGGAAGCAATAGTTGCCATGTGGGGCTTACAGAAGAGATCTAAGGAAGTTTTCACTCCTAATATACTGATGTAAGAAATTCGTTCAACATGGAAAGAGAAGGAACATTGGTGTAGATAGGATTTCCAATGAAAACTGGGATTGGGTCTTAATGTGATTAAATTAAACAATGTTTTTTGAACTCATTCCACGGTGGAGTTTTGGTCAGAGTTATGGGAGTTTGCAGTTCAAATATGGTTCGCAGCAAGTGACAGAGACGAAGACAACGGGGATTTTTAGTTGTTTCTCATTTCTGGTTTCTTCATGAGTGCACCTGGTATTTTGAATTGCATGAGAACATGTCCAAAAACGAAATACGCCATATCCCTCATCTAACTGTTGTTTGTTTCCTTTACTGTTGATCAAATTTTGAATCCATACTGTCCTGTATCTTCATGTACGTACTTATTTGGTCTGGTTATATCGACATCGAGTTTGTGTTTGTCTCCAGGCCTCAGCTCGGCCACATGCTGGTGAGTCTTTGGCCAAACACATTATCTCATTCCTTACCTCTTTCTTCTTTCCCTTACTATATCCTCTCCTCCTGCTCATTCTTTAACATCCTTCTTTTTTAAATTCAAAACATATAAAATATAAAGCAGAACAATATAAAATTCTCCTTCATTCATTTATTATTATCATCCTTCTCCACTTTACGACACTAAATTCATTTTAAATGATAGTTACCCTGGTCACGTAGTGCAAAGCGGGGTTAAGCAATTGGTTCTCTCTGTCTGTATGGCAGACGTCAGTCTATGATCGAGGAAATATTTTATTTAAATCGAATTTTATATACTAGCAATGGTACCTGCCCTACGGATGGGGCTTCAATTGGGAAGCCCAAATGAAAAGGAAAATATCAGAAATTGAAGGCTTTTATTTTATTTTAAACGATTCATATAAACATCTGTTGAATCATATCACACGCAAATCATCAAAATCTAAACAGTACATGGCGCCCATTTTGAAAAAAGATTGAATTCTGCAAAACGGAAGCGGCCGCTACACGTCTTTCTCAGTCACACGTTTATGTGTGAAGAGTGCGCGCCGAATCTGTAACCCGGAAGTGGCCGCTACACCTGTTTCTCATTCACTTTGCACACACTGCCGTGTTTCTTCGGAACTGCACGTTCATATAGGAAGAGTTCGTCAGGAGTCGATCTACTCTCTCCTGGTATGTATAATTTCAACAAAAGCCACATCACTGTTCATATCGGTAAATATTATTCCATCGTGTTTGGAAAAACTGGAAAATTGTAAAACTTGGAAAACTTGGAAAAACAATATAGCCTATTTTACTCCCAGGTGTCCCAGGAATACCCACCCAAAATATCGTTGCGATCGGTTCAGCCGTTTTTGCGGTACCTTCGAATGGACAGACGGACATTTGGTGAATTATAGTAAGATTGAACAGTGTAAAATATGAATCGGAACATCAATTGGAACAGGAACCTGCAGTTTAACAGTAATTTGGCTCTAAATTTGGTCAATTGTATGACGTTTCGTCCCGAGTGCGCATTACCACTCATGGTACAGAAATTGCTTCAGTCTGTCTGTCTGTCAGTCTGGCAGTCAAACAAAATTGAAAATCATTCTAAACCTGAAACGTACAGTTTTTAGGAACGTCATAAAAGACACAAACAACATGCACGCATAACGAATTTAACGTGTTAAATAAGGAGGTGTAAAAGAAGGTGTGTGCATCAGTGGTAGTAAACTCACAATTAAATGTTTTTGGGTTTTTTTGCATCCCTTAAAACTTTTATTTTATTTTAACTATATATTTGAACACTGAATGAATACAAATAGCATTGTTTGCACTTCCAAGAACCTCCAGTTTAGCAGTATTTTGACAAAATTTACACCATCTCAACCAATCAAATTTGCCACACGCTATGGGGGTGGAATATTAGTGAGACTGAGACAAAAATGGCAGTGCCTAACAATACAATGACAGGGCTAACTTCGTCCAATAGATCTGTTTGTTGAGTGTATCTTTTTCTCATAGATAAAGCATAATTTGCGACTAATTTGCGACATAATCGACTTCCGTTTCCGGTCCCTGGAGCAAGGAAGCGTCTTCGACCTCTGCACGGCTGCAAAAGTTATAGTATTTTTTCCATTCGTGTCTTCGTCAATTTCTACTCGCTTTTTATTGTGCATGTGTTGCAGTGTGTTTTCCAGTTGGTGTTGATTCGCAATTCTTGCAAACTTTTGTATAATTTAATCGTTTTCTGTCTCACCGCGTGCGCGGCCTGGTTTCTCTCAGCTTCCCGACCCCCCATAGGTGTTCTGTGAATTTAAGTTCTTTCCTTCGCTGTATTGCTTATTTCTTAGATTTTCTCTTCTCCCCCTAACTTCCCCGAACATCGACCACTTGTCTAACGTTTTAAATCTCTTCACGACTCTTCTCGTCACGTCACGTCACGCCTCTTCAAAGCTGTCCATGCGCGCACACTTTCGAAGTTAAGTAACCTTTCACAATTGTGTTTTTGTCGAAACTGTATCCTCTTTCGGTGTGTGTAACTATTGTTGTGTCTTTAATCGTATTCTTGGTCTTGGTTTTTCATACCTGTGTACAGAATCGTCGGTTAGTTCGTGTCACGTATTCTGAGGCCTAGTGTAGTACTAGTAGGCTACCGTGTCTGACCTTGGCTTGAGGTTTTGTTTCTGTCTCAGCGGTTCTTCGATTGCGCTCGCAATTACTTCCGGTCTCTATTTTTCACGTTTCACGTTCGGTCTCTGTCTCTGTTTTCATCTCAACTCAAAAAAAAGAAGAAAAAAAAGATCCCTTCTCTGTTCTTATCCATTGTTCGTTCTTATTTGTTCGTTCGTTCTTCGACCACGTTGTTCGTGATCACGTGTTCACGTCGTTAAAAAATGTTTCAACTGTCCCCTGAAGAACGGTATTCTGTCATATACTATAACACCTTTTTCTTCTTCTTCTATAAAAGGATGCTTTCGACTTGCTCACCAAATCTATTCATTCCAAAAAAAAATTCCATCTCTTACAGTTACAGTGCCTCTTTCATACATTCCCTAAACTCTCCAGAACTCCACCCATCCTTCAGCGTCCTCAAACGTATTTTTGACTCGAAGGTCTCAAGAAACTCATTTTGCAAGAAATGTTCGTTTCCCATAAATCGTACATTTTTCAAAATCCAATCTCACCCCTCCCCTCCAAATCTTCCCCATCACCCCTTCCCTCCAAAACTTCCCCATCACCCCTTCCCTCAAAAACTTCCCCATCACCCCTCCCATTCAAAACTTGCCCATCACCCCTCCACTCCAAATCCACCCCCTTGCCCCTCCCCTCCAAATCTTCCCCATCACCCATCCCTTTCAAATCTTCCCCCTTGCCCCTCCCCTCCAAATCTTCCCCATCACGCATCCCTTTCAGATCTCCCCCCTTGCCCCTTCCCTCCTAAACTCCCCCCACACCCATCCCCTCCGAGACTCTCCCTCACTCCTCCCCTCCTAGACTCCCCTCTCACCTCTCCTCCTCAAAGCGCCCTCCCCGCTTCTTCCCCCTTCCAACTTTCACCTTCATCTCCCTCAACATTCTGCCTCACTCTTCCCCCTCCTCAAATAACACCTCACTGCGCCTCACCCAATCACCATCAAACCTTTTGTCCGACCCATTCTTCCCTTTCTCCAAGCTATTCTGAAATCTCTGACACACCTTCAACAGCTCTCCCTACCTCTTCCTCCTCTTCCACATCTTACCCTACTGCTCCCCCCCCTGTTCTGTATCCGATGCTCCCCCTTCCTCTTCTTTAACAGTATGGACCTCAAACATCCGGGGCCTTCGCTCAAACTTGACTGATCTCTCCATACAGGCTGCTTCTGACAAACCAGACGTGATCTGCTTAACAGAAACTTTCCTCCTTCATGATGTCTCTGATTCCTTGGTATCTCTCCCAGGTTACTCCCTCCTCCGGTATGATAGACCTGAGCCTCGTCCTGGAGGGGGGGTTACTATCTTTATAAAAAAACTCTCTTCCTCACTCGCCCTGCACTGCCCTCTCTCCACCTCACCCCCAGGAATACCTTTGGCTACGGCTTCCCCTTCGCTCCCACCTTTTGTTCATATGTGTGTTATACCGTCCACCAAACAGTGATGACTCCATCTACATCCCGCTGTCTGATAATATGGACCAACCTCTATCTACCCATCCCAACTCTCTATTCCTCATATGTGGTGATTTCAATTGTCACCATGCCAGTTGGCTGGGTGTGGGTACCTGATGCCATGGCTCTTCAGCAAAGGACTTCTGTGACTCACTGGGACTGACACAATCTGTCAGTTTCCCGACCCGGATCTCAGTCAACGGAGCATCTTCTCTTCTGGACTTGGTTATGACTAACTTCCCTGAAAATGTCTGCTGCTCTTCTTCTGCTCCAATTGGCTCATCTGATCATGTGCTTGTTAAAGTGGACATCTCTCTGACCATTCTCAGAGAGCCTCCTCAGCGTCGACGAGTCTGGCATTTCACTCAGGCCAACTGGCACGGTCTTCAAGCAGCCATCAATCATCTGGACTGGTCTCCCATCTCTACCGCCTCTGACATCAACTAATCCTGGGAATTCTTCCAAAGTAAATTGCTCTCTCTCATGCACAGATTTATCCCATCTTGTCTTCAGTTGTCATACCCTTCCTCCCGTCCATGGTACACGGAGTCTTGTGGTGAGGCTATTGTCCAGAAACAACTTGCTTTCGTCTCCTGGAAAGCAAATCCAACGGAAGGAAATCTCATATCCTTTCACGAAGCCCGAAACAAGTGTGTGTCCACCCTCAGGAGAGCCAGGAAACAATATCTCTCCGTTCTCAGGACAGAACTCTCTTATCTGTCTCCCTCTTCCAAATCCTCGTGGCGTCTGGTCAAATCTTTTTCTGGTGTTTGTTTCCCCTCCATCCCCTCCCTCACCTCAAACGGCCACACGGCTGACTCCGCACGTGAAAAAGCTGAATGCCTCAACTCTGTGTTTGCCTCTAAATCTTGTGTCCCAAACCCATCCCTCTCTGTACCCACCGTACCCAGTCGTACCCAGCTGCTCCTGGACTCTGTGTCCTTTCCTCCTGACAAGGTGGAAAAGTTTCTGTCAACCCTCGACTCTGATTCTGCAACTGGACCTGACGGCATCAGCCCACGGGTCCTAAAATCCTGTTCTTCCACTCTTTCACTCCCTCTCTCTGTTCTCTTCACCCTCTCTTTTGCTCAAGGTCATCTGCCATCTGCTTGGAAATCTGCCAACATCACCGCTTTGCACAAAAAAGGTGCAAAAACAGATCCCAGCAACTACAGACCAATCAGCCTTCTCCCAATTATCAGCAAAGTCATGGAATCCATCATTGCTTCAGATATGAAATCTTTCCTCTTCTCCAATGGCTTGATCTCTGATCATCAATTTGGTTTCAGACCTGGTCACTCTACTCTGGACATGCTGCTTCTGCTTTCTCAACAATGGATGGAGGTCCTCAATGCCAAACAGGAAATTAGAGCTGTCACCCTCGACATATCACGTGCCTTCGACACGGTCTGGCACCCCGCTATGCTCACCAAACTCTCCTCCTTTGGTATCCATGGAAATCTCCACGCATGGCTGGCGGACGTCCTCTCTAGTCGTAGTCAACATGTGGCCCTGAATGGGTTTCTCTCATCTCCTCTTCCTGTTCAGGCTGGAGTTCCCCAAGGCAGTGTTCTGGGCCCTGTGCTTTTTCTGGTCTTCATCAATGATCTCTCTGACTCTCTTGAAAATCCTCTCTATCTCTTTGCTGACGACTCTACTCTCTGTTGCTCCATTCTTCATCCCTCAGATCGGCAGTCTGCAGCCTCCTCACTCTCTGCAGACCTGGACAAAATCACAGACTGGTCAAACAAGTGGAACATGTCTTTCAATCCTGACAAATCTCACACTCTTACTATGTCTCTCCAAAAAGATCGACTGGACAACCCTCCAATCTACTTTCTCAACAATCCTCTCCAAGAAGTTCTGTCACTCAAGCTTTTGGGTCTCACTATCTGCCATGATCTTTCCTGGGTAAACCACATTTCAAATCTGGCCTCCAAAGCCAGTCGCCGACTGGGCATCCTCCATCGTGCGAAGTCCTTCCTTGGCACACCTGAGCTCCTCACCACATACAAGGCTTTCATCCGCAGCTCAATGGAATACTGCTCCCCCTCTGGGCTGGTGCTCCTGCCTCACACCTAGCTCGTCTTCACGCTGATGAAACCAAAGCATTCAGAATCATTGGAATCTCCCGCGATGAAGCTAACTCCAAGGGCCTCTCACTCACTCACCGCAGGCAGGTTGGTGGTCTTTCCGTCTTCTACCGACTCCTCTCTGGCCTTGCCCCCCCAGTTCTCTCTGGGCTCTGTCCCGCAAATATTCCTACAGGTCGCACAAGATCTGCCTGCAACACTCTTATGGTTAAACTGCCAAAATCAAGACTCTCTGCTCACCTTCACTCCTTCATTCCTCTTTTCTCCCGCCTCTGGAACAAACTCCCTCACTCTCTTCAATCCCACTCCACCCTCCAGGTCTTTAAAACAGCTGTTCACCACCATCTCTTATCTTCTCCCATCCAAAACCTTGATCTTTTCTATCCCCGCTAATTTCACCCCAATTCCACTTTTTTGAAATACCAACTTCTGTCCTGGAAGTCCTTGGTGTCCTTGTGTTTTATACTTCTCCCACCCCCCCCCCCCCCCCTTCACACGCCTCCTCCCCCCAAGCCCTCTCCCTCCCACACATCTCCCTGCTCTTAAATGTTGTGTGCACTCAAGTGTTTGTGTGCTTCCCCTTCTCTTGTCTTCCGCTCCCTCTTTTTATATATTTTGTTTGTCTGGTTGATTTGTTTGTGAAATAAATGTCAGCTCTTTCAAGAGCCTCGATTCAGTATACAAAAAAAATAAAAAAATTGCTCATTCCAAAATCATCAGTTTCTCCAAGAAGAGTTTGCAGAAGGTTCTGTCTGCTCTGGACTGTTATATTTGACACATTAGCTTCATATGGTTGCCATACGGGGGCGGGCGAATGAGAAATGCATCTTAATAAAAAATAAATGGCAAATGCAATTATTACTCAACAATCGAGTAACTACCCACTCTCTCCAGGAGCGAAATATGGTGTCAATACCCCCTCCCTTAGGCAGGGATCAATGATTAAACTACTTGCACTATTCCACATGTATAGGCAAAAATTGCAAATCATCTCCATGAATTGGCCCAGCTGTTTTCAATTTGATAATGATCAGACATATGCACATACAGAGATTTACCTTATTTTAATACATATTTAGGGGTTAAAACCCCTGCTCCCTCTGGGAGTGGCCTGGGAGAGGCGGATGGTGGGGGAAGTGGGATAAATATATTTTGTGCTGTGGCTAGTAATCCCCCCCCTATCCAGCAGGGGGCAGTAAACAACTTTCACTCTGTCACGTGTAAAGGGAGAAATCGTGTCATCTTGCTCTTGCAAGAAGAAGGGGAGTTATGTTTTGCCCATGACATGACCTTGGGTCCCCAAACGACATATGCAAAGTTTGGAGTAGATTGGCCCAGCTGTTTTTTATTCTATAATTATCAGATGTACATACACATAGTGATTTGTATTAATTTATATATCAGGATGATGAAGAACCTAAATAGCTGCAAAACTCCTGAAATATCCATCCCCATACATAATCATTTTAAAAAAACACTTTTACCCAACACATTCCATTTAGTCTCAGAACAGAATCTCCACTGCCATTTGTGCTGTCCATTTTCACTGTACTTGGCATATTTCAGTGCACCAAGTCCTTCCTTGGTAAATCTGAACTTCTCATTTGTCCCATGCCTATAAAACTTTTCACTGTGGCTGAATGGAATATTGCTCTCGTATATGGACCAGTGCTCCTGCTTCTCACCTCTCTCTCATTACCTCCGCCACCCGAGATGGATGGAGGTTATGTTTTCACCCCTATCTGTTAGTCTGTCTGTCTGTCGGTTTGTTTGGGAACACGATATCTCAAAAAGTTGTGGAAGAACTCGGCCAAAATTTGGTGCAGTGGTTGGGTGTGTGACAAGAACAAGTGGATTAATTAGACTTTGGTGCAGGTCCAAATCCAGATTCGGCCTATCAGTGGGATACAAAACGGAAACTGTTCATCCTGGCGGAGGTATGCGCTCTACCGAGTGCCGTCCTAGTTTATGTTGTGAATTTCTTAGCTCTTAATGATATTGGCATATCCAACAAGGAAGCTGATGCACAAGGCTTGCTTCTCTACCAAGCCTACATTGCATTCTTGATTGCTCTGCTCTTTCAGCCTTCCAACCCTCCGCAGTTCCTCAAGGATTTATGCATTCTTTCAGTAACTCCCTCCTAATAAAACGCCTCATGCCCTGAATTACTGCTCACCTCCACTCATGTTTTCTTCTTTTCTCCTGAGGCAGAGCAATCTTACTCTTCAGTCCAGGGATCCATGTGGACAGCATGCCACATCTTTTCATCTCATCTCTGTCATCTTCCATCTCTACCAACAATCTTTTCTATCCCATTTGCATTTCCCTATTCAAACTCTCTTACTCAAAATTGCTATGTTTCTCACGTCTTCTCTTTTTTTCTTTTCTTACATTATTCATGCATTCATTCCCATACTTTTTACACCCACCTATATAACACTATTTGTACATTGCCTTTTTACATTTGGCAGGTTCGCTTCCAGCTCTTTGTTGAGCCTAAACTTTGATACAAAAAAAGGAACAGAGAGTGTAGTTATCAGCAAAGGAGGGAATGTGGGTTTTAAGGGTACAAAGAACGATGTTAATGAAATGAAGAAAGAGGATGATTGAGATTACAGAATCCTATGTGACTCCAGAGTTAACGTGAAATCTCTTAAATAAGGTGCCATACACACATGTAGAAATGGAGTGCCCTGTAAGAAGGCTTTACAGACAGTTTGTCAGAGGAGGAGGATGAGGAGGAGGATGAGGAGGAGGAATGTCATAAAGGTGTACTTTATCAAGAAGTCTTTTCTGGCAAACTCTATTAAAGGGTTTCGAGATGTCAAATGGAACAACCTAACATTCCTGATTGATTCAAGAGAAGAAGACCATGCGTCATTGACATGAAAGAGCAGATAACTTGCGGATATGGCTTGACAGATTCTGCATTGGTAAAACTGAAAAAAAAAATTGTGTATGTAGTGGAAATCAATCAGTCCCACAACATTGTCCTGTAGGTAGGTTTAATGACAATTTGATCTCTGGCAATATCCTGTAGAAATACAATCATGCAATATATGTATATCAGGATCATGGAATCATAAGAAGGTTCAGCAATATCAATCAATGCAAGCTAGCCTAGATTATCTACATATACGCACCATCCGAGTCAACATGTCTTAGATTAAATGTCACAGGAGTGTGACGGAGCAGCAGTCATCCGAGTTCTTATAGACGCCTCTCAGTGGTTAGTGAGAGCATCACACCTGGGTTCAACTTAGGTACAATTTCATTACATTCTCCCCGCCGTTAAAACTACACTCCCGCTAGGCAGGAATCAAGCATGCAGCAGCATTAGTAGGGTAGCGATGTCAGTAAATGTCAGTCGGCCCATCCGTAGCGATCAGGGCAGTGAATTTCCCTGCCAGCACGGGTCTGGAAACTACCGGGTACTACATCCCCAAGCCCGGAGTCCCCAGCATCGGAGTAGCCACTTGAGGCAGGCGATGGAGACGGCACCGTAGTGCCTACAGGCAGGGGAGCGTTTGGCGACGGGAGGGTCGGCAGATGCCCCATAGGTAGAGCCACGGAAGAGTCCATAGACTCGTAAATTGGTTCGTCGATATCCCCGCAAGGGTCGATGGCCCCACAAGGGGCCAGGTGGCGTACGGAGACAGTGGACTCGCGTCCATCAGCCATCATCACGCGAGCATGCTCGGGATTAGTCTGGAGTACCTGCACCTTATCCACTAGTGGGCCATACTTGCTCGTGCGAACCGCGCGTTTGAGGTAGGCCAGTCCCGGCTCAGCAAGCCAACTAGGTAAAGATCGGATACTCCCCGAGCTCTTTGGGTGGTGAAACATCCGTTTGTGAGGAGTCTGGTTGGTGGCCGTACATAGTAAAGCCCTGATTGAGTTCAGAGCCGCAGGTAACGACCAAGCCCATTTATCTAGGCCCCGGCCGAGGGACTGCAAGCTTTGCGTGACGGCCCTCCATATGATCCCATTGAAGCGTTCGACCTGCCCATTCGCCTGCGGTCTATACGGGGTGATACAGCTAGAAGCGACATTATGCTGAAGTAAGAAGCTCCTCACTTCCTGGGACAGGAACACTGCACTTCGATCGGTATGCACATAGGCCGGGTTCCCGAACATAGAAAACAAGTTCTGCAGACATCGTATAACCGTGGCGGCCGTCATATCTGCACACGTGAAAGCGAAAGGGAATCGTGAGTACTCGTCAACGATAGTGAGCAGGTAACGAGAGTTACCCGATACTGGCAGCGGCCCTTTGAAATCCATCGCCAATCGCTCCCATGGCCTAGTAGCTCTGACCAGCGTCCCCATGGGAGTGTTATAAAAACGTGGCTTAAGTTCAGCACATACAGTACAGCCGCGACAGACCTGGCGAATGTCCTCAACCGAGTATGGCAGATTACGACATCGCACAAAATGAGCGAAACCCGCCACCCCAGAATGACACAGAGTGTCATGCAACGCGTGCAGACCCTCCAAATATATGAGGCCCGCACACGTTGCCGGCCGCGATAAGGCGTCGGCCACGAGGTTATCCCTCCCCGGGCGATATTTGATTGTGTAGCAGAAATCGGCGAGTTTGATGCGCCAGCGAGTGATTTTCTCATTCTTAATGCATTGAGCATGCAGAGTGTCATACATAAACGCAACGCTCTGTTGGTCCGTGATGATTTGGAAGCATCGTCCGAGCAAATAGGGACGCCAACGCCTAATCGACTCTACGATCGCGTATGCTTCCTTTTCGACAGACGAAGGTCTCCGTTCAGCCGAGGTGAGAGTTCGCGAAAAGAAAGCCACCAGGCGCCCCCCCCTGGGAGAGAGTAGCTGCTATCGCATGATCCGAGGCATCACTTTCCAAAACGAACGATTTGTTATCGTCAATCGTCGCCACAGCAGCCCCGGCGATGTCGGACTTAAGGCCATGAAAAGCAGCCTTGGCATCAAGGCTCATGGGGAACACTTTGCAGTCCACCAGTGGGCGGAGTTTCGCGGAGAAATTTTGCACCCACTTAGAGTAATGGGCGAACAGCCCGAGAGCACGCTTCAGCGACGCACGATCGCAGGGCGGGGCCATGTCGAGCAAGGGTCGCAGACGCTCCTTATCCGGAGCAACCAAGCCGTGGGTCATGGTGTAACCCAGAAGATCTATTGTGCGTGCGGAGTATCGACATTTAGCCTCATTCATAGTTAAGCGATACCTCTGCACGACCTTGAGGAGCGCTTCAGATTTGCATCATGATGTTCCTGGTCATGCCCGCAAACCGTAAGATTGTCCAGATATACAAAGACATCGGTGAAGTTCTCCTTAGCAATGAGGTCGTCCATAGCCCTCTGAAAACACGCGACCCCATTCGTGACCCCAAAAGGTAGCTGGGTGAACTGGTATAACCTTTGACCCGATTCAAATGCGGTATAGATACGGTCGGCTTCGGAGATGGGGATTTGGTGATATGCACGACGCAGATCGAGAGTGCTATAGACCGAGTACTGGGCCACCTGTCAAACCAGGGAGTCCATCCCCGGAAGGGGGTAGGTGTCCAGTTGTGTAAATCGATTAATCGTCTGCGAATAGTCGATTACCATGCGTTTGCGATGCGCGTCACTTCGTACCACCAGGACTTGGGCCCGCCACGGCGACCGGCTGGGTTCTATGATACCTTCCTTTAATAGCTGGGCCGTTTCCTCCGCAATGAATTGCGTGTCAGCTCGTGAGTAGCGTCGCGATTTAACCGCTACAGGTGTGCAGTCTGTGGTCATATTGGGGAACAGCGACAGCGGCTCAATTTCCATCCCTGCAAGAGCGCACACCGCCAGCGTGTCAGTGCCACCAAATTCCATTTCCAACCGTCCATGTCGCTTAAGGAAATCATGTCCTAGCAAAACATCTGCACATAAGGCTGGTAAGACCATGAGATGCACGTCCGGAAACATTCGTCCCTTTATCACAAGCTTCAATCGACATTCCCCTTTTGTGCTGAGCCTAAGCCCTTGAGAGGCCATAAAGATCCGACGTCTGGTCCCAAGGATCGGCCATCCATGTTTTCGCACCAACCGATAATCAACATAACTATCAGTGGACCCAGTGTCAATTAAAGCACTTGCAAAAATCCCTTCGATCATAAGTGGGATAATAGCCCGAGCCAGGCCAGGTGGTCCTGTAGGTATCGAGCCATCCATGCGAGATGATTGCGCTTCGCGTGTGGATCCAACACCAGCCAAAGTTTTCCATGCCGCAGTAGCTTGCAGTTCGTACGAGCAGCCTTCGGATGGCGCTTGTGTCCGCGCGGAGTTTCAAAGCCAACATTAGCCATTCGGGTGGCCGAATCGGACAGTTGGCAGGGGCGCGGAAGAATGCCGGCCAAGGACGGTCGCGCCGCGTTCTGTCGCGTTTGCCCCACTTGTTTAGTCGGCGCGTTGGTCCTCACCAAGGTCGAGCGCACAGCCAGGGGCCCACGAGGAGGTGCGATTCTCATCAAAGTCGGGCGAGGCGCCCTGCTCCTCGCTCGGCCCACTGGTTCAGCAATAAGCACATTCATTGTCGAGCGGGTTTGTTTGCCCTGCATCGCCTTTCGGCAAACCTTTGCAAAATGCCCTGTCTTCGTGCACAAATGACATACCGCTTCATGAGCCGGGCAAACCGACCTGGGGTGTTGTCGATTCCCACAAAAATAGCACGTAGCGTTACGTCCGGGCTTTGGTCCGGCAGCTGCTGCAGCTGTCAAGCCCGGATCAGGGTCCTCCTAGGGAGCGGCCGGGGTCTCCGATTCCGGCAGCATTGCCGTGGCTGCATCCGCGTCCGCGGCGGTTGCTCTCTCCGGTCGAGCTTGCCGAGATGTCCCCGCAGTGACGTATGAGTGTTCATACGCATCTGATTGTTCTCGCGCTTGGGTATAGATGTGAGCCAGCCGAAGGGCTTCAGCGAGCGTCAAGTCTGCTTCTTCCAGAAGCCGTTGTCTCACGACTGGGGATTTGATCTCCGCGACGAAAGAATCGCGTACAAGATCATCACAAACTTGTTCATGTGTACGTACCTCCGGTGCGTTCTCGGTCATCAGACGCCGGAGTTCTTGCGCGAATTGGTCTCGAGTCTCCATGGGCTGTTGCTTTCGTACCGCGAGCAGATGCCGAGAATAAACCGCGCTTCGTTTCTTGATGTAGATTCACTTCAGCTCTGTCACGGCTGCATCGAACGTCACGCACTGTTCGATAGCCGGGTGAACGTTATGATGCACCTTTGTTTGTAGCACCTCTAATTTCGTTTCATCAGAGACGGCGTTTTCCTGGGCCTTGAATTGATTGTCCAAGGTTTTCGGCCAATGTGTCAGTTCTGCGCCCGCATCCGCTGCCTGAGGGTCGGCTGCAAATTGCGGCACTTGAAGCATCCGGTGTCCCGCCATGTCGGTCACGTTTTGTTTTTTGTTTTTTTTTGTATACTGAATCGAGGCTCGTGAAAGAGCTAACATTTATTTCACAAACAAATCAACCAGACAAACAAAATATACAAAAAGAGGGAGCGGAAGACAAGATGGGGAGAGAAGGGGAAGCACACAACCACAACATTTGAGAGCAGGGAGAAGTGTGGGAGGGAGAGGGCTTGGGGGCAGGAGGCATGGGAAGGGGAGGGGGGGGGGGGGGGAAGAGGTATAAAACACAAGGGGACCGAAATTAGCGGGGGTAGAAAAGATCAAGGTTTTGGATGGGGGAGGATAAGAGATGGTGGTGAACAGCTGTTTTAAAGACCTGGAGGGTGGAGTGGGATTGAAGAGAGTGAGGGAGTTTGTTCCAGAGGCGGGAGGATTGAAGGTGAGCAGAAAGTCTTGATTTTGGCAGTTTAACCATAAGAGGGTTGCAGGCAGATCTTGTGCGACCTGTAGGAATATTTGGGGGACAGAGCCCAGAGAGGGCTGGGGGGGCAAGGCCAGAGAGGAGTCGGTAGAAGACGGAAAGACCACCAACCTGCCTGCGGTGAGTGAGTGAAAGGCCCTTGGAGTTAGCTTCATCGCGGGAGATTCCAATGATTCTGAACGCTTTGGTTTCAACAGAGTGAAGACGGGCTAGGTGTGAGGCAGGAGCACCAGACCAGAGGGGAGAGCAGTATTCCATAGAGCTGCGGATGAAAGCCTTGTATGTGGTGAGGAGCTCAGGTGTGCCAAGGAAGGACTTCGCACGACGGAGGATGCCTAGTCGGCGACTGGCTTTGGAGGCCAGATTTGAAATGTGGTTTTCCCAGGAAAGATCATGGCAAATAGTGAGACCCAAAAGCTTGAGTGACAGAACTTCTTGGAGAGGATTATTCAGAAAGTGGATGGGAGGGTTTTCCAGTCGGTCTTTTCGGAGAGACATTGTAAGAGTGTGAGATTCATCAGGATTGAAAGACATGTTCCATTTGTTTGCCCAGTCTGTGATTTTGTCCAGGTCTGCAGAGAGTGAGGAGGCTGCAGACTGCCGATCTGAGGGATGAGGAATGGAGCGACAGAGAGTAGAGTCATCAGCAAAGAGATCGAGAGGATTTTCAAGAGAGTCAGAGAGATCATTGATGAAGACCAGAAAAAGCACAGGGCCCAGAACACTACCTTGGGGAACTCCAGCCTGAACAGGAAGAGGAGATGAGAGAAACCCATTCAGGGCCACACGTTGACTACGACCAGAGAGGAAGTCCGCCAGCCATGCGTGGAGATTTCCATGGATACCAAAGGAGGAGAGTTTGGTGAGCAGAGCAGGGTGCCAGACCGTATCGAAGGCACGTGAAATGTCAAGGGAGACAGCTCTAATTTCCTGTTTGGCGTTGAGCACCTCCATCCATTGTTGAGAAAGCAGAAGCAGCATGTCCAGAGTAGAGTGACCAGGTCTGAAACCAAATTGATGATCAGAGATCAAGCCATTGGAGAAGAGGAAAGATTTCATATCGGAAGCAATGATGGATTCCATGACTTTGCTGATAATTGGGAGAAGGCTGATTGGTCTGTAGTTGCTGGGATCTGTTTTTGCACCTTTTTTGTGCAAAGCGGTGATGTTGGCTGATTTCCAAGCAGATGGCAGATGACCTTGAGCAAAAGAGAGGGTGAAGAGAACAGAAAGAGGGAGTGAAAGAGCGGAAGAACATAATTTTAGGACCCGTGGGCTGATGCCGTCAGGACCAGTTGCAGAATCAGAGTCGAGGGTTGACAGAAACATTTCCACCTTGTCAGGAGGAAAGGACACAGAGTCCAGGAGCAGCTGGGTACGACTGGGTACGGTGGGTACAGAGAGGGATGGGTTTGGGACACAAGATTTAGAGGCAAACACAGAGTTGAGGCATTCAGCTTTTTCACGTGCGGAGTCAGCCGTTAAGCCGTTTGAGGTGAGGGAGGGGATGGAGAGGGAACAAACACCAGAAACAGATTTGACCAGACGCCACCAGGATTTGGAAGAGGGAGACAGATAAGAGAGTTCGGTCTTGAGAACGGAGAGATATTGTTTCCTGGCTCTCCTGAGGGTGGACACACACTTGTTTCGGGCTTTGTGAAAGGAAATGAGATTTCCTTCCATTGGATTTGCTTTCCAGGAGACGAAAGCAAGTTGTTTCAGGGCAGCAGCCTCACCACAAGATTCCGTGTACCATGGACGTTCGCCTCTTGTTCTCGATTGGACAGCGAGACGAATTGTCATTAATTGTAATGGAAATCAATCAGTCCCACGACATTGTCCTGTGGGTAGGTTTAGTGACAATTCGATCTCTGGCAATATCCTGTAGAAATACAATCATGCAATATATATCAGGATCATGGAATCATAAGAAAGTTCAGCAATATCAATCAATGCAAGCAAGCCTAGATCAAATTTCAACAATTTTCTGGAAGAAATGGTGCATTATTTGAAAAGGTGCAAGGGTGCCAACATTTTTGGCCATGACTGTAGGTGGATAGGAGTTCAGGTGTGCCAAGGAAGGGCTTTGTACAATGGAGGATGCCCAGTTGGCAGTTTACTTTGTAGGCCAACTTTAAAATGTGGTTTGCTCAAGAAAGATCATGGCTGATAGTTAGATACAGGCAGGCGTTTGAATGACTGATAAAACTAGATGGTATTTATAGAATACTTACCCTGCGCAGTCAACTTGGTGTGAGCCAACCATTCTGTTTTTGAACGTTTCTTCTTTTTTTTGGATCCAATCTGGCTGCCAGATCATGTGAGCAATGACATCATACATTTATATTCTCTAATATAATTGTTGCAGAGATCATGCTCAATAAATTTCAAATTGATCAGACGAAGCATTGTCACTGTCGAATTATGACGTCATAATTATGGCACCAATGACGTCATCGTTAACAACACCTATTCCCCATATGGAGTTATTTACAATGAGCCACGTTTCAATTTTTTCCATAGAGCGGTTTTGGAGATATAGAGGTGCAACGTTTTTCGGTTTTTTCCAAGATGGCGCCTGTAACACATGACCTATGACGTCATGATCATCATTAAAATATTCTAAAGGAGGAGGCGCTCCTGTGGTGAAAATTTCGTGCCCATCAGACCAACAGTTGCTGAAAAAAAATTAATAATGATCGGATGGATAAGTATTGTATTTGTCGAATTATGGTGTCATAACGAAGGCACCGATGACATCATCATTAACATATCTTATTCCCCATGGGGAGTCGGTGACAATGAGCCAGGTCTCAACTTTTCCATGGAGTGGTTTCAGAGATATAGAGGTGCGAAGTTTTTCCAAGATGGCGCCTGTACCATGTGACCTATGATGTCATATTAATCATTACAATATTCTACAGGAGGAGGCCCACCTGTGGTGAAAATTTCGTGTCAATCGGACCAAGAATTGCAGAGAAAAAAATTCATACTGATCGAATCAAGCATTGTACTTGTCGAATTATGACGTCATAATTAAAGTACCAATGACATCATCATTAACATATCTTATTCCCCAAGCGGAGTACTTGACAATGAGCCATGTTTCAATTTTTTCCATGCAGTGGTTTCAGAGATATAGAGGTGCAACATTTTTTCGATTTTTCCAAGATGGCGCCTGTACCACGTGACCTATGATGTCATAATTAGCATTTTCAAAATTCCACAGGAGGATCCACTCATATTCTGAAAATTTCGTGCCAATCAGACTAACAGTTGCAGAGGAAATTCTTTTTTTCATACCGATCAGATCAAGTGTTGTGCTTGTCGAATTATGACGTCATAATTAAGGCACCGATGACGTCGTCATCAACATATCTTATTCCCCATGGTGAGTTCTTGACAATGAGCCATGTTTCCATTTTTTCCATTGAGCAGTTTGGGAGATATAGAGGTGTAACGTTTTTCCAAGATGGCGCCTGTACCACATGACCTATGACGTCATATTATTCATTAAAATATTCTACAGGAGCAGGCCCTCCCATGGTGAAAAGTTCATGTCAATGGGACCAACGGTTGCCGAGAAAATGAATTTTTAAAATGCAGACACAGCACACACTTTCCTGAAATGCAGACACGTACGTAACTGAATGCTTAACTCCGCATTACGTTTCGCGAGCGCAGGGTAATTAATTGTTGATCTTGTCCTCTGTGAACCTTCACTGAGACTATTATTGAGTCTAAAATCATTCACCTGTTCACCATTTACATCATATCTTGTTGGTATTGAGTTGAGAGTAAGAAAGGTGGTCAGACTTTCCACATCGTTAGATAGAGGTATGATGTTAGTTGATGGAAGATGATTGGGAGGAATTTTCCAAAAACATTGAAAATGGAGTTGAAGGCAAAAGGTATGGTAAAGATACCTGCCTTGGATATTTGGTTTTTAGACATTAGTACACCAGCTCATCAGACTTGATGAGAGATGGGAAAGAAGATTTACAGAAGTTGCATGAGATAGATTGGGCTATGGACCAAAAAGATATCGCTTCCAAAGGATCAGAGTTATTAGAGGAGAGGAGTGGCTAGCAGAAATAACACAATCATCTGGGGGAGCCTATGGAGGCACGGATCCAGAAACATGAGGATAAACAGTAGGACTGGAGGTAAGAAATAAGTCGATAGTGTTGGGGTGACCAGTGAGACACAGCATATGAATTGGCAGAGAGAGAATTGCGTGACACCAAAGAAGCTGAAGAACAGCATTAGAGAGCTCAGATTTGTGGATTCAAGATTCTGTGGCGGACACAAAAGCCCACTGGCGTGGTGACATCATTCCGCGCACCAAGTGGGTGGTGGCCACGCCCGAGGGGTAGGCGTGGCCTCATGATATACACCGGGCGCGCAGCCCGGAGCGCGCCAGTGTTACAGTGAGCTCCTGAAATAAAGACGCTTATAAGTTACCGCTTGTCCGCTTCCTCCTTGCTCGCAAGCAGCGCGCGTAACGCCGCGCTTTACTGGTGACCCCCTTGACGTTGGATCTGCCGGAGCGATCCTTCCACACGCGACGCCATTGCCATGGCCAACTTCATCAAACTTCCCGAATTTTGGGAGGCTCAGGCCGAAGTCTGGTTCGTCCAGGCCGAAGCCCAATTTCAGCTTCGGCGCCTCACCGGCGATGACACGCGCTATTGCCACGTCGTCGCCTCCCTCGGGCCCGGCACGGCCGCTCGAGTTGTGTCCGTCCTTCGCCACCCACTGGACGGCCACAAGTACGAGGCACTCAAGCGGCTACTCCTAGCCACGTTCGGCCTCACGGACGACGCACGGGCCGACCGCCTCCTGGATCTCCCCGAGCTCGGTGACACGCGCCCGTCGGTCCGAATGGACCATATGCTGTCACTGTTGGGCGACGAAGCCCCCGGTTCTCTATTCCGGGCGCTTTTCCGTCGCCAACTTCCAGCGCAGGTTCGCCTCGCGTTGGCCGGGACCGGGCTAACGGAACCCCGAGCATTGGCAGCCGAGGCGGACAAGTACTTCGCCGCTTCGGACACGCGGGCGAGAGTCGGCGTGGCCGTCACGGCCCTCGTGGCTGATGCTGCTGATGCTGCTGCTGATGCTGCTGCTGATGCTGCTGATCCACAGCATCAGCTTATACAGCATACGCAGCATGCTGATACGCACCTCGTGACCGCCGCCACGCCCCGCCCACCGCCGCGGCAAAAACCGCCACCGCGGGGAAACCCGCCAACTCCACCGGCCTGGCGGAGCCAGCCGCGCTCCTCCAGCTCCACCACCTGGTGCTGGTTCCACGCCAAGTTCGGCCACGAAGCTCGGCAGTGTCATCCGCCATGCTCCTTCAACAGGTCGGGAAACGCCTGGGCCGGCGCTCAATAGTGGCGATGAGCGCCGGCCGTTCGAGCAGCCTGCTGTTCATAACGGACACCTTCTCCGGGCGCCGTTACCTGTGCGACACGGGAGCGCAAGTGAGTGTCGTTCCCGCCGGCACGTCAGACAAGCACGCCGCGGGTGGGGGCCCCGCGCTGCTTGCCGCGAACCGGACGCCCATCCGTACGTACGGAAAACGCTGCCTCTCTCTGCGGTTCGGAGGGCAGGTTTTCCGAAGGACATTCGTCACCGCCGACGTGCCCATGGCACTGCTTGGCGCGGACTTCCTGTGCGCTAATGGGCTCCTGGTCGACGTCAAGCGCAGACGTCTTGTCCAGGCCGAGACGTTCAGCTCGCTCGCTTGTGCGTTGCCCAGCTCAACGAGCGGCTTGCCAAGCGGCTTGCCGAACGGTTCGGTTCCGGCCACGTTGGTCTGTACGCTTCCGGCAGCGGACGCATTCACCCGCCTCCTCGCCGGCTTCCCGGCCCTCATGCGGCCCACCTTCTCCGCGGGGGCCGTCAAGCATGGGGTGCCCCATCACATCCCCACCGTCGGGCCACCGGTTTACGCCCGGGCACGCCGCCTCGAGCCGACGAAGCTGGCGGTGGCAAAAGCGGCGTTCGCTACCCTGGAGCGACTCGGCATCGTTCGGCGCTCAGAGAGCGCTTGGGCGTCGCCGCTGCACATTGTGCCGAAGCCCGGCGGGGGATGGCGACCGTGCGGGGACTATCGCCGTCTCAATGACGCCACGACTCCCGACCGCTACCCCGTCCCCCACATTCAGGACTTTTCCGCCCGTTTGGCGGGCATGTCCTTCTTCTCGAAGGTGGACCTCATACGCGGCTACCATCAGGTCCCCGTCAGGCCGGAGGACGTCCCGAAGACGGCGGTCATCACGCCATTTGGACTCTTCGAGTTCCTGCGCATGCCCTTCGGTCTGAAGAATGCGGCTCAGGCGTTCCAGCGACTGATGGACAGCGTCCTGCGTGACTTGGATTTTGTCTACGTCTACCTGGACGATATCCTCGTCGCCAGCGCGTCCCGCGAAGAGCACCTACGACACCTCCGCACGCTCTTCGAACGCCTGGGCCAGCATGGCCTGATTGTGAACTCCGCAAAGTGCCGGTTCGGCGCCACCATAATCGATTTTCTGGGGCACCGTGTCACCAGGCACGGAGCCGTCCCCCTGCCAGCCAAGGTGGAGGCAGTGAAGGGGTTTCCGCGCCCCCGCACGATCAGAGGGCTGCAGGAGTTCCTGGGCATGGTGAACTTTTACCATCAGTTCCTGCCCCGTATCGCCCAGCTCCTGCGCCCCCTGCACGAAGCTCTCCGAGGTAAGCCGGGCAAAGGCGACGTTACCTGGAACGAGCAGATGGACACGGCGTTCACGGGCGCGAAGCTCGCCTTGGCTAACGCCACCATGCTCGCGCACCCGGCGCCCGATGCACCGATCGCCCTCACCACCGATGCCTCGGACTACGCGGTGGGCGCGGTGCACGAGCAATGGGTGCGTGGAGCTTGGCAACCGCTGGCGTTCTTTAGCCGGCAGCTTCGCCCGCCCGAACGCCGTTACAGTACCTTCGACCGCGAGTTGCTCGGGCTTCACTTGGCGGTCAGGCACTTCCGCCATCTGCTCGAGGGCCGTGCGTTCACTGCCTTCGTCGACCACAAGCCGCTGATCTTCGCGATGGGCAAGGTCACCGAGCCGTGGTCGGCCCGGCAGCAGCGTCACCTCTCGGCCGTGTCCGAGTACACGACGGACATCCAGCACGTCGCGGGGAAGGACAACCCGGTGGCGGATTGCCTTTCCCGGGCCGTCGCCCACGCAGTCCACCTCGGCATCGACTATGCCCGGATGGCAGCGGACCAGGCCGCTGACCCCGACGTCCAGGCCTTGCGGACCGCCGTCACGGGCCTCCGCGTCACCGAGGTGGCATTCGACGGCGCGGGCGCGGCCCTCTTGTGCGACGTCTCCCTCGGGCGTCCTCGCCCCATCGTGCCCGCGGGCTGGCAGCGCCAGGTGTTTGACGCCATCCACGGCCTGTCCCACCTGGGCGCGAGGGCCTCCCAAAGGCTGATCGCTGACAAGTTCGTCTGGCATGGCCTCCGGAAGGCCGTCCGCGGCTGGGCCAGGACGTGCCTCGCGTGCCAGCGCGCCAAGGTGCACCGGCACACCCAGGCCCCGTTGGCCCCGTTCACGGTGCCGGAACGCCGGTTTGACCACGTCCACGTGGACCTGGTGGGACCTCTGCCCCCCTCACGGGGTGGACCATGGTGGACCGCACCACCCGGTGGCCGGAGGCCATGCCCTTGGCGTCGACAACGGCGGCCGATGTCGCGCAGGCTTTCATCGCCACCTGGGTCGCCCGGTTCGGCGCCCCCTCAGACATCTCGTCCGACCGTGGCCCCCAGTTCACCTCGGAACTCGGGGGGCGGTTGCGCAGGGGCTCGGGGTCCGGCTGCACCAAACCACGGCCTACCACCCCCAGGCTAACGGCCTGTGTGAGCGATTTCACCGCTCATTGAAGGCCGTGCTCCGGGCCACCCTCCGCGACGGCGGCTGGGTCGACAGGCTCCCCTGGTTCCTGCTGGGCCTCCGGACGGCGCCCAAGGAGGACCTGCGCGCATCCGCGGCGGAGTTGGTCTTCGGGCAACCGCTGCGGGTGCTGGGCGAGTTCCTCCCCGACTCCACGGCACAGCAGCGCTCCGCTCTGCAAGAGACCGCCCAGAGGTTCGCCCCGGTGCCAACGGCATGCCACGGGCACCCACCGACGCACGTCGCCCCGGAGCTTCGCACGGCGGAGTACGTCTTCGTCCGCCACGATGCCCACCGGACACCACTGCGGCCCCCGTACGACGGGCCTTTCCGTGTGCTGGAGACTGGGGCAAAGCACTTCACCCTGGACATCGGCGGTACTCCTGACCGCGTTTCGGTAGACCGCCTCAAGCCGGCCCACCTCGACGTGGACCATCCACCGCCAGTGGCCCGACCCCCACGTCGGGGCCACCCCCCTGCGGGCAGACCCCCGGCACCGCCCAGCCCCGCCGCCCCCCGGTCCTGCACCCATCCCAGGGGCAGCCAGGGGCATCCCACCTGGCATCCCTGCACCCCGGACACCGCCGATCGCCAAGGGGCGCTTCGGCCGGGTCATTCGTCTGCCCCGCAAACTGGCCCTCCAGGTGCGCGGGAATTCTGGGGGGGCGCGTGTGGCGGACACAAAAGCCCACTGGCATGGTGACATCATTCCGCGCACCAAGTGGGCGGTGGCCACGCCCGAGGGGTAGGCGTGGCCTCATGATATACACCGGGCGCGCAGCCCGGAGCGCGCCAGTGTTACAGTGAGCTCCTGAAATAAAGACGCTTATAAGTTACCGCTTGTCCGCTTCCTCCTTGCTCGCAAGCAGCGCGCATAACGCCGCGCTTTAATTCAATACTTTATTACCACATCAACTTGACAGTTGTTAGGAATTTGAGGTAGTGTGATTCTACTATAGCTGAGCAAACATCAGTGCAGATTCCAGCTTTGAAACTAAAAAAGAGGTGAAGTTGGAAGCTAGAACACTAGAGATGAGAATCATCTGTCTCAGCTCTCAAAGTATTTATAATGATTATAATATGGGGTTTGGATAAAATTGAATCAATTCTACATGGAACCGTGTGTCTTGCGTTTAATTCTATTTTCTGTCTGTGGGTTTCAGACCAGTTGCATATAATGGTTTCTATTGGTTTCAACTGAATCTGGTTAAGTTTCTACTGGAAACTCCACTGGTTCCTGCAGAAACTAATGGATACCGTGATTTCCAATGAAGACCCATAGAAATGTCTTACTGGTCTCTATTGGTTTCTATGGGATTTTCCACATGGGAAGCTACAAATGTTGCAAAAGGATATGGTAAAAAGAAAACGAGCAGGCGTGTGTTACTTGAGCAACCACAGCAGAAAGATCGTTGTTGTTGTTGTTGTTGTTGTTGTTGTATAACCCCGGACAGTTCTCTCGAACAAGCCCGTGGCACGGGGACAGCCGATAAATCTCCCAGGAGCGCCCCAATGTTCCCCCACATCCAGGATGGTGCACCCCCACCTTCAAAAAGCCAGGGCCGAGAGAGAGAGAGAGAGAGAGAGAGAGAGAGAGAGAGAGAGAGAGAGAGAGAAAGAGAAAGAGAAAGAGAGAGAGAGAGAGAGAGAGAGAGAATTTGAATTTGCAACACCATTTATTTCACAAAAAATACACCAGGTCAAGTTACATTTTTACAGGAGAGAAAAATAAAAAATAAAAACAACAGTCCTTAATGTTAAAAAGAAAAGTACAAATTTGATTCATTTACAACACATAATGCTTCATTAATACACCATTTGCACTCAAAGAGTTTGACATTTTCATTCGCCACATAATAATCAAACTCTAACCTTATTCTTGCAGACACCAGCCCTTTAAACATAGGAACAACATCAAACCCATGCCCATTATCAATTTTAATTTTCCTTGATTTATATATTGAATATTTTGCTACAGCAACTAAGAAGTTTAGGAGAACACCAGAGTCCTTGCAGGAGGGTCTGAAAGATACACCAAAAATAAAAGAGTGTGAAGTAAAAGGAAAAGACAACTGCTCAAAAAGGTGTGTGAGAATCAAGAAAAGAGGTATTAGTCTTTCGCATTTCACATAGGCATGAAAGAGATCCTCCTTCTGGACACAGAAGGGGCATGCTACTGGCACTGAGCTGTCAAGGTGATGAACAAAGGTGTTCGTAGGGAGAGCCCAATGTGCTAGTCTCCACTGGATATCTGTGAGGAACCCGTAAATAGGTAGTTTGTACATATTAGGCCACAGTGGCGTGGCAGGAGACCCTGGCCCTAACCTTTCTGACCACAAGGCCACTCGCGCCACTCCGGAGAAGGGTGATGCTTGGTTTTCTCGAAGGAGCTTGTGAATACCCGCCTTTTTTACCAAATGAAAAGGAGATACAAGTTCACCATTTGACTGGAGAGCTGGGAGCACCTTAATTTCAGGGAAAGACAGCCGAAAATCCTCGACATTGTCTATACCTTCCCAGCCAATATTTAACTCCTTAAACTTCCTCTTGACGATGCGTATAATTTGGCTGACAATACGCACGGATCTTAAACCAAGAATGGCCGCCACCCTGCCAGCAGACATCCATTTTGTCCCAGATGTATCCCTCAGGTCACAAACTTTGCCAATTCCTCCTTGAGTAAATTTCCTAATCAAAGTCGGACTATGAGGAATGCATGGAAAAAAACCGTTATAGAAAATAGGCTCTTGGATAAACATCCGGAAATTATAAGCCTCAAGGCAACGATGAACCCCAAAACCTTTCCAAACTCTCAGCAAACCCTGATAGAAAATTGGGATTGAAACTAAGCTGACACTGTCAAGGTTCACCAGGAACAAGTGCCTATCATAACACAGGCCTCCCGCTTGTTGCAACAAGCAAAACGCAAATGAGCGCCAGGGCAGCTCTTCAGCATACAACAGACGTTGCACAGACTGTAGGCGAAAAGCCATAAGCCGGGTGGACACATCCACAATTCCATGTCCACCCTCCTTCCGAGGATGGTACAGTATTTGCGGCCGAAGCCAGTGGTATCCATTCCAAAAGAAATTGACCAAGACCCGCTGGATGGCTGGTATCAACTCCTTGGGTGGCTGCAAGGCAATTAGTTTATGCCATAATCTTGCTGCTATCAAGTTATTTATAACAAGAGTGCGGCCTTTGTAAGAAAGAGATCGCAGCAGTCCTTCCCATCGTTTCAACCGGTGTGTAATTTGTTCAATCATTCCTTCCCAGTTCTTCATTTCTACTTCCTGGTTGCCGAGATAGACACCAAGATATTTGACCCCATCTGTTTTCCACTCTAAATTATGTGGGAGTGACGGTGGCAGTGTTAAAGAAAGGTTATCTGAACCGCACCATAAGGCTACACTCTTGCCCCAATTTACTTTGGCAGAAGAGGCCGCAGAGTAGTCTTTAAGGCAACGCTGCACCGCAGCAACACTACTTGGGCCTTTAATCAGAACACATACATCATCAGCATAAGCTGTGACCACAAATCTTGAACTAAAAACGGCTCCCACATCCTGAGTTATTCGCTGCCTGATGGATGCTAAGAGTGGTTCAAGGGCAATTATATACAGAAGTCCAGAAAGGGGACAACCTTGACGGATACCCCGTCGGAAAGGAAAAGGGGGACATAAACTATTGTTTACTTTCATCATGCAGAAGGTGTTAGTGTATAACAGCTTAACATAGGAAATGAAAGTTTCGCCAAAACCCATCCGCTCCAGAACAGAAAACAAATATGTATGATCAACACGATCAAAAGCCTTTGTTTGGTCAAGAAACAACAACCCAAAACTGGCACGCAAGTACTTATTACAAGAAATAATATCCCTTATCAAAAAAATATTGTCATAAATTGACCTTCCTGGTACACAGTAGGTCTGGTCAGGGTGCACAATAGAGCTGATCACAGTTCCCAAACGGTTTGCTAAAGCCTTTGACAAAAGCTTGTAATCCGCACACAGCAATGAGACAGGCCGCCAGTTCTCGACTAGTTGAGTGTCCCCAGCCTTTGGCAACAGGCACATGACTGCTCTTCTGCAGGACAGGGGAAGCTCTCCAACATGAAGGCATTCATCAAATACCTCAAGCAGGTCAGGTCCCACAAGTTTCCAAAAAGTCTTATAGAACTCTCCAGGCAAACCATCAATCCCAGAGGCTTTACCATCCTTCAAGCTCCGCATAGCAGTTTCAAGTTCAGCAGCCGAAACTGACATGTTCAATGTGCGTTGCTGGTCCTCCTCAAGTCTTAGAAGCCCAGTAGTCAGCTCCTGCAAGATCTCATTACTTTTGCTCTGGGGGGAGTACAAGTTTGTATAAAAACCCTTCAAAACAGACTTAATCTCCTGTTGGGAGGTCACTATTGACCCATTAGCAGCACGTAGCCCGTGAATCTGTTGTGCTTTTTTGACAGAGTTCTCCAAACTAAAGAAGTCCTTATTTGGCATATCCAAAGTCAAGTAACTCATCCTCATATGCACCAAGGTACCCATTGCCCGCTGCCTCACCATTTCGGTCAGTAACGACCTTTTTGTCCATAGTAACTGATCATATCCCAAATCTTTCCCAGCCCCATTACGATTCTGTTCCAATTCTGCAATTTCGGCCTTTAATGAGTCAACTGAGAGACTTTGCATTTTAGTAGTAAACAGACTATACTGTTGACAAAACGTTTTAACTTGACACTTTGCAAGGTCCCACCATATGCGAAGGTTGGCATGCTCAAGCTTAGAGGACCGGATTTTCCCCCACACAGTTTGGAAGGCATCTTCAAATTTCTTATCACTTAACAACCGAGTATTGAGTGACCAGTACGCGCTACCTCCTGATGTCAGGGGTAATTTAAAGGACATTGCCACTAAATTATGATCTGAAAACCCTGTTGGGAGTATTTGGGTAGTGGACACCACATTCAGCATTGGCTTATTGATATAGATCCTGTCCAGCCTTGCCCTTGATATGACGCCATCATGACATCTGCACCATGTGTAGGCCCGTGAAGTTGGATGCTGCAACCTCCACACATCCTCAAAACAATAGTTCTTGATGAGGCTCGCTAACACCTTTGCAGAAGCGCCGTGGGGTTCATGTCCATTCCTGTCAACTGAAGGATCAATTGTACAGTTAAAGTCCCCTGCGATACAGGTGAGAGCAGCTGGATCCAGCCCCTCTACAAAGTCCCGCAATGTGGAAAAGAATGTTCTTCTTTCTATAGGTTCACTTGGTGCATACACATTTACTATAATAAGCTTTTGTGTATTGCAGTAGAACTCCACCGCTATCAAATGTGCCTTATGGACCTCCCTATAAATAACACTCTGAGTGGGAAGCCTGGGACTTAAGGCGATGGCAACACCCGCCTTGGGTGTGGAAACCCCACTCAGCCACCATTGCCCTTTAAAGAGTTTACACCATTCAGCTGCCAAATTGTTTGTGGCATGGGTCTCTTGCAATAGAATGACATCTGCTTTTACCCTCTCCATTGCCTGGATTGCTTGAATTTTTCGTAAGGGGGCACATCCCCCATTGATGTTCAGGGAGGCAATATGTATTTCTCGCGTTGTCATTCTAAGGTGGTAGCTCACCGTCCGCCTGCAATTCCTTATTCGCCTTTGTTACTGCTTTACGAAGACGTTGAAATTGAGGCTCCGAGAGCATGGGGTCATTTTTCTGTAAAAGAGGTTTCGAAACCTTAATGAAAGCTTGAACATCAGGGAAATGATCTCTAATTACAACATGACGTTGTCTAAACGTTTCGTTTAAGAAATCAATGACCTTCCCTTTTGTCACCTCTGCTTGCCTCACCTGCTCCTTCTGAGACTCACTCAGGGCAGCAATACTGCATCCTTCATCAGCCTCGACCCCACTCTCACCCAGTGGTGTGTCAGGCACTGGCACCTCATCTGTGTCATTGTCACCATGGTATTTTTGTTGCGTCTGCATGGCACCAACTACCCCATCGTTGTTGTCTGCCACCGACTTATCAATCTCTTTCTCATCATCTTCCGTTGAGATGAGGGTCCTTAACTGCTCGTCGCATGGTGCAGGGTGTCCACCATCACACACGGTGACACGCTCGGTAATGCTTCGATTCTCTTCATCCTGTGAAATGGGCAGATTCCCATCTCTACCTATTGCATTACCATTTTGCTCATGGTCATCAGGTTGGTCTGTATTACCATCTGCCTGCATGAGAACCATTTTGTTTCCTTTTCCTCCATTCTCATCGCTCGCAAGAGAGCGTTTCAAGTTTCTCCTCGACTCGGTCTCCATCAGCTTCACCTCCTCGAAGTCCCTTTGTTCTTGAGGTTGCAGCCTCTCCTCCACATATGGTTGCTCCACTACCGTATGGGCTTCTCCACCAGCACCACTGTCACCCGCACCCTCGTATTCCGGTGTTGACCTTTTTTCGACACCTGGCTCATCTACAGGGTCGTTCAAGTCATTTACAGGGGGAGGGGGGGGGCTGCCCCCGCTGCTGTGGCATAACTCTTCCTCACATCAGGACAATACTGCCGAGTGTGTCCGTATGCCCCACATGTATAGCAAATCAAGGTCTCAGTAGCTGCAAAGATCCGGTAATCATGATCTCCTATTTTAAAATTTATAGATATGTTCAGCTGTTTTGCCTCATCCTTTGCTTTAGTACGACGAAACAAAAACGTCTAAACGACTCTACATGCTTCAGCCTTCCGTTCCTGGTTCGCAGGGGGACCGTGATAATTCGTGAGACGACAGTGCCATGCTCCCCTAATTTACGTAGGATTTCTTCATTCCTCAGAAAGGGCGGAACGTTACTTAAAATAACTTTAACTGCAAGCGTGTCCATGGACGATACCGGGACAAATTGGTCATTCCCCAACGTTAACCCGTTTTGCACCACGATGTCTGCAAGGCTAACTTGTGACACGAAAACCACCACTTTGTGGTTCTTTCGAGACGCAGCACGAATGTTATTTACCCCGATCAAATCCCCGATTGCAAGTAGAACATCGTCCATTTGCACGTCTTCCGGCGGAACAAGGCACAGCCCGTGCTTACGCGATAACACCTCATCACTAACACGATCAGCAGTCCTTTGACTATTCCTATTAGCCATTTATCGGCAATAAACTAAACAAACTAAACAGTAACAATGCAATAAACTAACCAAACAAATCAAAATTAGTTAAATAAGTAAATAAATAAATAAATAAATAATCGGCACGATATAACCAACCCACGTTATAAATTAATACAGGTGGCTAACCGTTACCGTGCTGTCTCTCTCTCCCTCTCTTGTCTCAAGAGCAGAAGGGAAACACGGAGAAAACTTCACAAACTCGTACAAAGGACACAAATGGAGTGAAAGGAGGATAGGAAAGACCACCAACACAGCACCGTACTCACAGCTCAACACCCACAGCCGCCATGATTACCACACCCACGCACGACTCACAACCATCCAGAAGGGGGCGCGAGAGAGAGAGAGAGAGAGAGACTTTTGTGCCCTTTTATTATAAAAATACAAGCAATTCCACAAAGCGGTTGTAAGCAAAGCAACCAGTTTAAAGAAACATTTCGTAAGGATCATGAATTCACCAAAAGGAGCAAAGGATATTTAAAGGAAACCAGCAAGTATAAAAATTTTACAAACCAAAGGTGAAGACACAAACAAAACCACAAACAATTTCAAAGGAAATGCTCATGCAAGAGCTATGACCACATCAAGAGCAAAATTAAGCGTTTAATTAAATTAAGCGAAACATTGAGAGAGGGAGAGAGGGAGAGAGGGAGAGAGGGAGAGAGGGAGAGAGGGAGAGAGGGAGAGGGAGAGAGAGGGAGAGAGAGAGAGACAGACAGACAGACAGACAGACAGACAGACAGACAGACTTTTGACTTTTAAGCTCTTTTTATTATAAAAGTATAAAACAAGAGTACCACCAAAAGCAATTCATCCAGGAAAATCAGTAAAATCATAGCAATCCCGGAAGGAAAAAACAATCGGTGCACTGCAAACCAAGCGACAGAAAAGGTGCAAATACCAAAAAAAACACACGAGGAGAAAATCTCGGCATAATTTCTAAACTAGGCATAATTATATATGTACAAATTTACAATCGCATCTGCAACCCTGAGGAGAGACTTAAGAAAGAAAGAGTAGGTCAAGACCAGGGGGGGGGGGGGGGGGGGGGAACGCCGGCAAGGAGAAGCATGGAACAGTGTATAAGAAACACCCGCACTGTATTATACAGAAATCTCACAAATCCCTCCAACACACCAGGTCGCAACAAAATTTGCAAGGTCGTTTGCAGTTTGGACACAGCCAAATTCAAGCTTGAGCCTTGCTGACACCAACGAACTAAAAAACACCATAATACTGCATTCCTGCATGGGTCTGCCGCCCAGCTTCGCCTTCCGCGACAGGTATACGGCCAGTTTAGCAGTAGCGGTTAGGAACCCGAATACAATAGATGTGGTTCCCTTTTTGGGAGGAAAGCCAAAGATGTAAGCTTTCAAAGAAAAGGTAACCTGCAATCTATGGGAAATAAAATTTAACCAATGAAACAAAGGAGAAAGTCTTTCACAATTAATGAAAGCATGAAACAAATCTTCCCTCACCGGACAAAAGGGGCAACAGCCGGAAATGGGGGAAAAAAACGAATGACAGCATTGGAAGGAACAATCCAGTGGGCCAAACGCCACTGAAGGTCACCTGTTCTTTTAGAAATAAGTCCAGCATACATTGTATCCCATAAAGGCTCAGAGGGGGGACCGGGAGGCAAGAGTCCTTTCCACCGGGTAACCCCAGCTAGAGGTGGGTCCCCAAGAAGAAGTTTCACACAAGACCTATAAATACTCTTGCTGCTCATAACATGGAAGGGGGGTGACCCTGCGCTCATGGGGGGCAGCTCGTTTGGGGTAAAAGCGACACCTAATTTTGGGACTGTGGGCTCAACCTCTGCGTCCTGCGTCCAATGTAGGCCTAGCTGGTGGCCCCTTCGGATCACCGCTCTTAGTATGTTCCCGAGTTGCCTCCTGGACCGAACACCTGTTAGGTCCGCCAGCTCGTTCGCAGGCTTCCATCCCTGTCCAGAGTCGTGTCGGAGATGACACACTTTCAGGATGTTGGCCACTATAAAATGCTGGCAGAAGTCGCGACTCCTCGGGATATCGGGGAAAAGTGGGTTGAAAAATAAAGGCTCGTGTGCATACATGTTAGTGCCATACGAGTCTGTTTGGCGACTTATCGAAACGCCCTGCCAGGCATTCAAGAGGCTCTGATAAAAGACTGGGAGCAGAGATGTATCGACGTGTTGAAGGTTGGTCAGGAAAAGTTCCTGTCCGTATCCGAGCCTCCCAGCTCGTTGAAGAATGGAGCAGGCTAAGGGCTTTCCTGGTAGGTGTTCTGCATAAAGCAAGCGTTGGATGGAGCGGAGCCGGAAGGCCAACAGGCGGCATTTCACATCGACTAGGCCATGACCACCCTCGGCCAAGGGACAACATATGGCGCTGGGTCGAAGCCAGTGGTAGCCTCCCCAAAAAAAATCCACCAGTTTCCTCTGGATAGCTTGGAGCAAAACCTCCGGTGGTTGCAGGCAGATGAACCGGTGCCACAAAAGGGTAGTGACGAGGTTGTTGACAACTAGCGCGCGACCCTTATAGGAAAGGTGGGGTAGAGCTCGTTTCCATCGGCTCAAACGCCCATCTACCTGGTCAATGATCCTGTCCCAATTGTTCTGGGCATACTGAGGAGGACCGAGGAAGACGCCCAAATACTTGATGCCATCGTTTGCCCACACTAGCTCTGCAGGAAGGGGAGGTGGTGGTAATAACGGTGGCATAGGTAAGTCATTTTTTGGAAAGGGGATCCACAGAGCCTTGCTTTTCCCCCAATTACACCTTAATGATGAGGCAAGGTTGAAGTCCGACAAACACTTTGCCATGGCGTCATTGTCGCATTTTCTTTTTATAATGACACAAAGGTCGTCGGCATAAGCTGACAGGGTCAAAGGTGGGTGTCCTGGAGAAAGGACAAGTCCAGGGATATCCTTTCTGAGGGCGATTAAGAGGGGCTCCAAGGCGAGGGCAAATAATAGACCTGAAAGTGGACAACCTTGCCTTACCCCTCTCTGAACCTTTATGGGTGGGCAAAATTCGTTGTTAACTTTGATCAAGCTGGAGATGTTTGCATATAACAAAGCTATGTAGGCTATAAAATTAGTGCCAAGCCCGCAAGCTTGTAACACGTGACACAAAAACTCATGATCAATGCTATCAAAGGCCTTTGCAAGGTCAAGAAACACCAATCCAAAATCCTCTTTGACACATTTACCAGTTAACAAATCTCTGACTAGGAATATGTTGTCATAGATGGATCTGCCAGGGATGCCGCAACTTTGATCAGGTGACACCAGGTCCCCAATAACTGTCTTCAACCGGTTCGCAAGGACCTTGGAAAACAGTTTGTAATCCGTGCACAACAAAGAGATCGGACGCCAGTTTGACAGGTGTCGGAGATCGCCAGTCTTGGGTAGCAGGCAGAGTACTGCTCTTCTAAAACTGAGCGGTAATTCTCTGGATAAAAGAGATGCATCCAGAACATTGAGCAGCTCTGGGCCCAAAATGTCCCAGAATGCCGAAAGAAATTCGGCCGGTAGGCCATCGATGCCAGGGGCTTTTCCCGACTCCATCTCAGCGAGTGCACCGGTTAGCTCTGGAAGGGTAATTGGAGCATCCAGTTCCAGACGTTGGGCCTCAGCCACAGAAGGAAGATGAGAGGTCAAAACATTCATCATTTCGTGAGAAACTGTTTTGGCCTTGAAAAGTTCAGAAAAGAAATCGATTACATTTAATCTTATATCACTCGGATTTGTTAGGATGTTCCCCCCTGGGTCCAAAACCGAAGATATAAGTCGTGCTGGTTTCTCTACAGTTTCTAGGTGAAAGAAAGCCTTAGTTGGGGTATCTGAAACCTTTATTTTTTTGTATTCTTAGCCGAACTAGTGTGCCCGCTGCTTTTTCATGGATCAAATCCCAGACAGAGAGAGAGAGAGAGAGAGAGAGAGAGAGACAGACAGACAGACAGACAGACAGACAAACAAACAAGAAGGAAAGGGCCGATCCATGGGGACTCTGACCGTGACTGTGCTGCCCTGATGAATCTGGGCAGCAAGGAAGAACGGGGAAGATTTGGCCTCCGACTTGCATTGGGGGGGGGGGGGGGGGGGTACAACCACCACAAAGAGGCGTCCCCAATAATTGTGCAGAAATGTTGTTATCGTCAATGGTAGATGTCGTCAGATATTGGAGGAGAGGACAGAGGAGCCCAGCCCCAATTGGTAACTCCAAATTATGAGCAGCCAATAATACACTGCAGTGACCTCAGATGGGCCCCCAAAAAATCCTAATCTAAGAGCAGCTTCCAGTCTCAAACTGGCAAGACATAGACGAGATAATACGCCAGCTGATGAGGCCACCTTCCTGGGAATTATACTAAGTTCAGGTTTCTACATAGAGGCAGGTATGGTGGAAAGTTTGCATCATTTCTGGGACTGGGGCTATGCTGCTTATGCCACTGTGCCCCCAATGGTTACTACAGGAATGGAGAATTTGACCAGGTTACCAAAGCACAATGGTCTACTCTTTTCAAAAGGCACTGTGGAATATTCATTGGCAACAAGCAAATGCTAGGAGAAGGGAATGTTGACTTAATGGGCCCTACAAAGGACGGCATACTCAATTATGTGATGCTCTGCCTGTAAAGCACCAGGATGACAGTGAAAAGTCAGGTTCCCAAAGTATAGAACTGAAAAGTGTGTCTGCTGACTCTGAGCTCTAAAAGAAAAAGAATAAATAATTAAATCCCAGCTGAAGAACCTGGCATTGCCTGGAGAGGGAGGGGCAGGGAGAGTGAGTGGAGGGGGAGGGAGAGGAGAGGAGGAAAGAAGGGCAAATTTACCCGTTTTAACGAAGAATGCTTTAACATCAGAGTTGCTCAGGTAAAAAAGGTAATTGTACTATCCTCTGCCACCACCACTAGGTGGTGCTACACGGTACACATTTACATAGATAATTTATTCCCCCAGCTCCCACCTCCCCCCCTTCAACCCACGCGTGAGGCTGCAGCCACATAGCCTATGTTGCCCCCCAAACAAAGTTGTATGTGTACCCCGAGTTTGGAGTTTGTAACTTAAAAGATGTGACCGTGCAAAGAATACATACAAACAGAGAGAGCTTTTTGTGTTTTATAGGTATCAACAACAGGCATTTTAAGGCCATTTTCGCTGCAAGAGCGAGGGTTAGCCTTGGGGTCCCCATGACAATCTTCTCCATTTTGCCCTATTTTCTGCATCTCCCCTTGTTAACCCCCTTGCCCGCATTTCTTCTTCGACCATCTTTAGCCAAGTCTTTCTCGGTCTTCCCCGTCCTCTACTTCCTTCTACATTCATTTCCATCACTCTTCTCAACCAGTCACTTTCATCGTTCCTCAACACATGACCAAACCATCTCAAACTGTTTCTCTTCACAGCATCCATCACAGGCTCTATTCCCATCATCTTTCGCAATTCATCATTTGTCTTCCTCCCTCTCTCAACGATACTCCACACATCCATCGAACCATTCGCATTTCCACCCTTTCCAGCCTTCGTTGCTGCTCTACGTTCATTACCCATGTCTCGCTCCCATAAATCATAACACTTCTCACACATGCAGCATACACCTTTCCCTTCAGCTTCAACGACACTCCCCTCCTCGCCAGCACGCCACTCAGTTCCCGAAACTTCTTCCATGCACATCTCACTCGAGCAACCATTGCCGAGTCTGATCCACCTTCTCCATTCAGCATGTCTCCTAGGTAACAAAATGTTTTCACACCTTCCAGATTCATGCCGTCTCCAAGATCCAACTCATCATTTCCTCCATCTGCAGCTCCCTCTGTGCACACCTTACACTTGAATGCAGCTGCCATACTGGTTAATGACCCTCTCAAACCACTCAATTTTGATGAACCCACTCAGCGCACATTGTATATTGAATGGAATTCACTCTGACACCCTTCCTGCACACAGCACACGGCCACTTCCCAGTTCTTTCCACCTCACCACATGCTTTACCACTTGCCATCACCTTCGTTTTTCCGATATTCACCTTCAGACCTTTTGTCTCCATACATTCCTTCCACTTGTTCATCTTCTCCTTCAGTCCATCCATACTTTCTGCAATCAACACCAGATCATCTGCATACAACAACTCCCATGGTAAACCCTCCTTTACGTTCCGAGCCAGCACCTCCATCACAGCTACAAATAGTAGTGGACTGAGTACTGACCCCTGATGCACTCCCACCTTCACCTCAAACTCACCACTGTTCCCGTCCTTCGTCCTTACAGCTGTACACGCTCTTTTGTACATTACCATCACTACTCTGATCAACCATTCCTCCACTCCTAACTTCCTCAATGCCCATGTCATTACTTCACGTGGAACCCTATCGAATGCTTTCTCCAGATCAACAAACCCAAGAAACAACTTCTTCCTCTTCTCCATGTACTTCTCCTGCAACTGCCTCACAATAAAAAGCGCATCTGTCGTTCCTCTTCCTGGCATAAATCCAAACTGCATTTCGTCAATCTACACTTTTTTCCTTATCCTCCTCTCCAACACCCTTTCCAATACCTTCATTCCATGCTCCAATAACTTTATCACTCGATACGAGCCACAGTCCAGAGGGTCACTCACCTTTCCCCTTGTATGGAGGGACAAGGGTACTCAGTTCCCAACCACTGGAATGCGGCCTTCTTTCACCACAAGATTGCAGATCTCTGTCATTTTCTTCACACCCCAATTTCCCGCTGCCTTCAACATATCTCCCACAACTCCCGTCGGCGCTCCCGCTTTTCTGCTCTTCATTGCTTTTATCTTATTTTATTATCTTATCTTATTTTATTTTATATTGCACAGTGGCATATAGGTATCGATGTCAGGTAATTGTTTTTTATTTATAGGTATGTGTACATGAATTCCACTGTCGTTACTCAAAAAGGGTAATATCTGAGTTAAAAAGTTAAATATAATGCATGAAATGGTGATGTGAGGAACGCATCCCCAGCTTATCTTACTATAATTCACCAAATGTCCGTCCGTCCGTTCGAAGGTACCGCAAAAACGGCTGAACCGATCGTAACGATATTTTGGGTGGGTATTCCTGGGACCCCTTGGGGTAAAATAGGCTATATTGCTTTTCCAATTTTTTCCCAATTTTCCAAGTTTTCCAGTTTGCCAGTTTTTCCAAACACGATGGAATAATATTTACCGATATGAACAGTGATGTGGCTTTTGTTGAAATTCTCTTCCGATATAAATTGTCTTGACGAACTCTTCCAATATAAACGTGCGGCTCCGAAGTAACATGGCAGCGTGTGCAAAGCGACTGAGAAACAGGTGTAGCGGCCGCTTCCGTGTTACTGATTCGGTGCGCACTCTTCACACATAAACGTGTGACTGAGAAAGACATGTCGCGAGCGGCCGCTTCCGTTTTGCAGAATTCAATGTTTTTTCAAAATTGGCGCCATGTACTGTTTAGATTTTGATGATTTGCATGTGATATGATTCAACGGATGTTTATATGAATCGTTTAAAAAAAAAAAGCCTTCAATTTCTGATATTTTGCCTTTTCATTTGGGCTTCCCAATTGAAGCCCCGCCCATAGGGCGGGTACCATTGCTAGTTCTATTAATTCTTATGAGAACTAGAACGGCACTCAGTAGAGAGCATATACCTCCGCCTGGTGACCAGTTTACGTTTTGTATCCCACTGATAGGCCGGATCTGGATTCGATAACTTTTTAAAATATGTTATATATCACTTTTCACCCGATCTCTCAATGGTGAAGAATCATTTAACAATTAAATAATTATTGTAGCCAAATCCATATTCAGATCTCAACAAAATTGAATCGATTCTTCATTGTCACACACACAACCTGTCCAACAGGTTTCGTCCAAATCCATCCATAACTTTTTCAGATATCCTGCTATATGTTGGTTTTAGCCCTATCTCCCATTGGTGAAGAATCACTTAAAAATTAAATAATTCTCATATCCGAATCCATATTCAGATCTTCACCAAAATCGAATCTATTTGTCGTTGTCAGAAACCCAACCGGTCCACCAAGTTTCGTCCAAATCCGTCCACAACTTTTTGAGATATCCTGCTATGTACCGTTTTTGGCCCCATCTCCCAATGGTGAAGAAGCACTTAAAAATTATACTAGTCGGATCCAAATCCAGATCTCCACTGTTACGGTCTGTGACCTTTCTTTTCTTCTTCATTCTCCCCCCCCCCCCCCCCCTTTGAGTTAGGCCAAGTGGTTTGGTCCACGGGTATAAAGCCTCTGATTGGCTGTGGTGCAGGGGAGGGGTCAGGAAGGTGATTCAGCAGGGGGAGTGGCCATTTTGGAGGAGTGCTCATGGTGGAGTGCTCATGGTGGAGTGCCTTTTCGGGTGTTGTGGAGGTTCCAGCTGCAATCTCTCCACCTGAAGGGTATGCTGGATCAACCCCCTGCAGCCGCCTCTCTACCTGAAGGGTGACTTTGATCGAACTCTTGCTGCCGTGTATCTACTGCCTTGGGGCCTACTCATGGACATGCCTACTCCTACCCTCTCGTGCTGGGCCTGCACTGGGGCCTACCACTGGGCCTGCCCTGGGGCCTACTGCTGGGCCTGCCTTGGGGCCTACTCGTGGACTTGCCTACTCCTACCCTCTCGTGCTGGGCCTGCACTGGGGCATACCACTGGGCCCTACTGCTGGGCCTGCCTTGGTGGCCTACTCTTGGACCTGCCTACTCGTGGACCTGCCTTCTCTTGGACCTGCCTTCTCTTGGACCTGCCTACTCTTGGACTGGCCTATTCTTGGGCCTGCCTACTCTTGGATTGGCCTACTCTGGTTTTTCCCTCTCTTCTCCCTTCTTTGTTTTTGTGTAGGAAGAGATTTTTCGTGTGATAATCCATAAATAAAGACAGTGTGATTGAAGGCTTGGCTTGGTGTGCTTCAGGCCGTAACATCACCAAAATCTAATCATTTCGTCCTTGTCACATACGCACCTCTGCCAAATTTCGTCCGAATCTGTCCACAACTTTTTGAGATATCTTGTTCGCAAACGGACAGACAAATGGACAGACCAACAGACAGACAGGGGTGAAAACATAACCTTCATCCACCTTTGGTGGTGGAGGTAAAAATTGCTGTGATTTACGTCATTTCGATATTCGTTGCACTTTTCAGTTGCACATCCCCGACCTAAAGAGAGATCTAACAGGAGAGGGAGACTTGGACAAATAATGGGTGTGGGGAGGAAGGAGGACTAAGGGAGGATGTATGCGGTGAACAAGATGGATACAGAAGCAAACTTTCTGCACGGAAAAACTGGAAATTTAAAAAAGGCTTAGGGTGAGGAAGGCAGATAACAGGGGTTCCTCCTTGGCACACCAGAAGCCTGGTGTTGGCTTAGCGGTTAGGGTGCCGGCTTGGGATCCTAGGATCCTGGGTTCGAATCCCGGTCGATTGCTGAATTAACACCATGGGGGTTGACTCGGCCTGTCATCCTTCCGAGGTCGGCAAATTGAGTACCAGTTCACTGGTAATTCCCTGTGTGTCACAAGGGGCGACTAACAGGGTTGGCGGCAGGAAGGGCATCTGGCCGTAAAACATTGCTTCAAAAAGGGGACCACGGTGCCCAAAAAAGGCCAACCCCTGCTCTGCGGCGAAAAATTGCCTCTAAAGGTGGTTCCTTCCTCCTTGGCACACCTGAGCTTCTATCCACCTACAAGGCTTTAATCTGCAGCTTGATGTAGTACTGCTCTCCCCTTTGGGATGGCTTCCCTGCCTCACATCTTGTTCAGCTTGATTCCGTGGAAACTAAAGCCTTCAAGATCATTGGAATCTCACGATGCCTACTCCTGCCTGCCCTGGGGCCTTGAGTCGAGTTTACTGCTGTGTGATATCACTTCGCCATCACTGACACATTGATGATCTCTCTGTCTTTTTCCACTTCATTTCTGGTCTTGCACCTCTGCCCTCTCCACGTTCCCCCCCACCCCCTCTCACCCATCCTGCCACCCTCCAAGTATCTGCTGGACGCTTGTGGTCCTCCAGCAACCCCTTCCTAATGAAACTGCCTAAGTCCAGAATGACTGCTCACCTCCACTCATTTATTCCTCTATTTTCCTGCCTGTGGAATTGCCTTCCACATTCTCTTCGATCCAATTCTTCCCTCTGGGTCTTCAAGACAGCTGTTCACCACCATATCAGGTCACCCCCTATCCAAAGTCATGATCTTTTCAACCCCCGTTAAACCACTCCCAACCCTCTCAAAATTTTGGTTATGTATCCATCTCGTCCACCCCTTACATTCTCCCCTACCCTTCATCATTACTTGCATCCCTTGTTTGTCCGTCTCCGTTTATCTTCTCCCTCTACCCTGATATTGGCATTTCCCCTTTCTCCTGCTGCTCCCTTTGTTATGTTGTGTCCTGATCTGTTTTCTGTCCTATCTCTTCCATGAGCCTCGACCATGTATTAAAAAAAGGATATATTTCTGGGTAAAGCAGCAACAACAACAACAGCATGACATACATCTATCCTTATATGACCTTTGCATTGGCCAGTGCTTGTATAGTTAATCTGCTCCATCGTGTTCTTGTCAATAACTCAACAGGTTTCAAATGTCATTTCTTTCATTCAGACAGACAAAACCGCATTCATAGATTTTTCTTCCCCTCTGATCCAATTTGAAAATTGCTGCAATTGATTCTTCTTTAGTTACAGTCGATGCATTTCCGTTTGATTCTGGCACTCACTTGTTTTAGATTTGTGACGTCAGTCGAGTTTACTCGATAGTCAGGTGTGTGAGCAAAATGCAGCTTTTGTTATTTGTTCCTCCATTCATTTTCTTAAATCTTATTGATTCCAGACCATAACATCACCATTTTGTTTTTGCCGATGTGGTCATAATCCTCAGAAACAATAATTGTTCATGTATGGTTATTGACTTGATTATTGATCAAGTCAACCCCCTTGACTTATCCCTGATGTTGGGCTAGCGGCTAGGGTGCCGGCTTAGGATACCTAGGATCCTGGGTTCGAATCCCGGTCGATTGCTGAATTAACGCCAGGAGGGTTGACTCAGCCTGTTCATCCTTCCGAGGTCGGCTAATTGAGTACCAGTTCACTGGTAATTCCCTGTTTGTCGTTAAAAGGCGGCAAAAAGGGTTGGCGTCAGGAAGGGCATCCGGCCGTAAAACATTGCTTCAAAAAGGGGACCGAAAAACAACAACAACCACGGTTCCCGAAAAAGGCCAACCCCCGCTTTGTGGGGAAAAATGGCCTCTAAAGGTTGTTTTTTATTTATTTATGGTTATTGACTTAAAAGCCTTTACGATGACATCTGACCATTTCACATTGCCCCTTTTGGTTAAAGACTATCTTATTGGATTTTAGGGTTGGCCTCCTGCACTCCTTTGTGCTTTATGAATCTCAAAATGGTACAACATTCCAGTTGATCCAAATTATAGCTCCATCACTCAGAAGTCTTTCTGCATTCAGGAAATCCCCTGGAGCCATGTGGAAGTGCAATTAATCATGAGCAGTTCATTGCTTTGCTGCTTTCCTAATCACATGCTCAATCCCACTGGTTGCAAAACAGGCAGGCAGCAGATTAGCACGAGATGAACAGCACAGTCCAGGCAGACCTGAGAGTGCTGCTTCCCCTCTGCCAATCTTGACTTGAGAATTAGCTCAGCTATCAGTATCTACATGGAATGTATGGAGACAAAAGGAGACAAATGGAGACAAAAGGTCTCAAGGTGATTATCGGAAAGACGAGGTGATGGCAAGTGGTAAAGCATGTGGTGAGGTGGAAAGAACTGGGAAGTGGCCATGTGCTATGTGCAGGAAGGGTGTCGGAGTGAACTCCATTCAATGTACGATGTGCGGTGTGCGCTGAGTGGGTTCATCAAAAATGTTGTGGTTTGAGAGGGTCATTAACCAATGTGGCAGCTACATTCAAGTGTAAGGTGTGCACAGAGGGAGCTGCAGATGGAGGAAATGTTGAGTTGGATCTTGGAGACGGCGTGAAGCTGGAAGGTGTGAAAACATTTTGCTACCTCGGAGACATGCTGAATGGAGAAGGTGGATCAGACTCGGCAACGGTTGCTCGAGTGAGATGTGCATGGAAGAAGTTTCGGGAACTGAGTGGCGTGCTGACGAGGAGGGGAGTGTCGTTGAAGCTGAAGGGAAAGGTGTATGCTGCATGTGTGATCCGTGTTATGATTTATGGGAGCGAGACATGGGTCATGAATGTAGAGCAGCAACGAAGGCTGGAAAGGGTGGAAATGCGAATGGTTCAGTGGATGTGTGGAGTATCATTGAGAGAAGGGCCTCAAACAGGGAACCATGATTGTAATGGGGCCCGCAAGGCTAACCCCCGCTCTAGCGGGGGAAAATGGCCTTAAAACGATCATTCACAGTATCATTGAGAGAGACGAAGACAAAGGATGAATTGCGAAAGATGATGAAAATAGAGCCTGTGATGGATGCTGTGAAGAGAAACAGGTTGAGATGGTTTGGTCAGGTGTTGTGGAAGGATAAAAGTGACTGGTTGAGAAGAGAAATGTGGGCAAGGGGGTTAACAAGGAGAGATGCAGAAAATAGGGCAAAATGGAGAGATTGTCATGGGGACCGCAAGGCTAACCCCCGCTCTAGCGGGGAAAATGGCCTTAAAATGCCTGTTGTTGTGTTGTATCAGTATCTATATGCCTGGTGTTGGCTTAGTGGCTAGGGCGCAGGCTTGGGATCCTAGGATCCAGAGTTTGAATCCCGGTCGATTGCTGAATTAATGCCAGGGGGGTTAACTCAACCTGTCATGACCTTCCGAGGTCGGCAAATTGAGTACCAGCTTGCTGGGATGAATGATCCCGGTGTTTACCCCGATTTAGAATAGATACATCGTATCCATGCGCATCATAGGAGGCGACTAAGGGTTGGCGTCAGGAAGGGCATCCGGCCATAAAAACATTGCCTCAAACAGGGAACCATGATCGTCATGGGGCCCGCAAGGCTAACCCCCGCTCTAGTGGGAAAAAATGGCCTTAAAACGATCATTCATATTCATCAGTATCTATAATATGCAGAAAAATATCCATTTTAGTCGCTAACATTTGAAATGCAAGTTTACATTCGGGCAGCTGAATCAATTAGTGAGTTGAAGTAAGATGACTATCGTTGTAACTGTTGTGTGTCAGGCAGGGGACGAACGAGGCATGCTCAGCTTGGCATTCCATCCAGATTTTGCACAAAATGGAAAGCTGTATGTGTCGTACACAACACGCGGTGATGCCTGGGGCAGCGGTCCGCACGACCACATTTTGCGTGTCTCAGAGTTCACAGTTTCCAGGTTAGTATGTCAACAGTGCACAACTTTTAGCTCCAAGAGCCCAATGACTATTCTTATCCAAATGGCAGAACACTAAAAATGTGCCATACGTTTAATGGTAAAAGTACTGGTCACCCTGCTGCCGGTACTTTTCCTGTAAAATATATGATAAGTTAAAACTTTGCAGCATACTTAGTTCTCCCACAAAGCAACAATAGAGGAATATTAAAATTAATAGTGGAGTTCAAAATCAAACCTACAAGTAACTATCTCTGGAAAACCTCTTGTATGTGTTCTTCCCAACACTATGTTCTTCCATGGTAAATAACATATCAGGCTTGCATATCTTCATCATCCAAATTGTAATTTTCTCCCACAAATGCTCCCTTTATAATATGGCCCTTCGAGTGATGTCACTACCCAAGGGTGCAGTACCTCAACATTACCAATTTTGCATAATGTCCACAGTCCACACACAATATTTTGCCATACAAGTTCACAGTCGTACTGCTTTATAATTTACTAGCAGAAGTACCCGGCATTGCCGGGCGGGGGAGGGGAGGGGGAGGGGAGGGGAACGGGGGGAGAGCGAGCCCCTTGGTAAAGCGAGCGATTTTTTTTTTCATAGCGTCATAGCGTTCATAGCGTTTCATAGCGTCATAGCGATTTTTTGTTCATAGCGTCATAGCGTTTCATAGCGTCATAGCGATTTTTTTTTTCATAGCGTCATAGCGTCATATCGTTCATAGCATCATAGCGTTCATAGCGTTCATAGTGTCATAACGTCATAGCGATTTTTTTTTTCATAGCGTCATAGCATCATCACGTGATCGCTCTGAGCGAATCAGCGCCCACCTGCTCTGATTCCGTTGATTCCGTGCGCTGAAATGCGCTGAGGTAAATATGAATAAAAAATATGGATCGTCAAATATTTTGAGTTCGGCCATGTTCGTCCCAGGCTCAATGGCCATGTCTATGCCAAATATCAAGCACGTAAGCCTCTCCGTTTAGGAGTCTATCGGTAACATTACACACACACACACACACACACACACACACACACACACACACACACACACACACACACACACACACACACACACACACACACACACACACACACACACACACACAAACTGTGTTTTATATATATAGATAGACACATCTACAGGGAACTGAACAGACATAAATCAGATTTTTGATTTAGCACGACTACCAGAAATGGAGGGTGATATCAAATCTCAAAAGAGGGACTTCAGGAGTTACTATTTGTGCATCAATCTGATCCATCCTTTGTTTTGTTCTCCATTAAGGAAGTCTTGGCGACACGTATCCCGGAACTCAGAGCGTCGCATATTAGATGTGGCGGAGTTGAGGCGTGCGCACCTTGGTGGCGAACTGCTCTTTGGACCAGATGGTCTGCTGTATGTGGTACTGGGGGATGGACGTATCACACTGGATGACATGGAGGAGATGGATGGACTAAGGTAGCTTCATTTCTTCATACTGGATACCAAGCATTCAATACAAATCACAACTTAGCACATAATCACATAAGGTGGTATTAAACCTAAAACACATCAAACACCCCAAAAAATTAAATTCAACGACACTAAGTGTGAACATCTTCCTTATGACACCTGTTGTATATTTTCTGCAGCCACATTTGAGTATTTTCCCTTTGGAACCTTGCTGGAAAGCAGCTGAAAAAGAAAACCTGACTACTACATTAATTATCCTTAAAACTATCTTTTCAGCAGCCATTATTAATGCTCGGAGCCACTCAATTTTGCTCTTCCACATGCAGTGGAAAAGCAGCAAGGTTTGCTCATAATTTCAGTCCAAATGGCCTTCCCAATTCCCAAATGGCTCAAATAGCCACTGCTGGAGGTTCTAGGCAATCTTCCGACACACTTATTCCCTAGCCCTGACCCATTGTCGTTAATGTTATAAACGCCTCAACGCTTTGAGAGGCCGCATAGCTTGCTCAGGTCATTAAGATTTCGTATGGAGTGCCAGGGTCACATTTACAGCAGTAATTTGGTCTATAATGCCAAGCATGCTTGGGTGCAGAACCCTCCATGACCTATGTGGAAATAATTGAAATTACCAGTGCCACAGTAAGTTTCAAATTGTCAGAGAGTTTGATATGCAACTCCTCCCAGAGGTTGGCTAAGTAATAAGATGATGCTGGCATTCTGTCCACTTTGTGAACTCCCCAATATTGAACCAAAACTCCAAGTGTGGCTCTGAACCCTTGCCATTTCCCATGTGACTTTGCTAATCCCAATGTTAACCTTAATCAAATAACCCTCTGACCCCATTTCGTATCTGTAACATTCGATCTAATATTTAACGTTGCCCATTATTCTTTTATTTTCCTAGTATACTCACCTCATCACTGTAACTACATCCTGAGATTTTAAACACAAGCAATCTTCTTCATTGTAACTATATAGCATGAAATTCCAACTTGACGCTCTTCCTTTTAACCTCACAAATTTTCTCCCCAGTGATTTCACAGGATCTATTCTTCGGATCAATGTGTCGGTGCCAGGCTGTGACCCTCCATATGCTATCCCACCTGACAACCCGCATGCCAATGGCACATCTCACCCACCTGAGGCCTACACACACGGCCTGCGAAGCCCGGGCAGGTTAGTGCTGCATCAAATCTATAGTCTGAATCATACATCACATGTCACCTGAATTATCTTTATGGGAGCAGCTTCATTGGCAGCAATCTTTCCTTTCTGCTCCTGGGATGGATTGTTGACAAGGACGAATTTATTTGACAAAAACAGCTGTTTTATTGCGTCGCTAATATGAGTGCACTCAACTGTGGAGTATTCCGTCCTTCAGAAGAGATTTTAAGCTGGATATATCTTCTGCAATGACTAAAATGTAATTTATTCCATGGTTTATTCGCAAGAGCGAGGCTTTGGACCAGTTCCATAGAAATATATCCTACACTGGTTGGCCTGTTTGTATTCAAATCTGAGCACTCAGCTCAAGACAATGATCTCAGGTTGAAATCCCATATACTATTAATTAGTACATTAGCCACTATTGTTCTAGGAATTTATGGAAAAGTACCCTGATGTTTCCTAATGTCCTTGCCCTAAAATGTAGTATATGTAGAAGCTCCTCCGTGAGGCTTAGATCATCGTATAAAAATGTGATATGCTAGAAAAATATGATTGGTTTATGAAAATTGCAGAATGCCAAACTGACCATCAGGTATTGTTGATCAAGCTTAAGATCACTCTGAAGCCGAAAGTAAATAGGAAAAGCTTCAAGCCGGTAAAAAGCCTAAACATCTGTCCTTTAAATAACCCAATCATTCAAGCTGAGTTGGTTTGCAAACTCGATGACAAATTGGCTGAGTCTGATAGAAAACAATTTCAATTAGTAAATGAAGAGTGGGAAGAACTGAGAGACTCTGCATTAATGGTACAACAGAAACACTGCTTGGAACAAAGAAGCATAAGGATGCTGACTGTCTTTTTTTTTCTTCAAAAAACAGGGATGTGATTCAACCACTACTGCACCAAAAATGCAAGAGTATTCATATACAGTCGGTATACAGTATATATATATATATATATATATATATATATATATATATATATATATATATATATATATATATATATATATATATATATATATATATATATATATATATATATATATATATATATATATATATATATATATATATATATATATAGTCGGACCCCGCTATTCGTAGTTCCGCTATTCATGGAATTCACGTATTCGCGGTTGATAAAATACGACATGTTTCTCTATTCGCGGAAAAATGGCCCGCAAATTTGCGGGTTTTTTTCTTTTCGCAGCTGTGTTCCACGAAATCACCGTTTTTTTTCCCTCCTATTCACTGCCATGTTCCACGAATTCGCGGTTTTTCAAGGGCGCAAAATTTTTTTTTACAAGCCACTAGCTTGTCACATTTATAAAACCCATCTTTTATCAGCCATGCAAAAAGCAGGTGGACATACACAAAAAAACATCTTGTATGAGCCGGGAGCATGACCTGCTGTGCGATATGCGTTTTCATGACTTTTGCGGCCGGAAATTTTAGCTGGACTATAATCGAGAGCTTCGCTGTATATCCCACCAGATGTGTAAACAAGTCAACTCCGTGAATTATAGAATGCAAACGCTTCATTAAATCGATTACAGCTGTCAATTTACGGTAAAGCATCATCAGATGTTACACAATGAAAACACTTCGGGGTATGTACCATCAGCGACGAAAACAAGTCAACCCCGCAAATTATAGAATGCGAATGCTTCATTAAATCTATTACATATTGAAATTAGCAGACAGGCTCAATACCCACAATGCTCACAATCCTACACATAGTACAGACTGTCCTCGATTTAGATAATTGTTGCTTTGACCTGTGTTTTTGACTTGCTCTGCTCATCGTTCAACAATGTCTCCCAAGCGCAAAAGCAGTGCCGGAGATGCATCGACTTCCCAGAGGCAGAATAAAGTAATGAGTCTTAGCCAGAAAGTAGAGCTGCTCAATCGGTTTTTGAAAGGAGAGAGTGCGGCCTCTGTGGGCAGGCATTATGGCGTCAACAAATCCACTGTTCGCTACATACGGAAGAATGAGAAGGCGATTCGTGACAGTATTTCAGCGAGCGCTGTATTGAGTATGAAGGTGGTCACCCATGTCCGCGATGTCCACATAGAAAGGATGGAGAAGACTTTCAGCATATGGATCGAGGACAACATGCAGAAAAGTGTGCCTTTGGGTGGACCTCTCATTCACGAAAAGGGCCAAACAAATTTACGATCATCTGTCTGGTGCGGGTGGTGCCAGCACGAGTGATGCGCCGAGCAATGATGGTACAAGCAGGATGACTTCATTCACTGCAAGCAGGGGATGGTTCAATCGTTTCAAGGAACGGTACTGTCTCAAAAATGTGAGGCTCTCAGGGGAGCATGCCTCCGCAGACCACAAGGCGGCAAAAGCTCAACTCGTGAGGCTGATTGAAGAGAAGGGATACCTCCCAGAGCAGGTGTTCAACGCTGATGAGACTGACCTCTTCTGGAAAAAGATGGCCACGAGAACTTTCATCTCGAAGTGCGAGGAGACAGCATCGGGATTTAAGGCTGCCAAGGACCAGGTATCACTTCTCGTCTGTGCAAACGGAAAAGGGGACTTCGTGCTGAAACCCATGATGTTGTCGCATTCCCTGAATCCACGTGCTCTCAAGGTCCAGAACAAGCAAACTCTGCCTGTGTTTTGGAGGGCCAACAGAAAAGCCTGGGTGACGGCAGCAATCTTCCTGGACTGGTTCCATAATTGTTTCGTCCTTCAGTTGGAGAAATACATGGTGGGCAAAAACCTTGCGTTCAAGATTCTCTTGCTCCTGGACAACACTCCTGGCCATCCCGTGAACCTGTACGTGGCTCATCCGAACGTCGAGGTGATCTTCCTGCCGCCTAAGACCACCTCCCTCATCTAGCCACTCGACCAAGGTGTGATTTCAACGTTTAAAACGTATTACACCCGTCGCACCTTTCGCCGCATTTTTGATGCAATAGATCCGGCCCAGGGCTCACCGTCGGGCAGTGTTGGAAGGATTTCAACATTACCCACTGCAACGGCACCATCAAGGAGTCGCTGGATGAGGTGAGAGCCTCCACCATCAACGTGTGTTGGCACAACCTGTGGCCACAGGCAGTCAAACTTTACTGGCTTTCCCGATAACACTAAGGAGAGGCATGTGATTGTCGGGTTGGCACAGCAGTTGGGAGGGGGAAGGATTTTATGACATTCAGCCTGAGGAGTTGGAAGATCTCATTGCCTCACATGGTGACAACCTCACCGAGAAGGAGTTGGAGGCCATTATAACGGTTTCCGAGGAGGAGGAGGCGGCAGTGATGAGGAAGAGATGCCAAGGTCTAACCTCACAGTCCAGTTCCTGGGTGAGTTGCTGCATGGCATGCGGGTGTTTGTCAATAAGTTGGAAGATGCTAACCCAGTCATGGAGAGGTACCTCAAGTTCAAGAGGGGCTTGAATGATTTGCTTCTCGCCGACAAAGAGCTGCATCGAAACCTGCGGCAATCTGCCAGGCAGCTCTCCATTACCCACTTCGTCAGCCTGCTCCCTCCACCTCAACACCACCAGCACCCTCCTCTCCTGCCGCCCTCAACTGCTGCCTGTCCTGCCTCTCCCTCAGGTTGCAGGATCATCGTCGTCATCGTCGTCGTCATCGTGTTTGTAAAATAAAAAAATTTCATGGTACATGACGGTGTTGTGTTTTCTTTACTGGCACGGTATGGTTAAGCACTTTTATTAAACTGTAAGTACATTCCTTCAATAAATTAGATATGGTACCTGGTGTTGTCGTTCTTTTTATTTTTGTAAGTATTTTTTGCGAAACTGCAATCATGTGCACTTGCGGTCGAAAACATTTTAAATTTTAAAAAATTTCCTCTATGAATCAGGAACCGCTGGGAACCCATAACGTATCCCCCTTTTTCCCATTGAAACAATGTCGTGGCATACATTCACCGGATTTTCATCGATCTTTGCGGATTTTCATCGACCTTCGTGGATTTTCATCGACCTTCGTGGGTTTTGTCTCGCCATTTCTGGGACTTCTATCGACCTTCGCAGATTAATCGTCGACATTCTTGGGATTTGCGTCACCATTCGCGGATTTTGCCTCGCCGTTCGTGGTTTGGTCCACTCTATTCGTGGATTTTCACGACTCAGGAACCTATCCCCCCTTTTTCCATTGAAACAATGCCCCGCTATTCGCGGGTTTCGCTATTCGCGGATTTAGCTATTCGCGGATTTTTCAGGAATGTATCTCCCATGAATAGGGTCCAACTATATATATATATATATATATATATATATATATATATATATATATATATATATATATATATATATATATATATATATATATATATATATATATGTATGTATATATATATATATTTGCTGAACAACATGACCGATAGTGTCATCAATTTCATTCTCCTATACATTTTTGTGGAGATCACGCTCAATAAATTTCATACTAATTGGATCAACTGTTCTACTTGTCAAATTATGAAGTTATAATGGAGGCACCTATGACATCATCATTAACGTATGTTATTCCCCAATGGGAGTACTTTACAATAAGCAATGTTTCAATTTTTTCCATGGAGTGGTTTCAGAGATAGAGGTGCAAAGTTTTTCGTTTATTCCAAGATGGTGCCTGTACCACGTGACCTATGACGTCATAATTATCATTCAAAAATTATATAGGAGGTCGTGCTCCTATGGTGAAAATTTTGTGTCAATCAGGCCAACTATTGCAGAGAAATTGAATTTTAATGGGAATAAACCCGCAAAATTCTGGCGGAAGAATAAAAATAGGGTTATTACCGCTGAGCGCTTAACTAATAGAATAAAGCAGTATACTTCACAGACTAGAGGGATTTTAAACAGTATCACGGTATTTTAAACCAATTTCAATGCTTGCTACAAGACAGGGCAGCATGTAGAAAGAATCATACTAACATAATCATAAGACTTTAAACTAACAAACAAAAATTACCTATTTTGGGGGAGGCAACCCCATCCCCTCCACTCCCACCCTTACCCTCCGTAGAACCCCCTAGACTCTGATTTTTCAAATGCCATGAGCAAACATTGGTACATCATGTGTGATGAAAGTTGTGATCAAGTTTAATCCATATAGTTTGTGTCGTTTAAGAGAAAAAAGCAAATTCCTATTTTGGGGGGTCAAACCTGGATACACTTTGACCCCCGTTAGACACCTTTAGACCCCCAATTTTTTTAATGTCGTGAACAAACTTGAGTTGCAACATAACAAATATCATTTGTCCCAAGTTTGGTCACAATTCCATCGGCAGTTTCGAAGAAGAAGTTGGAAGTGTTTACGAACTGAGACAGATGATGCGCCATCCCATAAGCTCCCCGGAAGTACGTTCCTGGTGAGATAATAATCTTAACAATAATAATAGGGTTTCACAGCATAAAAGGCATGTAATACCCCAATGAAAATCAGACACCTTGAAAATGATTGGCCTAGCAGAAAAGCAGCTGAAATTCAACAATATGCAGACAGTCATGACACCAAAAACTTTTATCAATCTGTTAATTAGGATTATGGAGCAAGAACAAAAGGATCTGTAGCTTTACAATCTGTAAACTGCAGTCGGTCTGTTGCTTACGGAACAGTTGTCTTTGGTCACTGGCAACAACACCTGTGAACTACTAAACAGACTGTCTGGACCATCAATGAAAAGTCCGTCGATTAACTCTGCAACGTATTATCATGGAATGCACAGGCGTACATGCCTCCAAATATTCTGCGTACAGTCAGCAGTGAAAACCTTGTGGAATGGTAAAGTCCCAGGCAAAGATGGTATACTACCCAAGGTCTTTAATTACTCTAAAACAAACAATTTGCTCGATCGTTATTAGTTATACATCTGAATCCTAAAGTGGCTTCCGGAAAAAATGCAGCACTATCAACAACCTGCTTCCCACCTGCCAGCTGCAAGAAAAGTGCATTGAAAATAATTTAAGGCTTCATGCTGTGAGTGTGGACCTAACCAAAGCATTAAATTATGTGGACACGAGAGCACTCCGGGAGATTATGGCCAAGTCTGGGTGTCCCACAAAGCTTGTATCCTTTATTTCACAATTACATGATGGAAAGTCCAGGTGAGTATGTGCAGGTGGCAAGTTTTCTGAAAAATTTCCCATTGCAACTGCATTGAAGCAAGGCTTTGTGATTGCATAAATCCACTTTGGTGTTTTTTTTTCTTTTCGGCCATGCTAAATGAAGCATTGTCAGAAAATCGAGAAAGCACATACATCAAAGTTAGAATTCATGGTGGACTTTTCAACCGATCTAGACTGTCTGCTCAAACTAAGGATACAAGCTGATATGCTATAAGACCTACTTTTAGTCGATGACTGGTTTGTTTAGACACACCAAGGAAGACCTGCAATAATAATAATAAGAAAAAGACATTAAATGTCATAGCTCCTCCCCACCGTGGTTTTAGTAATTTTGCTAATTTTAAAAGTAATTTTAGTAATTTGTTAAAGGCCGTCAGTCGGCCATCTTTGGTCGGATGGCAAAACAAAATATTCTGCATATGTATACTCATGTATTGTCTTTCTGCCAAGTTTGAAGAAAATCGGTCCACACATGTCTGAGAAATGGATGGGGACATGTTTGAGTAACAAAATGGCTGCAGTCAGTCAGTCGGCCATCTTGGATCTGATCTAAAAAAAAATGGCGTGCATATGTAACCCATCATTCATTATCTGTGTGCTAAATTTGAACAAGATCGCTTAATGCATGTTTGAGAAATGGTTGAGGACATGGTCAATATGTCTATCAATAATATCGGGTTTTTTACAACTAAAATGCCCGCCAGTCTACCAGTTGGCCATCTATGATCAATCGCAAAATGAAGTGAGGTGCACGTGTATGCCGTCATGCACTCTGCTTGCGCCAAGTTTGAACAAAATCGGACCATGCATGTTCAAGAAATTGTTGGGAACACATTTAAGTAACAAAATGGCCACCAGTCTGCCATTTTTGATCTGTTGTCGAAAATAAATGATGTGCATATGTGAGCCTTAATTCATTATCTGATTATCTGTGTGCCAAGTTTAAACAACATTGGCAAATGCATATCCGAGAAATGGTTGAGGACGTGTTCAACATTTAGTAAGGGCATTTTATGAGATATTTCACAAATCTGTTAACTAAATTGTTACCAAAAAATTTCTTCACCAATATGTTTGTAAAGGTGTGTAATAACATGTGTTAAAATGTTGAAGTTCAACTCCCGTGGGAAACCCAGAAAAAAAGCTGTTGAATTCGGGTACCGAAAAATTATTTTCGAGAATTTTTATTTTTTTTAATCGGCTCTTAAGTAACTTATGAGGGGTCAAATAAGGGTTTTTCATGATTCTGAGTTGATTGTTAACATTTATATTTTCACTTTTACATTTACACACAAAGTAGCTTTTATTTCACATACATATATAATACTCAAGAGTTATTTCTCATTCTCAAGGTGAATCTTTTTCTCGTTGACCAAGGGAAATTTTCTTAGTGATGACAGGACTTTTATCTTTGACTTGACATCCATGGTCGACGTCACTGACTGTCCATCCAGCTTGATCTGCATCTCCATCCCAACTTCAGCTACTCTCTCAGCATTGACTGCGTCATCTTCAGTGCTTGTGAATCCTGTTGAGAAAGACACGAGCAACTCCTTGTCTCTATCGTTGTCGAATGGCTTGATCTCCTCAAACCATTTTAGGACAAGTTCAACTGCCTCTGCATCTCGCTTCATCTGTGTCTTGGCAAGGTCTCTGTGGACTGGAACATGTTTACTGACGTCCTCCTCCATCCGCCGGTTGACATCAGACAGGTGACTGAGGGTGAGCACCCAGCATTTGTGGCCAGAAAAACTGTTTCTCATTCTTCCTCTGCTCAGTCCACCTTGTGACTTGGCTGCCTTCATTAATGTCTGCTCAATGCAAATGTCACACCATGTGCCGGACCACTCATGACTTGAGTAACGGACAACGTGGTTCCCGTGGGCAGTGAGACGTTCTAAGGTGTCTTTGTAAGCAGGCAAAGTTTCTAGTTCCTTCAAGAGTTGACAGTACAGCCGTGCGCCCTTGGCATACTGATGATGGCCTGCAGCGGCAAAGATGTGAAGCATCTTGGTAACAATGCAGGACAGATGCCCATTGTGGTCTGCAAGTCACTCGGTTCTGATAAAGACCTTGATCACATCTACCATGTGGTGGTACTCCACCCAGAGTGCAGGTGTTCTTCCTCCTTTTGCGAGTCGTTTGAAGGTTTCTTCAAACCTTTGCTCAAACACTGGCACTACTGGGTCTGAGTGTCTGGCTCCCATCTTCCCATCAGCCACCTTCTCCATGAAGGTCTTCATGTCACCACGCTCCTCCTCAGTGAAGGCAAGTTTCATGATGTGTTGATAGATGGCTGCATCGATGAGGAGGTGAACACGGATTGCCTTGTCAAAACATCCTCCATCCATGATGTGGTTGGCTGTCGTACTTCCAGGATAGATCAACTGGATCACATCTAGTAGTCCAAAATCTTCCATGATGTTACCCATTGATCCAAGATAAGACTTCAGCAGGTGAAAACCACCCAACCTTGGAATGACGGGTAGATTTGCCTGCCTTATTATATTCACAGCCTTTAGCCAAATCGGAAGATCAAAGGTCACTATAGCGACCCCAGCGCGCCGTATGCACTCTTTCAGAGTGGTGAAGATGGTGTTGAGGTCATTAGGGTCTCCTTCAATAACTGGGAGGAACTCGATCTGTGTGCTCTGCTTTGCATCATTAGCATGGATTCTCTTCATCCAGCCATTCCAGTTGGAGTGTGGGAACTCAGGATCGTTGGCTTTGATCACCCACCCCGCTGCCCAGAGTGTGTCACCTGGAGTGAGGAGTGGCTGATCATGAGCCAGGGAGGAGGAAAGCTCAGCGAGGGGGAGAAACATGATCGCGTTCGTTCCTATCTGTTTCCTGTTCGTAAATGGAATAATCTTTACTTCAGTTCCTCTCAGGATCTTAGCTTTGTCGAGTGCCTTCAACTTCACCCGGGGGAAAGCTGCTGTTGTCTGTGGATCTGGCAAAGGTGGTGCCGGAGAGGTGACTTCGATCCAACCCATTGAGTGAAAGGGAGTGTTTCCGTGAATAGAGACAATGTTTAAATCTATATTGTCTCCAACAAACTGAGTGACTGCATTGTTTGTTTCCCCAACCTCCATAAAGACCACCTGATCATTACTTGACAATTCACTTTCACTAGCTGGCACTTTGGCTGTCATCACTGATTGATCCTCAAGCGCAGCATCAACCGCAACCTCATCATTGATCTGTTCATCGGTTTCCTCCACAATGGTGTCAAGAGTGCCAGAAGTATCTGGAACATCATCTCCACTCCTACTATTAAGGAAGCAGTATTTGTAGTTTTGTGTCTCCGTGTAAGACTCAGTGTATCCCAGCCGGTGGAACTTGTTGAGCATCCATTTTGACCCAAATCTATGATCAAGTTGTATGGCAAGCCCCATTTGCTGTGGCAATACTCCAGACCGAGGTCGACAGGCCTTAATAAAATTCTGCCCCCAAACGGCAACTCTTTCGTCTGTCTTGACAATCGGTCTCAAGAACATCTGAAGGCTTGCAGGAACAAGTGTCAGCTGACTATCGATGTCAGTCATACTGTGTGTGGTGGGGTATGACTTTGGACCTAAATCAATCAAGGCAATATCATTGGATATGAACTTGAGTGCCGTCTTTATGATCTGAGTCTTCTCATCTCCATGGTCAAGATTAGCATGATGCTCTCACAGAATATTGTCGGTGCCATCTTTGAGACAGAGTACATCTGCCCTTCTTTCCTGTGTTGTGAAATACAAGGTGTCTTCGTATTTCTCTAGAAGTTTTATCTTTAGCCAATGCTTTGAATAAGAAAGGCTCTTCTCTGGTGACTGATCAAACTCCTGCAGCTTTTCATGGACTTGGTCCATGTTCATTACCCCATGCTCCAATTCTGAGTCTAACCATTCGCAGAATTCAATAAAAACTGCCTCTCGCTCCTCATCAATACTCCTCTGTCCTCTCTTCCTTTTTCCTTCCTCATCAGTCTTGGACAAACTGTCACCTCTCGCAAACATAAGTTTGCATCGCAAATGGTACAGTGTTTCTTCTGCTACCAAGTCGTTGATCCCTTCCAGGCGTCCAGTGACTTCAGTGCCCCAGTCATCCCCGCGACTCCGTGCTGTCTTCAGCAAGCTTGCCTTCAGTGTATCTGCAGTCAAATTATCTGGCACTCTGTATTTCTTTCTAGCTAGTGCTGGATTATTTTTGTAGAGCTGGGCTGGTTGGTTGCAAAGAATGCATACATCCTTATACAGGAGGTCAACTGACTGTGATCTTCTCGAACTGCAGCCAGTTGATGAACTGAACTCACAAGTAGTGCGTCTTCTCTTCAACTTTGATGACTCTTTCTCTGCCTTTGATGCTTGAGCTGACTTCTTGGTGGTTGCAACAAAGTTGTTGTACAGATCATTTTTACACTTCTGGTGGTACCTCAGTTTTCCTTCCTTTTGAGCCTCCTTCATACGTTCCACAACAGTAACATTTCGACAGTTTCTGCTTGTTTCAATAAAGTTGAGTATCCCTTTGGAGTTGCCTGTATGAGCCTTTCAGCTGGTGTATCCGAGCGTGCACAGATGAAGCAATTGAGCACAGGTGGAGTAACGTCTTCATCCATATTGCTAGACTCCATGTCCTGCAAAGTAGAAAATGAGATATATTTAGAAATTATTTTTCCACAAAGGAGTGTCTGTGGTGAAATATAAATGTTAACAATCAACTCAGAATCATGAAAAACCCTTATTTGACCCCTCGTAAGTTACTTAAGGGCCGATTAAAAAAAATAAAAATTCTCGAAAATAATTTTTCGGTACCCGAATTCAACAGCTTTTTTTCTGGGTTTCCCACGGGAGTTGACCTTCAACATTTTAACACATGTTATTACACACCTTTACAAACATATTGGTGAAGAAATTTTTTGGTAACAATTTAGTTAACAGATTTTCATATGTTTCCCTTACTAATTGGGGTTTTTTCAACTAAAATGGCCGCCAGTCGGCCATCTTTGATCATATCACAAAACAAAACGATGTGGATATGTATACCATCATGTATTGTCTTTGTGCTAAGTATGACAAAATCGGTTCATACATCTCCGAGATATGCTTATGGACGGATGGACGGATGGACGAGACAAAATCTGTATGCCCCCGTTTTGGACTGAGTCCAAATAGGGCTAATAATACAAGTTCCCTCATAAGGAAATGAAGTGCATGTGGAGTCCATCAAGCCCATCAAAGCCTGCAGTAATATTACCAAGTTATAGTTGTTTCTCTGCACTCTATCCTTTCTAAATGCTGAGGATCAATCAAGGTAGCACCAAGTACAATTTTGTCTTTGGTATGACTCAGCAAGGGTTTAAACTGTCAACCTACCAGACTCAGACCCAGACCCAGACCCAGAGGATGCTCTAACCGTTACACCACCAAGATTGGTTAAATCACAAATGAACAGTTTCGCTCGAGCTGGAAAATACTTTGGATTCACTATCAGCATAAACAAAGATGGAAGTTATGCACCAGCCTCCCGTCTGTCGCACCCACACCGGCTCAGCCATCAACACCAACGGAGAACCACTTCACATATCCTTCACATATCTTGATCATATTCTTTCAAATGATGTTCAACTTTATAAAGAAATAGCAAACTGAATGTTGTGGTACTGTCATACTTGTTGACAATGAGTATTGCAGAACCATGACATAATTTTGGCTCCATAGATCTCACTATGCAATGCAATAGTGGTTAGCGCACTTCTGCTTCGGTGAAAAACATGGTTGCTCTATATGTCACCATGTCAAAGGTCTGGAACAGTTTCATCAACCCTGCTTGAGGACAATCCTCTGAATCAAATGATATAAGTATATATATCATTTGTGGAGGCCTTAACTTGAGCCAACTCCAAGAGTACATCACTGAAATGCCTTTTGAAAAAGCAACAGTTACAATGGACAGATCATGTTGTCAGAATGGATGCAGATCATATTCCAAAAGTGATCATATTCCATTTGGATCATATTCCAAAAGTGTATGGTGAACTTCAAATAGGAAAAAGAAGGACAGGCCATCCCTCAAACAAGTGATACAAAGATGCACTGAATGGTAAATTTTTAAAAATGCAAGATTGACCACAATGTTTTGGAAAACAGAAGCAAGTAAGATCAGATCATGAAACATGTTCTTTGCACAACGTCAGTGCTGCCGAAGAACTTTCTATGGTTTTGGACGTGTTGCTTCTCCGACACATAAAGCAAGTGGTGGACTTTAATTTGGAATGGAGCCAGCCACTATTCCTGAAGAGGCGCAAAGAGAAGATCAGCTGCAAAAGCGTCTAAGAAAGAACAAGAACAAGACTCGGTAGAGCACATACCTCCTCCAGGCTGAACAGTTTACATTTTGTAGACCACTGATAGACCGGATCTCGATCCGAACCTGAACCAATATCTAGTCGGCTTGACCTTGTCACCTAACCAACTCCACCAAGGTTCAGCCGAATCCATCCATAACTGCTTGACTTATCATGCTATACAGTGCGTATCAAAAAAAATGTAATCCGAATTCAAGGGGTTAATATGCAAAGGTTATTTATTTTGACAATTTACATGTGGTTTACTAATTAAGAGGAGATCCTCAGCTTTCCATTGATACCTTCCATGCATCATTGCTGTCACACATGACCAAGTACATGCTCATTGAAAATGACAAGTTCAAATCGCATTTTTACAAGTTTGGCTAATCGATGCAAGTCAGGATAATTGGTGCAAAATGAACGTCAGATGTGAACTTTTCTCAGGAATGATTGGCCTTTATGCACCCACACCTTCATCATGTCCACCTCCCCTTTCAACACAAAGCCCACAGCGGCGGAGCATGCCCTGAACTGCTCGTCTCACCATAGCCGGTTCATTGCGAAAAGCATCCACTTCATGTCGAATACGGCCCTGCAATTCGTCAAGATCACGGGGAGGAGTTACGAGCACCTTGTTCTTTAAATGTCCCCAAAGGAAATAATCACATGGTGTGAGGTCAGTTGATCTTGGCGGCCATTCCACTGCATGGTTGAGGGTGATGACTCGGTCTCCAAAGAGTTCCCTCAGTCGATCTTGGACAGCGATAAGACGATGTGCTGGGGCCCTGTCTTTGGCCCACCAGAGATATCTGAAGACACCACGAACTTGTCGCTCAAAGTTCTCCTCCAGCTGCGGTAAATCTTCATCATTGATCATCTGCAGATACCTGTTACCATTGACATTCCTTTGAAAGAAAAATGGCCTGATCACCTGACCACTTCCACAAAGTCCCAACCGAACAGGCCACTTTTGTCGATTCATGTTGGTGTCAAAATTAAATTCCAGGGGTTGTCCTGTTGGTGCATATTCAAGAACATTGTGGGTATTGACCTTGCCATCCATGGCGAAAGCAGCTTTGTCGCCGATAACGAGATGCCGCAGGAAATTGACATCTGCTTCGCAACGTGCTTTCAACCATCTGGCAAGCAGCACCAGTCTCATGGCAAAATCCCCTGGCGTAAGTTGATGCCAGATGTGAATCCGATATGGATGTTGGTGGAGGTCCAGTCTTGTGATTCAGTTGAATGTTGCCAAAGGCAATCCCGTCCCATTTCGTATTGCGCTGGTATCCCTAGGATGCTCCAAAACTTGCTGCCTTACTGCTGCAATGTTCATTTCCGATCGCCCAGTGCGCCTCCTACCAGAATTCTTCTTGTTGCGGTTGAGGTTGCGGCTTGTCTCCAAGTTAATGATCCGTCCTTGTCACACACCCAACCTGTCTCCAAGTTTCGTCCAAATCCACCATCACTTTTTGAGATATCTTGCTCAAAGACAGACAGAACAACCCAGAACAACCAGCCCCTTGTATTGAAACAAGACAAATGTAAAAACGTGTCTCTTCCCAGATCAAAAATGGCTGGGAGGGGTTAACTAGTCTGCTTCAAGACAACAGTGCCTCTACCCCCATTTCTTTTTTCACCTGTTTCATCTGCACTGTAAATGGTCTGGTGTCTGCCATCTTGGTTTAATGTATTATTTGTATTACCTGAAAAAAAAGAAAACAGTATAAATACATGGCATAAACAAATCTTGTATAAGCAGCTAAAACCAAGTCCTGGGACTTATGACTCACACTGGTAGATGGTATAAAGTATAAACAAATCTTGTATAAGCAGCTAAAACCATGTCCTGGGACTTACGACTCACACTGGTAGATGGTATAAAGTATAAACAAATCTTGTATAAGCAGCTAAAACCATGTCCTGGGACTTACAACTCACACTGGTAGATGGTATAAAGTATAAACAAATCTTGTATAAGCAGCTAAAACCAAGTCCTGGGACTTATGACTCACACTGGTATATGGTATAAAGTATAAACAAATCTTGTATAAGCAGCTAAAACCATGTCCTGGGACTTACGACTTACACTGGTAGATGGTATAAAGTATAAACAAATCTTGTATAAGCAGCTAAAACCATGTCCTGGGACTTATGACTTACACTGGTAGATGGTATAAAGTATAAACAAATCTTGTATAAGCAGCTAAAACCAAGTCCTGGGACTTATGACTCACACTGGTATATGGTATAAAGTATAAACAAATCTTGTATAAGCAGCTAAAACCAAGTCCTGGGACTTATGACTCACACTGGTAGATGGTATAAAGTATAAACAAATCTTGTGTAAGCAGCTAAAACCAAGTCCTGGGACTTACAACTCACACTGGTAGATGGTATAAAGTATAAACAAATCTTGTATAAGCAGCTAAAACCAAGTCCTGGGACTTATGACTCACACTGGTAGATGGTATAAAGTATAAACAAATCTTGTATAAGCAGCTAAAACCATGTCTTGGGACTTACGACTCACACTGGTAGATGGTATAAAGTATAAACAAATCTTGTATAAGCAGCTAAAACCATGTCCTGGGACTTACGACTCACGCTGGTAGATGGTATAAAGTATAAACAAATCTTGTATAAGCAGCTAAAACCATGTCCTGGGACTTATGACTCACACTGGTAGATGTAAAGTGTACTAATTACATATACTGTCTATAAATGTATCGATAAATTCAGATAATGGGCCTGATTAAGGAAGTTTCTTTTAACATGTTTGTAGCATCATGATTGATGTCACCCATCTCCTTACCATGATTCGCACTCTCGTTCCCAATATTAATGCAAAACTTACTCTTAACTTCGATGCTTCCTATCAAGTAACTCTGCACTTCATTCTTCATTTGCTTCATTTTCTTAGCTGTCATCACAATTTCCACCTTACAGTATCAGCTTACCACTTATTCTGCTTGAATTCTAACAGATTACTCCTGGGCTTAGCAACTTGCACCACGGCAAGTCAAAGTGTGACTCTGTTGGGGGCATTCCGCCAAATTACCCGTCACATGCTAGATTAATTGCTTTATCGGAACACTCTGGGAAGGTTTCAAATAAATTGGACAATTGCGAAACAAGCCTCGAATTCATGCCATTGCCTGGTATTGCTGGCAGGTCCTGCAAATTCCAAATGGCTGCAGCCTTGTCACCTGAACCTGCTCTTTATATTATACTTGCAGAAGTACCCGGCGTTGCCGGGCGGGGTAGGGGGTGTAGGGGGGAAGGGGAAAGAGGGGGAGGGGGTAGGGGGGCAGGCGGGGGGGGGGAGGTTAGGGGGGAATAAGGAGGGGGGAATGGGGGAAAGGGGGATGTGGAGGAGGGGAGGAAGCGGGGGGGAGGAGGAGGGGAAGCGGGGGAGGGGGGTTGAGGAAGGAGAGGAAGGGGAGGAAGGGGGTTCATCACCTTTTCGTTAAATATATGCTGGTGAATGTGGTGCTCATCCCGTTTCTGCGTTGTGTGATGCCGAACAGGAAGAAGAAGAAGCCGTACTACCAACTTCATACACTTCCGGAATTGTTTGATTTATTTGTATTCAAATGTCTGGTGATTGTTTTGTATTTATTTATGCGAATGTGTACTTGTATATAACTGTTATTAATTTTAAAAAGCTTAGGCACTATCGAGCGATTTTTTATATATTTTTTTGAACTCTATAAAAACGATCTTTTTTGTCAATTAATTTTGTTTTGCCTAAAACAATCCCAGGCACTCACTGATGAACCTCTGAAAGTTTCAGGAAGATCCGTTCAGCCATCTCTGAGAAAAATGGCGACACGCAGACAGACAGACATACAGACATCTCTTGTATAGTAGATCATCCTTCCTTCTAAATTTACTTGTGTCAAATCTTTATCTTCTTATTAGCCTGTCCCCTGCACAGCATGAGCAGGGGTATTGTAATCGTGTGTGTGTATGTGTGTGTGTGTGTGTGTGTGTGTGTGTGTGTGTGTGTGTGTGTGCGTGCGCCTGTCTGTCCAGGCCATAACGTTTTTTGTTTTTTTTACCATTTGAGCTATTCTCATCAAATATTCACGAAACTATATTACGGTAATATGGAGAAGGCAAATTAATAATTGTGGCAAAAGGTCAAAGGTTAGCATCACATAAAATCATCAATTTTCATCCAATTGACCTGAAATTTCAATTTACCATTTGAGCTATTGTCATCAAATTTTCAACAAAGCTTTATTATGATATGGACAAGATAAATTAATAATTTTGTCAAAAAGTTAAAGGTCAGTGTCACCTAAAATCATCAATTTTCATCCGATTGACCTGAAATTTTAAGAATTTTCATATTGGGTCACTGAGTTGGTTCACCAATCAAAAGCAACAAGCCGATTGTTTTTTAGATCAAAAGGTCAAGGTTGCATAAAATCGTCAATTTTTGTCCATTTGATCTACATTTTAAAGAATTTGCATGTTGGGTCACAGAATTGGTTCACCAATCAAAAGCTAGAAGCTGATTTATTTATTTTTGATCTAAAGGTCAAAGGTCAAGGCTGCATAAAATCTTCAATTTTCATTTTGTATATTTTTTTAAACTGTTTTTGTTATTTCGAGCATGCAGAAGATGAAGACGACTGAATGCAAACAGACCTTGCATTTTCATGTGCTTTCTAGTTTTTCTCTTGTTTTGGTAATCAATTATGATTTTTGTCATGCTTACATGTTTTGCATTTAATCTTTCGTACTAAATTGTACCACATTTCAAGGTGTGGTAAATAAATTTCATTGCATTGCATTTCTATCGCATTGCAACACTCTGCATTAAGGTTCATCCATGCATGCAGGTGTTCGGTGACATCGGCTGCATGGCATGGCACCACACTCATCGTGTGCTTTGAATCTGCACCACATGGGAATGCATCCGCCCGGCTTTTGCACATCCAACGTGACAAAGATTTTGGCAAGTATACCAGTAGCCATCTCCAACCAGAGCTTTGAGATTCCATCGCCTCCCTCTCCCTCGACCCCGTAATCCCCAATCATTCTGTCTCCATTTTCTGCAAAACCACCATTCCGTTTCACTTTCCGGATCCCATCGATACCCCCGCCCACACGTATTGGTCAGGCAGATACATAGGTTATGTAACATAAATGAAAACATTTACTTGGGTGGTGTCCATCATGTTGATAAAATGCATTGCACCATTTCATCAAACCTGCTGCATGGATAGACACACACCATCAGGCCTCCTTTATAATTGGGCTATTTTGTGGAATGCGGGAGTATACACGATTGGATAGATGGCGGAGAATGTCTGTTGTAGGCCACAAAGTGCAGGCTAGTGAGCTAGGACCTAGACAACAATAGTATTTCTAAAGCACGTGAGCTAAGCTAACATTTCCTTTCTCTGTAGGGGGTTTTCACAAGTTTCATATAAACCTTATTTTTCTTGCTGATGAGCACATTAAGGCAGGAACAGTGCTTTCCAGGACTAGTGTCAATTGTGAATCAGAGTAACCGTTGCACACTACCCTTTTCACCCCTCAGCCCAAATTGGGCGAAGGGGTATTGTCACGGGCGTCGTCCGGGCGTCGGTCAACTTTTGGTTTCCGTCAATTTCAAGGAGAACGGCTTGTCCGATTAAATCCATGTTTGCAGTGTATGTTGGGGTTGAGTCGAGGAAGGTTCCTTTCGAAAATGGGCGCGCTGCGATTTTCAATATGGCCGCCACGGCAGCCATCCGGGCGTCCATCAACTTTTGGTTTCCGTCAATTTCGAGCAGAACGGCTTGTCCGATTAAATCCATTTTTGCAATGTGTGTTGGGGTTGAGTAGAGGAAGGTTCATGGGTACGCTGCGATTTTCAATATTGCCGCCGCGGTAGCCATCTTGAAATTGGTTTCCGTCAATTTCGAGCAGAACGGCTTGTCCGATTAAATCCATTTTTGCAATGTGTGTTGGGGTTGAGTAGAGGAAGGTTCATGGGTATGCTGCGATTTTCAATATGGCCGCCACGGTAGCCATCTTGAAATTGGTTTCCACCATGCATGGGCTGAGGGGTTACGCCCGCTTTGCGGTGCTATTTATTTACATGGTCGTTCCTTTGGAGGTCCATCTCCTGTAGATTTGCCCTCTACTTGTGCTATTACTACCCGTTGTTGTTGTCCTATTACTACCCCTATTACTACACTATTTTTACAAACTGAAAGGTCGTTGAGCTATCGTCAGCACCCTGGCCAACTTCCAACTTCCTGCCCTGACTCATTTCTGGGATGGCAATGGCAAACCACCCAGCATAACCCTTGCCAATAAATTACTTTGGCAACACCAATGGTCTGTAAAGAGTATACATCTCATCTCATCATATTTGCCTTGTTTAATGCAAGGCCTCAGGTGACTATGCAGTATCCTTTGCCAAGCTGAAGGAGTTTTGAGTAATTCTCTTCTCTCCACTTCTCCCCACTCCACCTCTCTCTCTCTTCATCTCTCTCACTCTGCCCCTTTTTCCTGCTCATCTGTTCTTTTATCTTTGTTTTTTCCCCTCCTTTTATTTGTATGAACACTTGTCATCCAAACACATATGAACAGCTCTTGTGTTGCTCATCTATCTGTCTTTTGCAATTGATGTTTCAAATTTGCTGGTATAATGATGTGCTTCAGATAACCTTGTGAGAGTTTTTCCGCACTGCATTTATCCAGCAGCTTACATACAACATACATTTAATGAACTAGGGCATGCCCGTACTATATATATATCTAAAATTATATCCCCCCCCTCTATTTACATGAAATGGTTTGGTCCATTCGCAAAGCCAAAGCGAACGGCTTGCGAGTACGGTGACAATCCCCCCCCTCTATTTACATGAAATGGTTTGGTCCAAAGCGAACGGCTTGCGAGTACGGTGACAATCCCCCCCCCCCCCCCTCTATTTACATGAAATGGTTTGGTCCAAAGCGAACGGCTTGCGAGTACGGTGACAATGCCCCCCCTCTATTTACATGAAATGGTTTGGTCCAAAGCGAACGGCTTGCGGAGTTTGGTAAAGAAATCGCCATAGCGTGCACAAACGCGCAGGAAAGCGAAAGAATCGCAAATTAGTTTTAATTAGTTTTAAAACATAGTTTAACGCCAACATAGCGGCAACATAGTTTGCCAACGTGAAATAAATGAATACGCTCTCAAATGTGCCGTCCGAGGCAGAGTCTGTTCGCCACGTTCGGCACACGTGATAACTCGCTGCTCTCTGATTGGTTGAATCGTTTTTTGGACATAGCTCGGTAACTACTTGTCCGATTAATATGAAACCTTGAAAAGGCACATCCTCGGGTCCCCAGCAATATACCTGGCAAGTTTCAAGTATATCGGACCCGTGGTTGTCGAGAAACAGCGGTCACAGACAAACACACAGACATACACACATACACACACACACACACACACAGAGATTACTGGAATTATAGATAGATTGCAGATAACATACGAGTACTTTACACGTTATCTTAAGTTAAAAAGCTGTTGGAAACGATTTAGGGAAGTCTTAATAAGACTAGGATGGCAATGCATTTACCCATTTTGGCAAGTTGTAAAATTTTGTTTCATTTTGAGTAATTTCGTGAAATTGTCTACACTGTCATTATCTAGGCCAAGGCACCATGGATACTTTGTCACATACAGTTTCTTACATTTCACGATTTTATGAATCCCAGCGGGCCAACGCTGTGGCCAGATGGGACCAATTGCATCATAAAATAAACTCCATCTCTCTCTCTGTCTCTCGTCTCTCTCTCGTCTCTCTCTCTCGTCTCTCTCTCTCTCTCTCTCTCGTCTCTCTCTCTCTCGTCTCTCTCTCTCTCGTCTCTCTCTCGTCTCTCTCTCTCTCTCTCTCTCTCTCTCTCTCTCTCTCTCTCTCTCTCTCGTTTCTCTCGATTTTGGTCTGTCAGCAGGGTTTTTGTCTTAATTTGACTCACCTTCTCCTCTCTCACTAATAGCACTAGATTTGTTTCCATAGAGTATTGAGGATAATGGAAGAGCAGAAGAGAAAGGGAATTTCACATATAACACATAATGACATGATTTTGAACCCTACCCAGCCCGCTGGTTCCCGTTTTTTCCAAATACGGATTTTTCCCCACTTCCTTCACTTCCCTCTTCTCCCTTCTCTCCGTTTTTTATATTTTGTTTAAAATTTCTATGAGATATCGCCCGCCACAATGCATTTAAGGACAATCGAGGTGGGGGCTACACAAAGGAAAGTATATAAATATTAGATATTAGACAGAAAGGAGAAAAGGCCAATCACCTTTTCCTTTCGTATCATTCCCAAATTTAATTTTCCTAATCCACTCTCCCCCCTCCCCTTTTTTGTATAAGATGTAATATAAAAATGCCCCATAAATAAGATCCTTTTCTTGTAGCACAATTCAGATAATACACGCTTGTTAGAAGTTTATTCATTACTGATAGTATTTCAATTATTAAGGCAACAAAAGAAAGTTCTTCAACACCTGACAATAATTTAGATTGTACTGTACCAATAAATAGAATTATGATATCGATGTAAAAAAATACACGTTCAATTCTGAAATCTTGTGCAATGAAATTGTCTACTCTGATCAGGTTTTGTAAGAGCTTTTAGAAAGTTATTTAAATGCTGGTCAATGCATAATGGGTAAAAGCAAGATGGCTGCCAGCACCATCAAAATGCGCTGTGGAAGAGAAGTGCACCATTAAGTTCTTTGTCAGGAAGAATGCCAAACAAGCTGAGATTCACAGCAGACTGTGAATGTGAAAGGTGCCTACTTTACGCAGCGGAATGTGTGCCAGTCTGTACTCACACAGATTAATATGCTCACCGTATGATGAAGCATGTCTTTCATAGATGGAGGTGTGTGTTTAAACTGTGCAATGAGTTTAAAAAAGAAACAGCCTTATATTGGTGAGAGAGCTGAGAGAGCTTATGCATTCTCATGTGATATCGACACCATCACTCAAACAAGCAAATTTTGGAGAAGCACCACATTGTTAGACTTCCAATCAGCACAGTATGGCTGGAAACCCATTGTTATTGCTGGGATTTGTTATTCATCATTATTATTGCTATTATTACTAGGGCATGCCCGTACTATATATATATCTAAAATTATATCCCCCCCCCTCTATTTACATGAAATGGTTTGGTCCATTCGCAAAGCCAAAGCGAACGGCTTGCGAGTACGGTGACAATCCCCCCCCTCTATTTACATGAAATGGTTTGGGCCAAAGCGAACGGCTTGCGAGTACGGTGACAATCCCCCCCCCTATATTTACATGAAATGGTTTGGTCCAAAGCGAACGGCTTGCGAGTACGGTGACAATCCCCCCCCCCCCCCCTCTATTTACATGAAATGGTTTGGTCCAAAGCGAACGGCTTGCGGAGTTTGGTAAAGAAATCGCCATAGCGTGCACAAACTCGCAGGAAAGCGAAAGAATCGCAAATTAGTTTTAATTAGTTTTAAAACATAGTTTAACGCCAACATAGTTTGCCAACGTGAAATAAATGAATACGCTCTCAAATGTGCCGTCCGAGGCAGAGTCTGTTCGCCACGTTCGGCACTCGTGATAGTTCGCTGCTCTCTGATTGGTTGAATCGTTTTTTGGACATAGCTCGCTAACTACTTGTCCGATTAATATGAAACCTTGAAAAGGCACATCCTCGGGTCCCCAGCAATATACCTGGCAAGTTTCAAGTATATCGGACCCGTGGTTGTCAAGAAACAGCGGTCACAGACAAACACACAGACATACACACATACACACACATAGATTACTGGAATTATAGATAGATTATTAACCCATCTCCTGAACAGCAGGAGACAGGGTTTTGTAATCACTTCTGTGTATGCGCGTGTCTGGGTCCGGATCGGGCCGTAACGTTTTTACCATTTGAGTTTTGTCATCAAATTTTCACCAAAGATTAATTATCAGAATATGGAGAAGGCAAATTAATAATTTGGTCAAAAGGTCAAAAAAAGTCAAGGGTCAGCGTCACATAAAATCATAAATTTTCACCCGATTGGCCTGAAATGTTTTTACATATTTGGTCACTGAATTGGTTCACCAATCAAAAACTACAAGCTGATTGTTTTGTTTTTTTTAGATCAAAAGGTCAAATGTAAAGGTTGCGTAAAATAACCAATTTTCACCTGATTGACCTGAAATTTAAATAATTTGCTTATCCGATCACTGAATTGGTTCACTAATCAAAAGGTAGGCATCAATTGTTTTTTAAGGTCAAAGGTCAAGGTTGCAAAAAATCATCAATTTTCATCCAATTGACCTGTAATTTTAAGAATTTGCATATTGGGTCACATGATTGGTTCACTAATAAAAAGCTATAAGCTGATTTATTTTTTTACATCTAAAGCTGAAAGGTCAAGGCTGCATAAAATCATCAATTTTCATTTTGTATTTCTTTTTTTTAACTGTTTTCGTTATTTTGAGCATACGGAAGAAGAAGACGCCTGAATACAAACAGATGCGGACGGGCTTTGCATTTTCAGATGCTTTCTAGTTATTATTATTATTGTTGTTATTATTATTTAGCCATATTTTGCAACACGTTTTTCTTTGAGACCACTGCACTGATAAACTTAAAATATCCCAGGGTCATTACAAGTGGTGAGATTGGCCACACATCCTAAAACTAATCTGATTGGTCCAAAGGCTTGTTGTTTGTCATGGATTTATGGGGTTGTGGGAGGGTGAATCCCCAAATTTCAAATATCTTATTCAGAACTGCTGAAGTGATCAATGCAAAACATCAAACATATCATCAATGGACCAGAGCACGACAAGTTTTCAAAGATTTGTGTTTGTAAAACAAAATGACTTGGAGAAACATGTCAAAATTGACATTGGAATGTGATGCATTCTATGGAGAAAACAGGCAAATGCAAATGTAACTAATTAGTTACAGTGATTAATTATTTCAACATTTGAGATCACATCTTGAGAATGCCTCAAACGTAACCAATGAGGCATCCATACAGCTACCAATAAATGAATGCCAAATTCAACCAGATAAATTATTTATTTATACGTTTTGCAGTTTTGGGAGGTTCAAAAATGCTAAATTTGAAGGTGTCTCTTATTTTATTCTTTCATCCCAAGGTGTTACTGCTTGAATCCCTTGACAGCTGCTAGCAACACTAGTTATACTTGAAATCGCAAAACAAATGGATGGCAGAGCTGACACTCGTTATCACTGGGTACTTTAACGGAGGTGTGTGTGTGTGTGTGTGTGTGTGTGTGTGTGTGTGTGTGTGTGTGTGTGTGTGTGTGTACATGTATGTGTGTTATTTATTTATACAGTCTATAACTGCTTGGCTGCATCATCATAGTAGTAAATAGTTTTATTAGAAAAATAGAAAGAGCAAAATATAGAAATAAAAATGGCGGCAAAATAGTATGTTGAAAAATAATTAAATTACGTACTAATTAACATGCTGAAAAAGGACATTATAACAAAGGACAAACGAGAACGACACTGAGTAGAGAGCATACCTCTGCCTGGTGAACAGTTTACGTTTTGTATCCCAGAGTAGACCAGGAAATCTGGATTTAAACCTGAACCAGAATCTAATCGGCTTGTTCTTCTCGCTTATCCAACTCATCCACCAAGTTTATTCATAACTCATCCATAACTTTTTAAAATATCATGTTATGTATCGCTTTGCACCCGACCTCTCAATGGTGAAGAATCACGAAAAATTAAATAACTATTTTAGCCGAATACATATTCAGATCTTCAGCAAAATCGAAACAATTAGTCCTTTTCACACACCCAACCCCTCCACCAAGTTTCGTCCACATCCGTCGACAACCTTATGAGATATCCTGCTATATATCGTTTTGGCCCGATCTCCCAATAATGAGAAATCACTTAAAAAAATTATACTAGCCGGATCCGTATCCGGATCTTCACCAAAATTGAATCGATTCGTCCTTGTTACGCTCAAAACCTGTCCACCAAGTTTCGTTAAAATCCGTCCATAACGTTTTGAGATATCCTGCTGTATGTTGGTTTTAGCCCTATCACTCGATGGTGAAGAATCACTTAAAAAATTAAATAATTCTCATATCCAAATCCTTATTCCGATCTTCACCAAAGTCTAATCTTTTTGTCCTAGTCACACACACAACCTGTCCACCATGTTTCATCCAAATCAGTCCACAACTTTTTGAGATATCGTGCTATGTATCGTTTTTGGCCCGATTTCCCAATGGTGAAGAATCACTTAAAAAATTCTACTAGACGGATCCAAATCCGGATCTTCACCAAAATCTAATGATTTCGTCCTTGTCACACATGCTACATCTCTGCCAAATTTCGTCCGAATCTGCCCACAACTTTTTGAGATATCTTGTTCACAAATGGACAGACAGACAAACAGACAGACAGACAGGGGTGAAAACATAACCTCCATCCACCTTTGGTGGCAGAGGTAATAACATCCCCATAAGGATAAACTAAAGGAGGGTAAATGGGGAAGGATTACAAAATATGTGGATTAAAATCAGCAGATTTTATTAAAAATGAAGTGGATAAAAAAATGTTGTAGACTGATACATGTTTTTACTATATATATATAAAATATATGTACATGTATTCTAATAATTAAATCTTTACATCGTTTTCATACCTGTACCAAGTTTGAATTAGATCACTTCAGCTGTTCTCCAATTATCGATCTATTTCAGATTTGACCTTTCACCCCAAAATCTAATAAGTTTATCTTTACAACATTATACATACCTGTACCAAGTTTGAATTAGATCACTTCAGCCGTTCTCAGGTTATAGGCCTATTACAGATTTGACCTTACACCCCAAAATCTAATAAGTTAATCTTTACATCATTATACATACCTGTACTAAGTTTGAATTGGATCACTTCAGCCGTTCTCAGGTTATAGGCCTATTACAGATTTGACCTTTGACCTCAAAATATAATAAGTTTATCTTTACATCATTATACATACCTGTACTAAGTTTGAATTGGATCACTTCAGCCGTTCTCAGGTTATAGGCCTATTACAGATTTGACCTTTCACCCCAAAATCTAATAAGTTAATCTTTACATCATTATACATACCTGTACTAAGTTTGAATTGGATCACTTCAGCCGTTCTCAGGTTATAGGCCTATTACAGATTTGACCTTTCACCCCAAAATATAATAAGTTTATCTTTACATCATTATACATACCTGTACTAAGTTTGAATTGGATCACTTCAGCCGTTCTCAGGTTATAGGCCTATTACAGATTTGACCTTTCACCCCAAAATCTAATAAGTTAATCTTTACATCATTATACATACCTGTACTAAGTTTGAATTGGATCACTTCAGCCGTTCTCAGGTTATAGGCCTATTACAGATTTGACCTTTGACCTCAAAATATAATAAGTTTATCTTTACATCATTATACATACCTGTACTAAGTTTGAATTGGATCACTTCAGCCGTTCTCAAGTTATATACCTATTACAGACCTTGACCTTTGATCTATGACCCCAAAATATAATCAGTTAATCTTTACAATACTATACATACCTGTACCAAGTTTTAATTAGATCATTTCAGCCGTTCTCAAGTTATAGATCTATTACAGATTTGACCTTTGACTCCAAAATCGAATCACTTAATCTTTCCATCATTACACATGCCTGGACTGAGCTTGAATTAGATCACTTCAGCTGTTCTCAAGTTATAGACCCATTACAGACCTTGATCTATGACCCCAAAATATAATCAGTTAATCTTTACAATAAATACTATACGTACCTGTACCAAGTTTGAATTGGATCACTTCAGCCGTTCTCAAGTTATAGATCTATTACAGATTTGACCTTTGACTCCAAAATCTAATCACTTAATCTTTACAATATTATACATACCTGGACTGAGCTTGAATTAGATCACTTCAGCTGTTCTCAAGTTATAGACCCATTACAGACTTTGACCTTTAACCTCTTGACCCCAAAATCTAATCGGTTCATTTTTTCATCATTCTACATAATTGCACCGAATTTGGTCACAATCCCATCACTGGTTCACAAGTTATCACGGTAACAGTATTTTTACCTAACATGATCTCTGACCTTTGCCCTTTCACCTCGTGGCCCCAAAATCTAACCAGTTCATCTTTACCTCATTATACATACATGTTCCAAGTTTGACTAAGATCCCTTTAGCTGTTCTCAAGTTATCGCGGTAATGAAAACCTATCACAGACGGACGGACGGACGGACGGACAACCTGAAAACATAATGCGTCTGGAGACTTTCTCGGCAGAGGCATAAAAATCTTATCAAAGTACGGTATGGCACTGTTTTTGTACCTTTGGGTTTTACACGTGATTTGTGAGAGTTGAGATGAATTTCTGAGAGTATTATGTCCTATTTTATCTATCTATAACCCTATTTGTGAACGTCTGTTTGTTCGGTTGTGCCTCATGGACAGCCTAAGGAAGTGACTTATAGAGGGAAGAAGGGGTTCATGGGGAGTAACGTTTCACGACAAGAAACATGGGCACATCAGATTTCGACTCTGGGCATGCCGAAGGGGCGTGGCAGCGGGGCGGCCCAAGGGGCGTGGCTTCCTCTGACTATAAAAAGCCCACTACACACACGTGACTGACTTTATTTTCCAGGCAACGCCGGGTAACTCTGCTAGTTGAATATAAAATATATCACAAAATATCAAGAACCATATAATGTGCAATAGTGGAAGCAAGGCATCTTCCCATATAAACTGAACATCAAAATAAACTTAGCACTTTCATTTTTTAAAATAATTACGTGAAAGGTAATTATGTCACCACAGCGGTCGCATTTTTTTTCCCGTCACTTCAGATAACTCCGCCTATTTTCACGGTTCTGTTGTGCGATGGAAAAACGACACAGGGATTACCGTACTGTACAGCGCCGTACCGTACCGTTCTGTGCAATGGAAAAGCGCCATTACATTGTTTCTCAGGCCTTTACAGGATTTGAACCATTATCAGATTTACGCATTCACATCCGCCTTTTGTACAAAGAAATCCACAACACCCCCCGTTTTTGTAAGGGCACAACCCTAACTTTGCATCGGGTAAACGGTAAAGGGTGGACACTTCACGGACACCACTCGTGTTACTGTGTTTGCTGTGTAGATTTCTTATCTTGTATAATGAGGTTTAGTATGCACTCGGTAACATGGAGATCGCCCATTGGCCCAAGGGATGGAGGGGTGTAACTGTTGGACGTTCGTTATGTAATTACGTTGATCAAATCTACATATTGTGGCGGACACAAAAGCCCACTGGCGTGGTGACATCATTCCACGCACCAAGTGGGCGGTGGCCACGCCCGAGGGGTAGGCGTGGCCTCAGGATATACACCGGGCGACCAGCCCGGAAGAGTTCAGTGTTACAGTGTAGTCTTACAATAAAGACGTTCATATGTTACCGCTTGTCCGCTTCCTCCTTGCTCACAAGCAGCGCGCGTAACGCCGCGCTTTACTGGTGACCCTCGACGTTGGATCTGCCGTAGCGATCCTTCCGAACACGACGCCATTGCAATGGCCAACGACAAGTCAATGGCGATTAAACTTCCCGAATTTTGGGAGGCCCAGGCCGAGGTCTGGTTCGTTCAAGCCGAAGCCCAATTTCAGCTTCGGCGCCTCACCAACGACGACCTGCGCTACTGCCATGTCGTCGCCTCCCTCGGGCCCGGCACGGCCGCTCGAGTTGTGTCCGTCCTTCGCCACCCACCGGACGGCCACAAGTACGAGGCACTCAAGCGGCTACTCCTAGCCACGTTCAGCCTCACGGACGACGCACGGGCCGACCGCCTCCTGGATCTCCCCGAGCTCGGTGAGACGTGCCCGTCGGTCCGAATGGACCATATGCTGTCACTGTTGGGCGACGAAGCCCCCGGTTCGCTATTCCGGGCGCTTTTCCGTCGCCAACTTCCAGCGCAGGTTCGCCTCGCATTGGCCGGGACCGGGCTAACGGAACCCCGAGCATTGGCGGCCGAGGCAGACAAGTACTTCGCCGCTTCGGACACGCAGGCGAGCGTTGGCGTGGCCGTCACGGCCTTCGACGCTGCTGTTCCACAGCATCATCTTCTACAGCACGCTGAGTTTCAGCAGCATGCTGATACGCACCTCGTGAACGCCGCCACGCCCCGCCCACCGCCGCGGCGAAAACCGCCACCGCGGGGAAACCCGTCGACTCCACCGGCCTGGCGGAGCCAGCCGCGCTCCTCCAGCTCCACCACCTGGTGCTGGTTCCACGCCAAGTTCGGCCACGAAGCTCGGCGGTGTCATCCGCCGTGCTCCTTCAACGGGTCGGGAAACGCCCGGGCCGGCGCTCAATTGTGGCGATGAGCGCCGGCCGTTCGAGCAGCCTGCTGTTCATAACGGACACCTTCTCCGGGCGCCGTTACCTGTGCGACACGGGAGCACAGGTGAGTGTCATTCCCGCCGGCACGTCAGACAAGCACGCCGCGGGTGGGGGCCCCGCGCTGCTTGCCGCGAACGGGACGCCCATCCGTACGTACGGAAAACGCTGCCTCTCTCTGCGGTTTGGAGGGCAGGTTTTCCGATGGACGTTCGTCACCGCCGACGTGCCCATGGCACTGCTTGGCGCGGACTTCCTGTGCGCTAATGGGCTCCTGGTCGACGTCAAGCGCAGACGGCTTGTCCAGGCCGAGACGTTCAGCTCGCTCGCATGTGCGTTGCCCAGCTCAACGAGCGGCTTGCCAAGCGGCTTGCCGAACGATTCGGTTCCGGCCACGTTGGTCTGTACGCTTCCGGCAGCGGACGCATTCACCCGCCTCCTCGCCGGCTTCCCGGCCCTCACGCGGCCCACCTTCTCGGCGGGGGCCGTCAAGCACGGGGTGGCCCATCACATCCCCACCGTCGGGCCACCGGTCTACGCCCGGGCACGCCGCCTCGAGCCGACGAAGCTGGCGGTGGCAAAAGCGGAGTTCGCTACCCTGGAGCGACTCGGCATCGTTCGGCGCTCAGAGAGCGCTTGGGCGTCGCCGCTGCACATCGTGCCGAAGCCCGGCGGGGGATGGCGACCGTGCGGGGACTATCGCCGTCTCAATGACGCCACGACTCCCGACCGCTACCCCGTCCCCCACATTCAGGACTTTTCCGCCCGTTTGGCGGGCAGGTCCTTCTTCTCGAAGGTGGACCTCATACGCGGCTACCATCAGGTCCCCGTCAGGCTGGAGGACGTCCCGAAGACGGCGGTCATCACGCCATTCGGACTCTTCGAGTTCCTGCGCATGCCCTTCGGTCTGAAGAATGCGGCTCAGGCGTTCCAGCGACTGATGGACAGCGTCCTGCGCGACTTGGATTTTGTCTACGTCTACCTGGACGATATCCTCGTCGCCAGCGCGTCCCGCGAAGAGCACCTACGCCACCTCCGCACGCTCTTCGAACGCCTGGGCCAGCATGGCCTGATTGTGAACCCCGCAAAGTGCCGGTTCGGCGCCGCCACAATCGATTTTCTGGGGCACCGTGTCACCAGGCACGGAGCCGTCCCCCTGCCGGCCAAGGTGGAGGCGGTGAAGGGGTTTCCGCGCCCCCGCACGATCAGAGGGCTGCAGGAGTTCCTGGGCATGGTGAACTTTTACCATCGGTTCCTGCCCCGTATCGCCCAGCTCCTGCGCCCCCTGCACGAAGCTCTCCGAGGTAAGCCGGGCAAAGGCGACGTTACCTGGACCGAGCAGATGGACACGGCGTTCACGGGCGCGAAGCTCGCCTTGGCTAACGCCACCATGCTCGCGCACCCGGCGCCCGATGCACCGATCGCCCTCACCACCGATGCCTCGGACTACGCAGTGGGCGCGGTGCACGAGCAATGGGTGCGTGGAGCTTGGCAACCGCTGGCGTTCTTTAGCCGGCAGCTTCGCCCGCCCGAACGCCGTTACAGTACCTTCGACCGCGAGTTGCTCGGACTTCACTTGGCGGTCAGGCACTTCCGCCATCTGCTCGAGGACCGGGCGTTCACTGCCTTCGTCGACCACAAGCCGCTGATCTTCGCGATGGGCAAGGTCACCGAGCCGTGGTCGGCCCGGCAGCAGCGTCACCTCTCGGCCGTGTCCGAGTACACGACGGACATCCAGCACGTCGCGGGGAAGGACAACCCGGTGGCGGATTGCCTTTCCCGGGCCGTCGCCCACGCAGTCCACCTCGGCATCGACTATGCCCGGATGGCAGCGGACCAGGCCGCTGACCCCGACATCCAGGCCTTGCGGACCGCCGTCACGGGCCTCCGCGTCACCGAGGTGCCGTTCGACGGCGCGGGCGCGGCCCTCTTGTGCGACGTCTCCCTCGGGCGTCCTCGCCCCATTGTGCCCGCGGGCTGGCAGCACCAGGTGTTTGACGCCATCCACGGCCTGTCCCACCCGGGCGCGAGGGCCTCCCAAAGGCTGATCGCCGACAAGTTCGTCTGGCATGGCCTCCGGAAGGCCGTCCGCGGCTGGGCCAGGACATGCCTCGCGTGCCAGCGCGCCAAGGTGCACCGGCACACCCAGGCCCCGTTGGCCCCGTTCACGGTGCCGGAACGCCGGTTTGACCACGTCCACGTGGACCTGGTGGGACCTCTGCCCCCCTCGCGGGGTTTCACCCACGTCCTCACCATGGTGGACCGCACCACCCGGTGGCCGGAGGCCGTGCCCTTGGCGTCGACAACGGCGGCCGATGTCGCGCAGGCTTTCATCGCCACCTGGGTCACCCGGTTCGGCGCCCCCTCAGACATCTCATCCGACCGCGGCCCCCAGTTCACCTCGGAGCTCTGGGGGGCGGTTGCGCAGGGGCTCGGGGTCCGGCTGCACCGAACCACGGCCTACCACCCCCAGGCTAACGGCCTGTGTGAGCGATTTCACCGCTCATTGAAGGCCGCGCTCCGGGCCACCCTCCGCGACGGCGGCTGGGTCGACAGGCTCCCCTGGGTCCTGCTGGGCCTCCGAACGGCGCCCAAGGAGGACCTGCGCGCATCCGCGGCGGAGTTGGTCTTCGGGCAACCGCTGCGGGTGCCGGGCGAGTTCCTCCCCGACTCCACGGCACCATGGTCCGCGGCACAGCAGCGCTCCGCTCTGCAAGAGACCGCCCAGAGGTTCGCCCCGGTGCCAACGGCATGCCACGGGCACCCACCGACGCACGTCGCCCCGGAGCTTCGCACGGCGGAGTACGTCTTCGTCCGCCACGATGCCCATCGGACACCACTGCGGCCCCCGTACGACGGGCCTTTCCGCGTGCTGGAGACCGGGGCGAAGCACTTCACCCTGGACATCGGCGGTACTCCTGACCGCGTTTCGGTAGACCGCCTCAAGCCGGCCCACCTCGATGTGGACCATCCACCGCCAGTGGCCCGACCCCCACGTCGGGGCCGCCCTCCTGCGGGCGGACCCCCGGCACCGCCCAGCCCCGCCGCCACGGCGCCCCCCGGTCCTGCACCCATCCCAGGGGCAGCCAGGGGCATCCCACCTGGTATCCCTGCACCCCAGACGCCGCCGATCGCCAGGGGGCGCTTCGGCCGGGTCATTCGTCTGCCCCGCAAACTGGCCCTCCAGGTGCGCGGGAATTCTGGGGGGGCGCGTGTGGCGGACACAAAAGCCCACTGGCGTGGTGACATCATTCCACGCACCAAGTGGGCGGTGGCCACGCCCGAGGGGTAGGCGTGGCCTCAGGATATACACCGGGCGACCAGCCCGGAAGAGTTCAGTGTTACAGTGTAGTCTTACAATAAAGACGTTCAGATGTTACCGCTTGTCCGCTTCCTCCTTGCTCACAAGCAGCGCGCGTAACGCCGCGCTTTAATATCTCATTAAATTATTTAACTTCCTTTCCTTCCTCTGCTGCTCTGTCTCATCAGCTCCAGTCTCAAGGCCATAGAAATACCACACCTTGCTGCATGCATGTTTGATGTAGTTTTTGTCAACTACCTTGTAGCATACCTGCCGGCTCTACTGCTTCAGCATTAGTTTACCTTTCACCAAGCCCAGGTATGCTTGGACCAGGGCGGGGATTATACCTTCGTTTTATCATTGTCAAATGGTACGAATATTATTATTGTTGTTAATATTATGAGGATTACTAAATGCTTTATTACAATGTTATCATTGTTTTTGGTCGTTATTTTGTAATAGGAATACCATGCCATGGAAGGACCTATTAAACTGATCTATGCACCTTAACATGGCGCGTGTTTAGAAACATAGGAATTCTTCCGGATTTTTTGAAGTTAATTATCCTAATCATCTCAGGAGATCATATCTAAATATATTCTCATTTTGAACAGCTTCCAGGGCTCTGCTGCTGAACCCACTGGGGAAGCTTAAGCTCTTTCATATGCCCCCCCAATAGGAATTTCTGACTATGTCAGTGCCTGCAGGGGGCGATATTTCTGACCTTCGCAGATCCAACAGCCTTCCATGTCCTCATTTAACAAACGTTTCACATTTACTTCCGAACATTCCCTATTTAATTTCGAACATTCCCTCTCCTGTGCCTCAATTTTGTCTTCAAACTTTTCCCCCTTTCGGACAACCTGGGTATTACCCTCTTCTATTTTTAATACCATTTCCTCTTGTTTTGACTCAAATTCTATCCCCATTACCTCTCCATTTCCCCGAATTTAGTCTCCATTTTTATCTCGAATTCTCCCAGTCTGTCCATAATTTGACTTTCCATTATCCCCTCTATTTTATCAATTCATTCCCCCATGTCCTATGTTATTCCCTCCTTAATTCTGTTCATTTTATCAGTAATGTCTTTTATTTTTTCTTCAATTTTTCCTTCCAATTGCTCCTTCATCTCCCTTATTTAGTTCCCTTGTTCACTCATTCGTTTGTTCATTCCTTCTATCTTTCCCTCCAATCCATCAATTTTTTTTTCCAACCGTTCGTTCATTCCCTTCATTCGTTCACTTTGGGCATTCATATCTCCCTTCAATCCATGAATTTGGCCCCCCAACTTTTCACCCATTCCATCAATTTTACACATTAATGTTGTAAACATGGCCTGGAAACACATCGGATCCGTTCCTTGCATCCCAGGCTCCCTCATTGGGGAGGGGGGGGGGGGGGGGAGGAGGGTGGAGGACTAACGCTCGGGACGGGGGTAGCTCCAACACTACCTTCACAAACTCTACCGACAGCCTGCTTCCTTGCTCTTCGGGAACCCTCCATCTGCTCGGTCATTTCATTCATGTCCGCCATTACGTGCTGTCTGGTAGTTCTGGCTCGCACGTACTTTACCTCAGAGAGCAAAAAAAAAAAATTTCATTTTGCGTCGGGCTGCCTTGCGCTCTTCCTGACACCAATCAACTAAAACATTTGAACACCCCGGTCACTACGATCACCTCCCCCTCGATGAGAGAAAGACGACCGTTAAAATTTTAGCTTCCAAAAGCTGAGCACAATTTACCCTCAGTGGGTGTCGATCTCGCAGCCCTCGAACACCGAGTGTCCGCCGGGTTCGAATCGCACTACCTGATACCAGTTGTCGTGTGTCTACCCTGTAGTGAAGACCTCAGGGCAAAAAATTACCAAACGAGCTTTAACTCCGAGGCGTATACCCAACTTTGGCGGTACCTTTTGCACGCGCAGTCATGGTGGAGGGTAGTGAGGTCCTTACTTGTAGCACCCCCTGCAGGCACAATCCTTACCTGTACAAATGGATGGGGTTTATTCCGTGATCCCACGATCGAATAAACGTACAAGGCAAGAAATTGAAAATGTTACAAATAATGGATTGATGAAAATAAATGTAATACAATAAAAAGGTAACACTAAATTCCTAAATTTAGAGACCCTCTGCTCAGACTTGATTACACGACACGGGGGAGACGAAAGTAAAAATAAATGCGTGGTGTAGTGCGTTGGCTGTTACTCCAACTGGCGGCCTTGACCAGTCCCTGAACCACCACATGGGAACAACACAAGATGGTGCGCAGTCGCGCCCGCCGTAGCCAGCCGGTCACACGAGGCAGCCGAATCCCTCCTCCTTTGAGCGTCCTGCGCTCCCAAAGCTCCGATGTTTCTTTCACGCGCACACGGCACCAAGCACAGCCGTCACGAAGCCAGCACCAAAGAGGGAAAATATGCGTCAAGAGCCCGGACCAAGAGCGAGATAGGAAATGCAAATGCGTCCGTTTGTGACGAAGCCCAGCGCAGAGAGAGAGAGAAAATGGCATGACGTGTCCCGTTTTGCTCCTCGGTCTCGAATGTTCTCTCTGACGTCACACACTCCAAACCACGAGCACCACCCGCTCACCCCAACCAATCATCCTTTGGGGTGTGATCTCACAGCAACTCTTTGTGCCCATTGAGATGATTCGCTGGGTGGTGTCAGTGGTAGTGTCCGGATCCGGTCGGCGATCGCGTTATTTAATTTAGGCGCTGATCGCATGGCAGGTGGTGTAAGTGTTATAAGTACAAATGGAAAACTACAGAGGCATTTACACAAAGGAAATCTACCCTGATACCCTAACTAATTAGCATAGCTCCACCCCTCACCATGGAGACATATAACGCTTACACGGACATCCGGGCCTAACTTAATTACAGGAAGGTTTCTCTTTATGACAATCGGAGCACGCTACCCTATACAATCCTATCTGGACTAAGGTATTTCATTACCTACCCCCACAAACCTAACAATATATATATATATATATATATATATATATATATATTCGGATATATATATGTATCGACTTCCTCTTCTTAAGTCAGCTCAGGCCGAACTCAGATGACTTTCTTCCTCGGCTTCTCGTCTTCTCTATCAATCATTGCTGTCTGAATTTCCGTGTCCTTCTTCAACATGTTGATGTAGTTGATAGGTAGTCTACCCCGCTATGGCCTTCCATGTTTAAGTATCCATATTAGAAAAAATGTATCTGGTTCGTTTTTCTAAGCGGTAGCAGTGCCCAGGAGTATACAACTGTATTGTACATTGAAAAGCATATACAGTCAGGTGAAAAAGTAAGTACACCCCATGTAAAGTTTTGACTTTTGCAACATATTTCAACATACAGCTATTTGATCTTCATTTCAACAATATTGATAGGTAAAGGTGATATAATATAACAAATATCATGAAATATTTACATTTTGTAGTCCATTGTATAATTTAAATAAACATAAATGCAAATTTCACATGTGGAAAAAGTAAGTACACCCTTGGCTCTAATAGGTGGTATTGCCCCCTTTGGCAGAAACAACCTCAAGTAGGCGTTTCTTCTAACTGTCTACCAGTCTCTGACATCGACTGGGAGAAATTTTTGCCCACTCCTCCGTGCAGAATTCTTTCAGCTGTGCGATGTTTGAGGGGTTTCTTGCATGCACAGCTCGTTTCAAATCCCTCCACAACATCTCAATGGGATTTAGATCCGGGCTTTGATTTGGCCATTCCAGAACCCTCCATTTCTTTCTTTTCAGCCATTCCTTGGTGGATTTACTGGTATGTTTGGGGTCATTGTCATGTTGCAAGGTCCACCTTCGGTTGAGCTTCAACTTTCCAACAGATGGCCTCACATTATCCTCAAGCACCCTCTGGTACAATGAAGAATTCATAGTGGATTCTATGATGGTGAGCTGCCCAGGCCCTGATGCAGCAAAGCTGCCCCAAACCATAATATTTCCACCACCATGCTTTACAGTTGCTATCAGGTTCTTGTGCTCAAATGCTGTCTTTGGTTTTCGCCAAACATGTCTTCTGGTACTGTGACTAAATAGCTCTACCTTTGACTCATCTGTCCAGAGCACATTATTCCAGGAGTGCTGGTCTTTGCCTAGGTGTTCATTGGCAAACTTTAGTCTTGCCCTGATGTTATTTCTGGACAGCAAAAGTTTCCTCCTGGCACACCTCCCATGTCGATCAAATTTGTGCAGGCGCTTTCTAATGGTAGACTCGTGCACTTTGACATCAACAGTGGCAAGAGCTACCTGTAGGTCCCGTGATGACATTCTGGGGTTCTTAGAGACTTCTTTCACCATCTTGCGGTCTGCTCTCGGGCTGAACTTTCTGGGGCGGCCTGGCCTAAACAAGTTGGCAGTTGTTTGGAATATTCTCCACTTGTAGATGATCTTCCGGACAGTCGAATGATTTATTTCAAATTGTTTGGAGATCTTTTAAAATCCCTTCCCAGACTCGTAGGCATATATAACCTTCTTTCTGAAGGCCTCAGAGAATTCTTTTGATCTGGGCATGGTGACGCCGCACACTTCAACAACAAAGAGCAAACCAAACTAAATGTCTGAGGTTTAAATAAGACAGGTTCCTCCAAGATCCTCTCTAACGATGTTCTAATCATTTGCACCTGAGCTGGTGCACCTGATTCTAATTTTAGGTATTTGAAGTAGTGATAAATGTAGGGGTGTACTTACTTTTTCCACATGCGAAATTTGCATTTATGTTTATTTAAATTATACAATGGACTACAAAATGTAAATCTTTCATGATATTTGTTATATTATGTCACCTTTACCTATCAATATTGTTGAAATGAAGATCAAATAGCTGTATGTTGAAATATGTTGAAAAAGTCAAAAATTTACATGGGGTGTACTTCATTTTTCACGTGACTGTATATATATATATATATTGTCGTGCGAATCGCTCGGTTAATACCATAGGACCGCGGAAGACCGAACAGCTTTACTTGAGGCGACGATCAATTCAGATTCGACTATAAAAGCGCGGGAGGAAGAAGCGGCAAGCGCGTACCTGTAGCGATCCGACGGCAGCTCCGATCCTGGAGGGAATGAAACCAAAAAGAAACCCGAATTCAATGTACAAAAAGAAACACGTTTATTGAACAGAACCCGATACAAAAACGCGACGATAAAACCTAATTCTAAATTGGGACATCCCCACACAGACTTAAAATATGAGACAAAGGAAATTGATTCAATCAAAGAAACTGTCGTGTTGTGCGTTCGTGGGTGTGAGCTTATCTGTCTGAATGTGTAGCATCGTCAGGAATCGACGGCTCCAAGCGCACAAGCCCGCCACGGCTTCGATGTCGGCGGGAAGCAGGCCTCGATGCGCACCTGTTTGTGCGCCGTCAGGCTTCACCGAGCGCCTCGCTCCACCTGCAAGCCTCGCTCGTAGCACCAAGCACCAAGAGCACCGAGCACCAAGAAGAACCCAGGGAAGCGAGCACGAAGGAAAACCAGGGAAGAAACCAGCCAAGAGCTCCGAGCGACGAGATCTCCAAGAGTCCAGCGCAGAGCAGCGATCCCCAGGAGTCCAGCGCAGAGCCAAGAGCTGACTCATCCAAGCGAAGAACCAACTGGAAATGCCCGCGAGTGAGACATTTTGTCACTCGCCCTGTGACGTCAATTCTGGCGCGTTACCAATCAGAGCCTCGATCCTTCGTGATCTGTTCGCACCTTCTGACGTCACCCCCGCTCTTCCCCCAACTAGCGACCCCCTTCTAAGTCGTGTGTTCGCGCCTTCCGCACTGATTGGCCGAAGGTTCGCGCCTTCCGCACCAACCATTGCGCCTTCCGCCTCAACCAATCACACGTTCCTTTGGCGTGGCTATAGCTTGCCTCACTCGATGTTTGACAACCATGCCGGCGTTGTACGTGGCCGCTTCCTGCTTCTCTTTCCTGTAAGTCTTTTTGTAATGGAGGGGATTTATTTAATGTGTGCACTAATGGGCCTATCTATGTGTCTATGTGAGTGTGTTGCCATAAGGGACACTGGATTGGCGACAGAGGGAACGACAAACGAGGGAATGTTATCCATAATCCCTGTACTATTTAGCACGCCCCGCCCCCTCGCGGCGGGGACAGAAATATGCACTTATACCGACATCAGGGCTTCACAGAACTTATTACATGTAGATTCCCTATCACGACAGTCGAGTTACCTACCTATACAAATCTACCTGGCTCTAGATATTCCTCTCCCCAAATTCATAACAATATATATAAATATATATATATATATATATGTATATATATATGTATATATATATATTGGCACCCTTGCACTTTTTTCAAATAATTCACAATTTTCTCAAAAGATAAGTTGAAATTGACAAAAGTATTTGGTCTCCACATTTCTTTTTCACTGTTAATATTACAGAACCTTTGTTTTTGATTCAGAACAGAACTTAGCATATCCTTTTAAATCACAATATAAAAAGAAATGGCATTGACAAAATTATTGACACCCTTGACTTAATATTTGGTATCACAGCCTTTGGACAAAATAACTGCAGTCAAGCGCTTCCTATAGCCATGAATGAGCTTCCGACACCACTCTACTGGCAGTTTGGCCCACTCTTGTGCAAACTGCTCCAGTTCTCCCAGATTTGAAGGGTGCCTTCTCCCAAATGCTGTTTTCAGATCTCCCCACAAGTGTTCAATGTGATTTACATCTGGACTCATTGTTGGCCACTTTAGAACAGAACAGCGTTTTGTCTTGAACCATTCCTGGGTGCTTTTTGAAGTGTGTTTGGGGTCATTGTCCTGCTGCAAGACCCATGACCTTTGGCAGAGACCCAGCTTTCTGACACTGGGTTGCACATTGCGATCCAAAATGCCTTGGCAATCTCCTGATTTCATGATGCCATGCACACATTATAAGCACTCAGTGTGAGAGGCAGCACAGAAACCCAAAACATCACTGAACCTCCTCCATATTTGACTGTATGTAGGGAAGGTGTTCTTTTCATCGAAGGCTTCGTTTTGTTTTCTGTAAACATAGAGATTATGTGCTTTCCCAAAAAGCTCTAATTTGGTCTCATCTGCCCATAGGACATTCTCTCAGAAGGATTTTGGCTTGTTCAGGTGTGTTTTGGAAAACTCCAGTCGGACTTTCTTATGTCTCTCTCTCAACCGTGGGGTCCTCCTGGGTCTCCTACCAGAGAACCCCCTTTCATTGAGTTTGTGACGTATGGTGCTAGTTGAGCCTGCCGTACCTTGTGTCTGAAGGTCAGCTTGAATGGGTTTGGCAGTTGATTGAGTTGCTTTCTCCAACATTCGAACAATTCTTCGCTGCAATCTTCGATCAAGTTTTCTCTTGCGGCCACGTCCAGGAAGGTTGGCTACAGTGCCATTAGCCTTAAACTTCCTGATAACATTGTGTACAGTGGACACCGGAACATCAAGGTCTCTGGAGATGGACTTGTCGCCTTGAGATTGTCCATGCTTGGCTACATACAATCTTGTGTCTGTCCTCTTCAGACACTTCTCTGGTTTTCTTTCTTTTCTCCATGCTTGTTGTGGTACTCAGTGACACAAAACTGCAGAATGACTCCTTTTCTCTATTCAAACTGGTTGAATGAGTGATTTTTATATTGCAGGCACCTGCAACTCACCATGGGTGAGTTCAATTCCAAGGTAATGGAGAATCACCTGCTTGAAATCTAATTATTTCTAACAACTTCTAAAAGGTGCCAATAATATTTTCCAGGCAATTTTAGGATTTTTGTGTGGAATAAGCTAAGATTTATTAATTTTTTCAGCTTTTTTTGTTTTGTTCCACTGCAAACCAAAGAAATACATTTGTGGATACCAAAATATTTTTTAATTTTAACAATTTTCTGGAAGAAATGATGCATTATTTGAAAAAAGTTCAAGGGTGCCAATATTTGCCAATATTTTTGGCCACGACTGTACATACATATATATATATATATATATATATTTATATATATATATATATATATATATATATATGTATATATATATATATATGTATACATACACATATGGAATTTGAATCTGGATTAGCAGAAGCATGTTCGCTTTGCTGAAGGGTGTTATCGGAGCAATTTCTGGCTGTGAATAATTGAGGTAGTTGAATAAAACGCACTCATTCATGCATGCAGCACACGGCTGCTCATTGTATCATTCATGGGGTGAAGCTTACCACTACGGTACCCCTTGTTCAGGAAATTGGAATTTGTTCACGGTGCGGCAATAACTTGCCTACTCTCCACCGAAAGGCACTGTATGATCTGTAACATCCACCACCTCATGCTTGCAAATGAACACCGAGTGCAACGTCCATCCGAGAGATTGGCACACACATTGATATATTGCCTTGCTTGGGGATTATATCACACAGGCATGCTTTGAGTGCAACAACTAATATTCGAGGTACGCCAAGGGTATGTTTGCATCTCCCCACATTTGGGTAGACTACATGCTCGGCACCTCACTGCATACATAGATGGACCCACACTCCTAGACACGTCTTGTAGGCCGGGAGCCAGTCGGAATTTCAAATTGAGCCGTTTCCATGGCAATCTAAAGGAAAATTTAACCATTGCACCTAGATCAGTAAATCACGCATATCGTGCTAAATCTTAAAGATAGAATAACAAAACTGGTACAAAAATATAGGTTTTGAAGGAAAAGGTTATTATTAGGTTATTTTATGGGGTTATTATTATTAGGTTATTTTTTCGATTATTATTAGGTTCTTATTATTTGGTTATTATTAGGTTCTTTATTATTTAGAAGGAAGGTTATTCTCCTTTAATACCTGATTTTATGTTAATGAGCTCATTTGCATAATCATGTATATTCATTTAAATTAGAAATTTTACTTAAAATTCAAAAACTTTCAACTTCAACACTTCTCAGAAATTATAGGAGAGGTTTATTCAAATCAAAATCTGTACCAATGCATTTCCAAATTCAAGAAAATTACAATGACACCCTATTTGGTTCTCTGGAATATTAATAAGGAGCTAAATTAGCTTAAAGCATAATGCCTGCCACGGCAAACTTAAAAAAACAAGATGGTGGCTCATTGTATGGCCATTTATTTCTTTATGTTCGTTCTGGTATCTTGTATCCTATCACTCAATATCCAAATCAAAAATATTTTGCTTTTCTCCTGAAATACACTCACTATCATCACTGTGAGCTTCTAATGGTTCTGGAAGAACACCAACCACCTGCTGTGGAATCATGTCTCCTTCTATCCATAAGGGTTCCAGCATTCCATTGGTTGTTATCTCCATATGCGGGTTTTAGGAGGTTTGGAGGAAGTTCCCTCAGAACTCAAAATCTCACCTCCTTTTTCGGTAAAGGATCATTATTCATGAACCAGAATGTACAACTTCATTCTCATAGTAGCTTCATTCCAAGGGCTCTTTTTAGAATCCTCGTTGAACCTCTGACAGTCTCCACTTGTGGCTCGCTTGTCGTGATATTCCCTGGAATGCTTTTTAAGTACTCAGTAAGAGTTTTCTTGATCATCCCTTTTGCTCCGACTCTCACTGGTGCAATTTCAGCTTTCTTCAATTTCCAAGACCTCATTTTTCAGCTCCTGGCATTTGAGCGTTTTCTTGGTTTCTGAAGCATTTAGACCAAAGTCAATGGGAACCGAAACCTCAATCAACAATGCTGTCTTTTCCTTTTTGTGTTGGAGCACTATGTCCGGAACTGTTCCATCTGTGTGCCCATCCATGTTCTTGCAATTTTGCAGGAATGTCTGGTGTTGCAATGTGGATGTTATTCCTTGCGGTATCTTGATAATTTACCTTTCTGAGGTGTTGTTCCAAGTATTTCCTGCAAGGTGGCAAGGTTTCCATGTTAACATTGCTCATTATATTCGAGGGCTTGTCTTGACACTTCCCCCTGATCATGAACACTTTCAAATCGTCCACTTCTCTGAATATTATTTTGCTGTACACTGCACATGTGACCTCTTCAAGCTGAGTTGTCAGGTTGTCATTCCTCAATAACTATTTCCAGTCAGTTGGCTTCTTGGTGTTTTCATCTGGTTTGATCATCCAGTAACATGATTCCACAGTAACCAGTAACTTTTCTGCACACCTTCTGTACTTCCTTTTCCATTGCTTTCATTGAATCCTCCATGTACATATCTGTGCTGAAAATTATGTCAGCATAGCGAGGCATAATGTTGAACAATTTCTCACAAATTTGTCGGAAATTGTTTGGAACATCTTTCATGCAGTAAAACCATGCATTTCCATCCTCTATGATGGCTAGTGTTACCATGTGGTGGCTGACTGACCATGTCTGGCTCTTTCACCAAGTACCTGAAACCTTTAGATTTGTCAGTCTTCACTAAGTAGCCATCGGCAGTGCCAATGCTGTATGGCACTGGAATCACAGGATATTTCAGCAGATCCACCAGATCCACCAGTGGCTCTTGGTTCCGTGATTTGACGAACAGTTGGAATGCAATGTTCTCCTGCTGCCTGTATTCCACTACCTTGTTCTTTGCAGTTTTGATTTTCACTGTTTTCCCCATGTCCTCCATGGTCTACAGCTTTATTATGTTTATTGGTTCGAAGAAGTTTCATGTGTTTCCAACCTTTCTTTGATAAATGTTTCCTTAGCCTCTTACCCTGGGCCTCTGCAATCAGGATATCACTCCGTTATCAGAAGATATACGAGCACCGGACAGAATACAATATAGAGCCTTCTCATCAATGGTGAATGGATTCATGAATCCCTTAATGGCATCTTGTGTCTCACATGTTAAACGATAGCTCTTCTGCATTTATTCAGGTCGCTGGTCTTTATGCCTCATGCCAGATTTAGAGATACCCAACATATCTGCCATTTTTAGAGTGGCTTCCACATGTTTGGATCATTCATGTGTAGTTCTGATCCATTACTAGTATGCAATATAATTGGCAGTGATTCCTTATATGTTTTGGCATCTTCCATTCACCATTTGCATATGTCCTGCCAAATTGAGCTTACAAGCTTATTGGTCTGCACAGAGGTTTCTTTAAAATTTACAGCTGTAACACATTTCAGGAAGTTGCTCAACTCTGGTGGAATGATATCATCTGTGTTGTCAATATGGTCAGCAGTTGGGGGCCACTGGAGATGATCAGATTTCTCATAATCATTTAGAATTACATGTCATAAAGATCTTGCAACTTTTGCCAAATTATCTTTACTTCCTAGCAGAAATGTCCACTGCACTGCTCTTTCCAACTTCATATCGAAGTTGTAAACCAAGTTTGAGGTGAACTTTCTCGTGATATTTCGGGGCCAAAAGGCTATCTTCTCTCCTTAGGTGTGCTCTAATTTTGTTTCAACTTCTCACTTCGATACATGGGGTTGGGAAAGGATGTTTTTATTAAGGATGAAATGTACAGCTCACATAAGTCATTGAACTTAACAATCTTTCTGTGATGCACAACTCTCAAAATTCTGTCACACACCCGGCTGAATGCACACTCATGTGCTCTCTCTCTCTCTAGTTCTTCTTGATGTAGCTTTGATTTACTTTTCCGATGCTGGGGATCTTGTATATATTTTATCCGACAGCTTGTGTGAAAATGCGCTTCTGCTGCAAACAGGTATTTTCCTCTTATTCTTGTCAACAGCTTTTCATCGTTTTTCTTTTCTACACATTCAAGAACTGTTCTCCATCCATGTGTCATGAATTTTGAGGTTGACGCCGTTGTCGAAGATCCCAACATTTTATTGCAGTGCTCTCTTCTTTTATTTGATTGCCTCCAGCCTAAGCATGATTCATTTGAGCATCCTGATCTTCGTTCATACCCGTGCAGTCGATGAGGATTATTTGTGAAGCGCCGATAGCAGTCTCGATGATATTCGTGTTAATCGCTGAATTAATCTGGTATCATTATCCAGTATCAATCTGGTATTATCCCCCAGCAGACTCCATTCAAGACCAACTGGTCCTGCCCATCTCTGATGATTCATCTCATGTGGATTACGCAGTCTCACGGCCAGATCTTTTACATTAGATAGCACTAGCAACGGTACCCGCCCTATGGGCGGGGCTTCAACTGGGAAGCCCAAATGAAAAGGCAAAATATCAGAAATTGAAGGCTTTTTTTTATTTTAAACGATTCATATAAACATCCGTTGAATCATATCACATGCAAATCATCAAAATCTAAAGTAGTACATGGCTCCCATTTTGAAAAAAGATTGAATTCTGCAAAACGGAAGCGGCCGCTACACGTCTTTCTCGGTCGCACGTTTATGTGTGAAGAGTGCGCGCCGAATCTGTAACATGGAAGCGGCCGCTACACCTGTTTCTGCGGTACCTTCGAACGGACAGATGGACATTTGGGGAATTATAGTCATTTGGTAAATGTGTCACATTTTACACCTCATATTACACCTCATTACACCTCATTTTGCACCTCATAATGTACGATACATATCTACCGCTTCTAAGTGGTGGAACCGCTGGTCCCTTCTCCCTTCCATTTTCTAGTTTTCCTCTTCTAGTCTTGCTCCATTATGTCATCACTATTGTACACTTCCAAGAAAAATAATACATAAACATTTGAAAAAATCACTTATTCTTGGAAGTTTCTAATTCCTGGTTACATTCTTGAAGTGCACGCTGGGCTTCACTGGCTCCCGGCCTATGATTCTCCAACAGATTAGGTGAGATCATGGTTATGCACATAATGTACTTGTAATACAAAAGGTTATTTCGACTTAACTTTGGAGATTGGTCACACTTTCTGTTCCTATATGCTGTCAGCTCTTTTTAGCAGTGTGGATAAGGAGAGTAATTAATATATATTTTACCCTCAGGAAGCCTGTTATACAAGTCTTTTCAAATAAGCAAAGGTCATCGTGATTTCCAGCTATTGTTTACTTGTTATATATTTTTGGGCATGGATGATGCCATCACTTATAAAAGCTATTTGTCGAGAGATTTATTTTTTAATTAACTGCCTGTCTCTTTGTGAATTAAAATGTCCTCTTTGTCCTTGTTTTCTCAGCAGAATAAATGCAATTTCGTGGCAGAATAGCCCTGTTGGTTGCTCGCCTGTCTTTTGTTGAGGTAATTCCCCACAGTGTCGGGTTAAATAAGAAAAGAAAAATTGCCAGTTTGATGCTATGCCAGCAGGAGGCACCGCATCTCGGAGCAACATGCCAAGCAGATGGGAATGTTAACTTTGGAGTATTTGTGTTAAGGATGCCACGGTATCTTTCAAAATAGTAGACTGTTGTATGCTGGTACCTTGTCCAAATTTCCTGTTTGTGTATTAGCAATATCTGAAGTGGGTTGGAGTGCTAGGGTGGGGATATGGTGCAGGTATTATTATGGGCTCGGATGATATCAATCAATTGTGGGGTAATTCGTATAAATTTATTAGCTGAGATCTAATTGGTTATTAACTCCATTCACAGGTGAGAGATGAGTGAGGCTTTGTTTTTCATTTGTATGTTGACTGCTTTTCACCCCTAAGCCCAAATTGGGGTAAGGGGTAGTGTCGTCCGGGCGTCCGTCAACTTTTGGTTTACGTCAATTTCAAGGAGAACAGCTTGTCCGATTAAATCCATTTTTGCAGTGTGTGTTGGGGTTGAGTAGAGGAAGGTTTCTTTCGAAAATGGGCGCACTGCGATTTTCAATATGGCCGCCACGGTAGCCATCTTGAAATTGGTTTCCATCAATTTCAAGCAGAACGGCTTGTCCGATTAAATACATTTTTGCAGTGTGTGTTGGGGTTGAGTAGAGGAAGGTTCCTTTCGAAAATGGGCGCGCTGAGATTTTCAATATGGCCGCCACGGCAGCCATCTGGGCACCCGTCAGCTTTTGGTTTCCATCAATTTCGAGCAGAACGGCTTGTCCGATGAAATCCATTTTTGCAGTGTTTTGGGGTTGAGTAGAGGAAGGTTCCTTTCGAAAATGGGCACGCTGCGATTTTCAATATGGCCGCCACGGCAGCCATCTTGAAATTGGTTTCCACCATGCATGGGCTGAGGGGTTACGCCCGCTTTGCTGTGCTATTTATTGACGTTTGCATGTGGTACATGCTTGGGAGCCTCAATGGTACGCAATCTGTCTGTGCTGTCATTGATGATTCTCCAATAAGTGATTTAGCCGGTCTGCTGGCTTAGGGGGTGTCGCATTGGTATTCTCATGCATGTACTATGTGTGAATGTTTTTATACAGTTGCGGAGGAATTATGGGAAGGGTTTGAAACAGCAACGGGCTTACCTCGCCAAGCCTTGCATGGTTGCGTTATGCAGCTTTCTTCGGCTTGAAGAGCATGGGAGAAGTGTATATATATATATACACTGTATATGTTTGTTTGTTTTTATTTGACTACTATTAGGTGGTGTTTCCCAGCCTTTAAGACAAGCATTAGTCCATGATGATGCGTTGAATTAACCGTTGTTGATGGAAAATTTTGGCATTACTTCAACAGGTACACAATTTTGGGTGTTTTGCAAAGCAGCATTTTGATGAATCTTCGCAATTATTTTCTACGATAGGTATTTTTTCTTTTAGTTCATTCAATGTGTAGCAGCTTTGATGAACCTGCATATTTCAAAACTTTTATTTTTTATTTTTAAATAAAAGGCCTCCATCAATAGTCTTATGACCAAAACAGTCCCCTTCTGGTGAAACTACCTAAATCCTGGATCACTGCTATTCTCCACTCATTTGTTCCTATTGTTCCCTCCCTGCCTGTTGAATCAACTTCCACATCCTCTTCAATCTCATTCTTCCCTCCAGGTCTTCAATACAGCTGTTCTCACCATCTCAGATCATCCTAAATCCAAAACCATGATCTTTTCTACCTTCATTAACCCCACCCAAATCCCTCCTCTTTCCAATTTTCCAGTTTTCACTCCTTGGAGTTTCAATATGTATCCATCATGTCCACCCCATGCATGTTTTGTGTCATGCTTTTGTCTGTTTCGTCCTGAACTGTTCACTGTACCAGCTCCTCCGCATCCACTATGTATACAGAAAAGCTAATCAATAACGGTTCTCAATGCAAACTTTTGCAATGCCATTTATTTCTTTATTTGTATGCATCCTGTGGCTGATTGGCTGCATCATTTTCTGGGGGTTCAGCTGTGCCGCTGATGCAGTGCCCCCTTACCAGCTAGCTGGTCCTCATTTTGCCAACATTGGAAGGATAGCAGGCTGAGTCGACCCACCTGGTGTTGATTCAACGGAGGGACAGGGGCTTGAACTTAAGACCTTAGGATCTTAAGCCAACCACCTTAACCGTTAAGCCAACACCAGGCTGCAATGCCATTAATGGATGCACACTACTATTTTGGAATGAGATCCACAATACTGGCATGAACACTACAGTATTGCTTTTCTCTCTTTGTTTATCTTCCGTCCACTATCCATTCTAGGTAATGCTTTTACCATTTGATTACATCTTCCACCTTAAATCTACTCCTCTGCATTAGTGACATCTAAGGATGGCTCTTTTTCTGCTTTTGCTAGAGTTTTTTTTTTCTTCCTTATTCTATTTTTTCGTTTGTTTTTGTTGGTATTTTATGGCTTTCATTGAACCCCCCATCTCTGTGTTGGTTTGGATTTGTCTTGCTTCAAATATATCAAAATGTAGGCTTGCTGATAAGGAAGTTCAAAACATTATCCAAGACGAGTGTTGACACAAGCTTACAGTCCAGGAAAAATAAGGTTTCACTTGGAACAAATTGCAACAGAAATTATTTCACCGCAATGCATTTGTACAAGGTCCCCAGAACAACATACTAAAAGTCCCAAGCAATCCCAATATGGGAAATATGTCTAATTTGCATAATCCAATATGGCCGCCAATCTGCAATATTACTCTCATATAACGAATGATGCTCTGTCTATTGGTGACAGATACACGAGTTTCATTACAAAATCACCATACTATGCTTATATAAAGATGTTCAGTTAGTGAAAATTGCTGTAGTGATTGCTGTAGGTATACAAAATGCTGGAACATCCAACTCAAAGGATTAAACAGTTTTGTCATACTCCTCTGTGAAATCTGGCAGTTCTGCATTGGTCCAACTTGTGTCATGACATTCCCCGCACACAGCACTGCATGTGAGACCATATTGCATATTGCAGTGTACAAGTGTATTGCTTCGTGTATTGCAGTCCTTTTTACAGTTGCAGATGACGTCCAGGAGTGCTGATGGTGCTGCGGCCTGATCTGTCAGTATTGGTAGGCAATGTCCATCTACTACGTGCCATCCCCACTCCAGTGGATTTAGATCGATCCCTTTCCACTGCTGTATTTGGTGGTACACATGAAGGCTGTGGTATCTTGCAGCTGCGGAGGTGGGTGGCAGGGTCTGTGGCTCTACATGTGAAACATTCTTGGTGACCTTCTCACAAAACCGCTTGTACCATAAGGTGTCCAATCCTTCCTCCCAGATCCTCCATACAACGACACTAGTGCATGTTCTCCTGCTTTGGCGATAACCTTCTCCTCCATTTGATGTGTTTGACTGAAAACTTTAGCTTGTTGATAGAAGAAGGCATCGTTCATGATTTTTTTTTCAGTGCTAGACCCTTTCCCAAACCAAACAGGCGAGAAGTTGAATCGCAACCAAGAATAGCATGTACGAACAGCATGCAGTCACATACATCACTGCCAAGCAAATTATTTGATTGCTTCATGTTCCAAATCCTGTTCTTTCTTGAAGTTTGCTTTGGTTCTGGTATCAGGAAAAGTCATGTGCGTCCATTTCAGCATGGTGAATAAGAAGGATGAGTAAGTCCGTGTCATCTCCCACCAGGACAGTGTCTGTTGTTCGTGCAGAGGTGACAGCTGTTTGAACAATTAACAAATCAGCATCTTGCTTCGCATGAAATGTATTGGACCCAGCTGTCTCCAGTTTGTCACTCAGATAAGAAATGAAGCGCTGTTTGTTCCTCGCATTGTTCAAGAAATCCTATTTTCTGGATTGAATCACCATTTCACCCGCGAAGTGAACTGTCACACCAGTACAGGCTGCTGTCCTTCTCATGTGTGTGGCATCTTTCGTTGATGGGTCATCACTGTAGCCATCAAAGACAACAGTAGCATCAGCATATTTCTGTACAACATAGTTAGTGCATAGATCACACACATAATCAAAGGTAGAACCTCTTGGCCAGGGTCGTCTGTGAAGTAGAGCACCACCATCAAGGATGTACTGGACATTTTCAGTAGGTTCTCGTTGTTTCTCTGGGATGACTTTCCAGATAGAATCAGCAAGAGTTGCCTTATTGGCCTGCAGTGGAAGGGAGGAAGATTCGAACAATGCAGGATGGTGACTACAGAGTTCTTACTTGAACAGTGATGGAACATCTTCACAATGTTCAGCGACAGTTATCAACCTCTGGAATATCAGCTGTGGATCCACCTTCACAGATTCGCCTTTGATTTTGACAGTTGATCTTGTACCGAGTGTCTTTGCTTGATCAGCTTTTCGGAAGACAAATTCATCGACAGATTTCCCAACCATTGACGCTAGAATCCGTTCACCAACCTCTCTTGATCTTTCAACATTGACTCCTTCCTGAGCTGTCATGCCATTTGCAATGTTGAGCAGTGTACTGTTATTAACAAATGGGTTTCTCTTTTCAAGATAACTGATAAGGTCAAGGGTGTCGCTGACATCTCTAGCTTGTCTTGCTGATGATATGTCCTTGTGTTGGTCACTGGTTTCATATGACACACCACTGAGCTTTTGCATGGCATCATTGATGTTTGCACACACTGGCATAGATAGGACCCACACCAAGTGCTGGGTTTCTGTCAACCCCTTTCCTCTTGTAAGTCCCCCAATTGTCTTAACACTTCTCATGAGCACTTGTTCAATAATGAGATCGGTCGACAATCCTGACCAATATCTGTCGCTGCGTCTCACCACATTGTATCCCTGCTCAAATTTCTGGTTGACTTCTGGGTGTGTCTCTGGCAGATTTAACATCATTTGAAGATAGATATATGCAGACTTTGCATATAGTGTGTGTCCAGATGCTGCAAAGTATGGTAACATTTCACGTACTGATTGGAGATGCATTTTCCAATTGCCTGTGCGTTCAGCCTTGAGAAACCTCTGTAGAATGTCTACCATTTCCATATATTGAACCCAGAGTTCTGCGGTCCGCATTATGGTCATTATATCCTTCTTTTCCTTCAGTTTGCTTTGAATTCTGGTCCAGACATCTGCCAAACACACGTTTTCTACAGATGTTGTAAAGGAAACTGCATTGTCATATACTTCTGCTGCAATGGTCAAGTCGGTTGTGTCAGAATGTTGTTCGACATCATCACCTGTCATCACTTTATCAGGGTCCTCTGCTTTCATTTTGGATGGCACTGGTACGTTGTCTGCACTGGACAGAAGGATGGTGTTCAGTGCAGCATCTACTAGCATGTGACCACGGACTGCTCTAGACACAGCCTTGCCAGTCAACATGTGGCTCACGGTGTTACTAGCATACACAACCTCAAGGACTTCTTCCAATCCGGAACCTGCCATCAGATGCCCGATGCTACCCAGGAAACTCATTTCCATGTGAAACCCTCCCAGTTTGAGGACCATTCGCCGGAGATGACTGTCAACTGGTTGAGATCGAACAATTGATAATGCTTTCCAATACAAGGGTTGATCGAATGTGAGGACAGGCGTAACACCAGGTCGCATGGCCTGAGCTGACACAAACTTTAGTGTAGAATAGAAAGAATTTGGATCACTAGGATTGAGATCAATCATTGGAAGGAATATCACAGAAGACTGTCCTGGATATTGGCCATGATGGAACATTTGCATCATACCAGACCATGCTGGTCTTGGAGAGTGAAGAAATCGGGAGGTTTTCCATAGAATGTCAAGTTGAGATGTCGGATCATCCGCTGCCGTGTGTACAAGTGGCAGATAGGTGAGTGGTGGCATCATTGCACGGATACGGAAGTACTCAATGTTTATACGGCCAACTGCAGCAATGTCCGAAGCTGTAGCAGACACTTTAGGGACAGGTCTTGACGTCTTTATTTGTGGTGTAACAGTAGCTATGATGCCCATGCCATGAAATGTCCCGGTGCCATCTAGTGTTGCTACGTTATGGTCAACATTGTCCGCAATATACTGGATGCATTGTTCTTGAGTAAAGAGTGTTAGAGTTAGTGTTATAATTATAATTAGAGTATTTATTAGAGTATTTATTTATTATTTATTAGAGTATAATTATAATTATAATTAGAGTGTTATAATTATTATTCCATTGCTATTACTAACTTCTATAATTGCAGATTGGCGGCCATATTGGATTATGCAAATTAGACATATTTCCCATATTGGGATTGCTTGGGACTTTTAGTATGTTGTTCTGGGGACCTTGCAGAAATGCATTGTGGCAAAAAAAATTCTGTTGCAATTTGTTCCAAGTTGAGTGAAAAAATGGGCTAGATTGCCTGGACCATTAGAAACCCCATGACCATTTAACCACTCCATTTTGGATGGTGGCATATGGGACTAGCCTAAAGGCATCTCCTGCTTAAAAACCATGTTTTCCACCTATTTCCTCACCCCTTTTACCCCCATCACCCCACACAACCCTCCTTTAATCAAACATGTTAAGCAGTGTAACAATCATTTCCAGCTTGCATTTCCCATTGACTTGTATTTGTCTTTGTGTCTGATATTGGAGGAAAAGCACCCTCTGGCTTTGAGCGACTGGTGCTTGGTGGGGCTAACCAGATGCCAGCAAAACCCAATTACAAAACCTAGAATGGCTCGGCAGGTGAGCAGAAGGCTTCCTGTGCCGACGGCAATTCGACTTGCATTGAAATATAACCAGAACCAACGACGGGTCCAAGGCACCAAGCAATCCAAGGCAGATACGGCACCCATTGTCCAGTAAACAAATAGGAAAAGAAGATGCCCATTTCCATAACCTGCACTTTTTAAGTGTACTCATTGCTACTATCCTATTATTGCTTTTGCAATTCACAGAGGCATAGGCAAACAGTATTTTGTTGAAACCATGACTTCCACTCAAAGGAAAAAAAAAATGATCATGTGTTTGTCTGCACATTGTTTTTATACAGTGTCAAGGGCTCCACAGGGCTTCATCTTATTATAATAGAGCAAACGTATGTGGTTATCTCGTTATGTCGCTATGTTTGTCGCTATGTTTATATGCGACGAAAACGTCTTCTTCTTCCTCAAATAAAATTACCACCCTCTTAATTAACCCTCTTAATTGCGTTAAGACTGCTGAGACCCCTTAGACCTTTGACGACCCTTTAATTCCCCCAAGACCCTTCAGATCACCAAGACCCCTGAAGACCCAAAATACCCTGAAGACCCCCAAAGACCCAAAACACCCCAAAGACCCAAAATACCCTTCAATGCCCTGAGGCTCAAAAAGACCCCAAATACCCTGAAGACCCAAAAGACACTGAAGACCCAAAACACCCCGATGACCCAAAACACCCCAAAGACCCAAACCACCCCGAAGACCAAAAATACCCCGAAGACCCAAAAGACACCAAAGACCCAAAGACCCTTGAAGACCCTTGAAGACCAAGAAGAACCAAAAAACCCTTAAGACCCCGAAGACCCATAAGACACCAAAGACCCTTAAGATCCAAAAGCCTCTGAAGACACCAAAGACCCAAAAGACCCTGAAGACCCAAAACACCTCAAAGACCCAAAATACCCTTAAAGGCCCAGAGGATCCAAAAGACCCTGAAAACCCAAATGGGTCTGAAGACCCAAAAGACACCGAAATGGTCAAAGATGCCTACCCCTCTGAAACGATGTGTGGTGAGGCGTGCGGAGCGCGCCGAGTCACGCTAGTACATTTAACACATGTCAGACGATGACATGCTCATATGCGAATGCCAAATCGGCCATCCCATATTTAGTGTATAATTTACTCTTTGCTGGATGCAATATGCATTTCTAGTGTGAACTTTGCACTTCTAGTCATTCCAAGCAGAGTGGGCAAAAGCCCTATTAATAAAGTTGATACAGCTGATAGTTCGGTCCATACAACTAATATTTTCAACCGGCGGAAGTTCATACGTTCTTTGGTGGTACCATGTAAAAAGATAAATACATTTTTAAAACTCCAAAGAAAAAAGTTTTGAAAGTATTTATTGTAATTCTCCCGTGACTTTTTTTTTTAACTTCCCTCCAAAAAGTCATCTCATCAATGGCATTGAGTATAATACCGGAACAGCCATGTTTCAATTTCTTTCCTCCATACCTTTGCAGGAAGTTTAAAGAGTTGTCAAAAGTTGACAGTTACCTTGTGAACAGTATTATAGCAGCAACTGCTCAGATATTAATGAACAACTGCCAAAGTCAATCCACTCCTCTGATCTCCAATCCATTAATCAGGTCCATTACCACCACTGATGATTTCCATTAGTTTTCCAAAAGGCTGTCACAACCTCTTCCCATGCTATCACTATACTGGCCCTTGCACCTTGAAGACCTTTCCTAATCCCATTCTCCACATTCAGCACTTCATTAAAATATGAATGTTATCTACTAAGAATTTCATTTGTGAGGCTAATGCCGGGAAACACTCAGCCAAGTTGGCCAAGAAGTTGGTCTACCATGTCCCTATGCACAATGGCAAAGGTGTCATCCACGTACCTGTTCCAGGATCGTGGAAGCCAATTCTCGTGAGACTCGAATATCTTTTCCTCAAGTTCCTCCATCACCACGTCGTAGCCACAATAGCAGAGACTGTTGAACCCATAACTCTGTTAAATATTTGTTGATTGTGTTTACCGTCATAAATGAAGGTCGGGCTATTTAGCCAGTCAGGCTAGCAACATCCTCGGGTGTTAATTGGCTGTTCTGGCAAGCCATTTTCCAGTCATTAGAATGTTTCAATCGATGAAGTATGACACACCTCCAGATCAACTGGAACATTGGTGAATAGTGAAATCACATCAAAATATACCAAATTCTCATCTTCCTGGATTCTAACCTTTTTATCCTTTCGTGACCATTTAACAAATTTACATTGACTGTAGAAAAGCGCTCTTGGGATTCTGTGGTCCATGCGTGTGAGGTGTCATGACCAGCAAAGCTGGGCTTGCATCAGGGAATACCCAATTCCTTGGATGTAAATAGCGGTCTAGGATTGAGGTTTTAGTCATTTTGTCTCGCCAGGTGATGCCAATAATCTTAGGACGACATCGCCTATGGAATTTATTGAGGTGTTTGATGTGGCAGTGATAGGATGTCCAAGATTCACACCTATACAGGAGTGTCGATAAAACAACAGCACGATGGAGACTGATCTTGGTGTCCAGGTGAATGCCATGTTCTTGCCAGAGTTGATGTGCTAACCTTCCAAACGATGCAAATGCTTTACCGAGTGTTGATGTTACTTCGGTGTCAATCTTTGCATTTTGAGAGAGGACACCTCTAAGGTAGCAGGATTTGATGGTGCAGGCGATGGTAGCAGGATCTAAAACTTTGAATGGTGTGTCATTGATGGTAATGAATGGGTCGGTATACGTACCTTCTGGTCTTGGCTGAAGCAGAGCCTCGGTCTTATTGAGGCTGATCATGAGGCCTTAGAGACGAGCAGATTGGGCAAAGCAGTTGACAATGATTTGCATATCTTCGAGATTATGGCTGAGGGGTGCGCCATCATCGGCGAAAAGTAGACCATGGAGCAACATTTCCATGATTCTGGACTTGGCCTTCAGATGCTGCAAATTGAAGACACTTCCGTCAGTGCGAAACTGGATCATCACTCCCCAGACGCAATCCTTGAAGGCGTCATGAAGCATAGAGGAAAGCACAATGATAAACAAGAAGGAGAATTGCTTTGTAATATATGTCCCCTATTGGTCCCAATGAATGTTGTTATTCCAAGTAAAAAGGGCAAATTTGGTGAAACGTGAAAAATTGGTGAAATGCCCTGAAACTCAAAATTGTTCTGTAACTTGTCTTAATAAAGCCATACACCAAGTTTCAGTTGCATATGTTAAAGGGTATGGAAAAAAGTGCAGAAAACCATAGGTGGGATAGATAGATAGATGGATGGACAGGCAGACAGATAGATGGCCAGATAGACAAAGACCAAACCTATAATCTATTCCGGTAGGGGACTGATAGATAGAGGAGCTTGGACACAACCTTCCTTTTTGCCATTGATGACAGGGAATGACTCATAAGTACATCCGCTGTCCCTCTCATGCAAAACCATTCCATCATGGAAGGATCTGATGATGTTGACCAATTTAACGGGACAACCGACCATGTACAATAGCTTCCACACGCCTTCTCAACTGACCAAATTAAACGCTTTCGTATTGTCGACGAAGACAATGTATGGATCACGATGTTGTTCTCTGCTCTTCCCTGAAGTTGACGAGCAGTGAACATCATATCGGTCATGCCACGTCCAGCACGAAGGTCACACTGGCTTTCTGGGCTAATGCTGTTGACAATTGTTGATGACACTTGATTAAGAATGATGCGGGTAAGTATTCTCCCATCAATAGATAGCAGGGACATGCTGTGATAGTTGTCGACACATGACCTATCACCTTTCCATTTGTACAGGGGTACGATTGTGGCATCCTTGAATACTTTGGATGCTGACTCTGCTGCAGATGATATTGCAGAGTTGGATCAGTCGAGTGACGAGTCTGACAACTTGAAAACCTCAGAGGGGATACCGTTGTCACCAGGCACATTTCCAGAAGAGTGAAGCAATAGTAATATGATCATAATGAAGAATTAAAATGATATGGAAAACATTAGCATGCTGACTTGTTTGTGAAGTCAACTTTGACATATGAGCAACTCAAGAAAGACCACTGCACAAGGTGACAGCTCGTAAGTCAAGAAAAGTCATTCGCTTCAGCTATAGGCTGTAAGCATGCCACGGAATGAAAGAATTTTAAGCTTTGCTTCAAGAAATTACAATAATTTTACACTTACAGATGGATTGAACAAGTTTTATAGAAAGAAGAGCATTTGGAAATATTTTCAGGATTCAAGTTGAGCGAATCAACAACAACCTTGGCTTGCAGATGGACTGGGAACAACAGATAACAAAGTGGAATAATTAGCAAGGTGAAATAGGGAGTTCATTAGAGTTTTAGATTGGCCATTATTGTAAATTATGGATATTAACAGGAATTTTTGATATGCCATTAATCTATAATAATAATAAAACTAAAGAACCTGATTACAATACTTTGTGGAAGAGATGAGGAAGAGTGATTAATTAACGATCCTCCAAATTATCCCCCAAAATCTTTAATTTATTTCATTCCATCTCCTCTTCCTCCCTACCCCTCCCACACCTCCCGCCCACTCCTCCTCTCCTCCTCACCCCCTTGCCCTGCCTCCTCCTCTCTCTTCCACTGCCCTCCTCCACCCTCTCTCCTCCCTTCAGGTAATAAGTCGAGAGCCCATGTCAGTTGATTAAAGTGATTCTTCAAGATGATGATACTAACTCCATAATACCATATTTATCTGTCCCATAGTTATATTTGGTGGTGTATTTCACAAAAGAAAAGGAATCTAAGTAGAACACGTTTCTGAAATGGACCTTCAAATATGCCACCAGAATGTACAAGAGACAGATTTAGACTTAGAAAATAAGAGTAATTGTTCATTTAAATAGATAAAATGGTTTTAAAAGGAGTCTGTAAGAAAAAAAAATCCAAAAATTAAAACTTTTGAAAATTTTGGTCATTGATTTTTTTGTTGTTGTTGGACTATGGAATTACTGATAACCTTCTGTTTAATGTCTTGGCAAGTTAATGTAATCAGGTAGACTTGTGAGTATGAAATAGGAGAGGAATTGAACTCTTAATAGTCTTGGAACTTGCTTCTTTGTAAACAGGTAAAAAAACAAGAATCATAAGAGGTGTGATCTTCCTAATTGTTGACACTAGCTAACGAGCACTTATGTACAGTAATACCCCAATTTACTTATCCCCTTTTTATGTCGTTTCACAAATGCATCGTCACGTTGTTAATTCCATTACCCGATTTGCATCGCTGCAACTCACACTCATGTCACTTAACCCACTTTATAAGCCAGACATTTATTCTCGAACATTGTCAGAACTTACTAGACTGATAAAGATGCCGGAATACATCGCTAAAGTACAAAATCAGAAGATCACAAAATCGCCAAAAGAGCTACCGTCCGTTGCTTCACACATAAAGAAATGTATTGTACTGTTGATTGGTTAAGAGGCATCGTAAAAAAGAAGTTAGCTTAGAAGTGAAATTAGATGTTATTCATCGAGTGCATTCTGGTGAACGTTGATGTTTCTGGGTTATTACGTTTGCCTTCAGTGCGTACCATCTTCGACGATCAACTTCGACCGCTTCCAGAAGAGGCTTATTTTTATTTAAATATGTCTAGTCGTTGTAGTATTTATTCATATGTGGACTTTAATATAACTGTGGTTAGTCAAAAAAGGGTAATATCATTGGTAAAAAGCAAAAGGTAAAACGTGAAATGACGATGTTGGAAATGTATCCCCCGTTTATTCTATTAATTTTTATGAGAAAAATTGCTTTCATTTACATCGTTTCGATATTCGTTGCACTTTTCAAGCACGCATGCCCGACATAAACCTGGCCATTACTTTACCATACTGTTCTTGTCAGACAGCTCATATAACCATGTTCTGTGATAGTTGCATAATATTTAATTAGTTTATAATTAAATTATTTTGTGTGCACAATGCACATGCATCATTTCCATTTAATTCGAGTTTAAGTTTCCCATCCACTTCTGGGCTACACCAACAGGGGGTGCTATTTCGGCTACATACATACATACATACATATATACATACAAATGTGATGGCTGCATTATAATAAGATTATTACGAAGTAACTCTGAGTTGATTGGTCAGAGAGATAGATACTGTATTTGATGGAGAATGATTTCTCAGTTCATTGCAAATCATGTGCTCGTTTCTTTTATTATCAATCATTTCATCTCTGTGGGAGTCTCGAAAAAAACAAAATATTATGCTCTTTGCCATCTCTCTCCTCAGACACAGAACCAGAAACATTTGCCGAATGGCCAGCTCATGACCAAACATTGGTTGGTGGTCATTTTTACCATGGATGCCAATCAAGGCGCCTTGCTGGTGGATATGTATTCGGAGACCGATCTGGGTATGGTGCCCACCCATCTTATCCATTCACACGCCTAAGAGTACTATTATTCCCTGACTAATTATGTACCTTGATCCCTGCAGGCAGTTGATGTGGTTGAGTGCCACGTGGCGAATGCGGCGGTTGGCGTTTGCAGGTGTTGACTGTGCTCGCGTGGGGCTGAACGGCTGGATGGAAGGCAGTCTTATGGGCATCGGACGCGGGGAGGACGGTGGGAGAACCGCCTCGTGATGTAGCGATACACAGCGACAGCACATTGTACGACAATGTCACACCATGCTATCATGTCATCTTGTGGCATTCTGCAATACTTTTTAAATATTTACACCACTCGATGACATCATGAAGCATTATAATATTTCACCCATACAGTCACCTGCAGGTACTAAGGAATGACATGACACCATATGCCAACATACAGGGTGTCCATAAAGTTATTGTGCAACTTTCAACTTTTATACCATTTGATGTACTCATGATAGAAACAAATTATAAATAATGCAAGAAAGCATAATTCATAAACGTTTAACAAAATGCAGTTCATTTTTTTTTGTTTCAATATAACCACCATCTGTTGTGTTAGTTTTCAATCTTATTTTCCAAAAACATTCTCCAGTTGCTGCTGAGATAAATGATGTCATCAATTGCGTTTGCGATTCCAGCTTTAAATATTCCTCCAAAGAATGGGGTTTTGATGAATAATCAGTTTTTTTACATGCCTCCATAAAAAAAAAACAAGTCCATTGGGCACAGGTCAGGGGAATGAGGTGGCCAACCAAGCCAGTGGTCCATGTCTACCGATCCACTTCTCAGGGAAAGACAACATCTAAAAACTCTCACACACCGCAAGAAAAGTGGCAAGGAACACCATCTTGCTGGAAGAAGATGCCATCTAAAAGATTCATTTCTGCGTAGTTCAGGGATGAAGAAATTCTGTAACAGAGCCAGATAGCGTTCACCATTCACTGTTGCTCCTTCAAAAAAGGACCAAAAATGGGTGACTTTCTGAGAGCGCACCAAACATTCAATTTATGGGAGTCTCTTTCATGTTGCTAAATTTCTGGAGGTTTCTCTGTCCACCAAATGCATCAGTTGTGATGGTTAACTTAACTGTATATTTATTGTTTCTGCTTTTTAATACATAGTCAATGCTCATGGAGGAGCTTGTACGATAGACTGAACAGATCAGGCCGCAATAGGCCAAAAGTAACAATAGAGAGAGGGGAAAACATCAACAATAGAGTTGAACACCAAGATAGAGGGAGGCTTCGACAAACATTGGGTGTGGAAAGGAGTGGTGGGCAGGGGAGAATGCATGGGGTGGACAAGATGGAATGAGAAGGAAACTCTCAGGAGGGAAAAAGGAAATTTAGAAGGAGGAGGGATTGAGGTGTGGGGGTTAACGAGGGTAGAAAAGATCATTGTTTTGGATTGGGGATGATCTGAGATGGTGGTGAACAGCTCCCAGAAATGCCAGATCTTGCCAGAAATGGCAAATGTTGCCTCATCAGAAAATGTCACCTCATCATGACCCCAGGAGAAGAGGACTTTTGATTTGAAGAGTGGACAAAAATCTAACATTGAATCGTAGTCTTCTCCATGTAACATTAGAACTGACTGGATCTGGTAAGCATGTTCAAGCAACACAATTTTGAGAATTTTGTGCACTGTTGTACGTGCCATGTTCAATTCAAGTGACGCACTTCATGGTGATTAACGTGGATTTCATTCAAATTATTCCTGGACAGCTGCTACGGCTTCCTCGCTGATTTTTCTCCTTCCGTGGTTGGTCATTCACTGAACCCGTTTATTTAAACCTCTTCATCCAATTATTGTTAAATGAGTTCCTGTGTAGTGCATCTTTCTTGGAATGAGTGGTGAATATTCTTCTCAATTTATACACTTCAGTTCAGGTCACCATAACACACAGTTTGCCTTTTATTATAATGCTGCAATCGTCTGTCAATTAGGGATCTGAAAGAAATGAAACGTAGTTGCAGCATAGAAAATTGAACTGTATTGATTAAAATCTTCATGAATTATGCTTTCATGCACCATTTACAATTTGCTTCTGTCATATTTAAATTCAAAGTTATAAAAGTTCAAAGTTGCACAAGGACTTTATTGACACCCTGTATAGATCGCAATGCTAGAAATATCAATGAAAGTTTAATTTTAATCATTTACATCATCCCAAGCTGCAAAATAAATATTTTAATCATTTCATTAATTTGTCTGAGAAATATCATTACTTTGTCATAAATGTTACCATATTTATGCTGAACAGGAGAAATGTATCTACTGACGAGTGGCAAAGAAGCTGGGCAAGCCGAAGTGGGTCGCGTATACCGCCTGGTCGATCTTCGCCGGTATGTGCTGCAGTCATGAGAAAAAAAGGTCTTTCAGTCTGCTTTATATGTCTTAGAAATGGGCCCAGGCTTAAAAATCCTATAAAACCCACAAAACAAAATGGTAACATAGAATCATCAATGCTTAGACAATGCAACGTAGTAATTTATTTGTTGTTGTAATTTTACATTGCTATTGCCATGAATTTAAAGTGATGCAATCAGATAAGAAAGAAAGTTTACGCATAACATGCCATTACAGTATATGCAAAGGTCTGATGGGTATTTTGGTTTGTTTCGGGAGGGTGTTAACATACATAATTATTGCCAGCATCGCAAATGGAATGCAAAAAACACATTTGTATGCACAACTGACAGACATTTTAACAAAATAATTAAAAATGAAAAGCTGAAATGTCTTAACTCAAAAAGTATTCAACCCCTTTGCTATGACACTCCAAATTGAGCTCAGGTGCATACAATTTCCTTTGATTATCCTTGAGATGTCTCTACAACTTGATTGTAGTCCTCCTGCCTCCAATTCAATTGAATGGACATGGTTTAGAAAGAAACACACCTTTATATATAACGTCCCACAGTTGCAGTGCATGTCAGAGCAGAAACTCTATCATGAAGTCCAAGGAATTGTCCATAACACTCCGAAATAGAATTGTGAGGAAGCGTAGATCTGGGGAAGGGTGTAAAACAATTTCTAGAGTATTGAACATTCCCAAGAGCACAGTGAGCTCCATCATTAGGAAATGGAAAGAATATGGAACTACCAAGACTTTTCCTTGAGCTGGCCGTCTAACCAAATTGAACAACTGGGCAAGAATTGGTCAAGGAGGTGACCAATAACCTAATTACCATTGACAGAACTACAAAGTTTGTTGGCTGAGATCAGAGAACCTGCCAGAAGGACAGCAGTCTCTGCAGCACTTCACAAATCTAGGCTTTATGGGAGAGTGGCCAGACAGAAGCCACTCCTGCGAACAAGGCACATGACAGCATTCCTGGAGTTTGCAAAAGACAATTGAAAAACTGTGAGAGGGTGAGAGAAAATATTATATGGTCTGATGAGACGAAAATTGAACTCTTTGGCCTGAATGCAAAGCGCTACGTCTCGTGGAAACTGAACACAGCTCATCACCCATCTAACACATCCCTACCGTGAAGCATGGTGGTAGCAGCATCATGCTATGGGGATACTTTTCAGCAGCAGGGACTGGGAGACTTGTAAGGATAGAGGGAACAATACATGGAGCCAAATACAGTCAAATCCTTGAGGAGAACCTTCTTGAGTGTGCAAAAGACTGCATCGACTGCAGCAAAGATTTGCGTTCCAATAGGACAATGATCCCAAGCTTACAGCCAAATCAACACTGGAATGGCTTCACCACAAGAACTTGATTGTCCTTGAGTGGCCCAGCTAAAGTCTAGACTTGAATTCCATTGAGAATAGTTGGAAAGACTTGAAGTTTGCTTTTCACTGACGCTCCCCATCCAACTTGACAAAGCTTGAGTAAATCTGATACAGACATGCCCAAGACTCGAAGCTGTAATCACTGCCAAATGCACTTCTACGAAGTAGTGACTGAGGGGGTTGAATTCTTATGTAAATTAGATATTTTTGTCTTTCATTTGAAACTACTTTGTAAAAATTTCTATTAAAAAGTCCACTTTAACATTATGGGGTATTACGTGTAGATCAGTGATAAAAAAAATTCTATTTACTCCATTTTATATTCGGGCTTTAATACAACAAAATGTGAAAAACGTCAAGGGGTGTGAATACTTTCTGAAGGTTATCTCCTGTAACTTACCGATACATTTACTGTAAAATAAAACTCTCAAAGACCAATGTCCTTGGCAGTTTCCTCTTTAAAATGAGCAGTGATGCATTGATGACCAGACAAGCTGTGTATATTCATATGAAGCAGCCGTATCGGTTGGAAATGCTGCTTTTGCCTTTCTTCCCAAACTACAACATTCCAGTGATCTTTTCATGGTGTGAATATTAATTGGCCTCAAACCAAATGGCAATTTCTATTTATTTTCAGCGATAATTGGTTGAACACCAACCACACAGCAATCATTTGTGAATTGCTGCCTGGTTGGTGCTTTACTATATGTACACATGGCAATAAAACAAAGATTGCAGAATCCTTTGATACATATTAATATGAATATGGGCTAAATAAAAAGAGCAAATATCACCTTTTATAGTTATTCAATATGCTCTATAACCTTGATGATTAATTTGGTGATTTTTTTTCCAAACATTACGATATGCACTGCTGTATAATATATAAACCACCTGTAGAAGAGGCAGAACAACACGCAGAATATTTCCTCTTTGAAGGTTATCGGTGAGCAAGCTGTGTTTTTACTGACATACTAATATTAGCACAGTCATTCTTCTGATATCTGTTTTGTTTCAAGAAACTCCGAACTCAAATGCTTAACATTGTTATTTTCAGCCATATTCAAGCAGACAACCCATGGGAAGCCAATTTGTCACCCTCACTACTAGATCCCTGCTGCATCCAAATCAGAAATTAGACCTGGGCCTTCATCATGTGATTGCTATATTCTGCCATGGAACTATCAGGAAATTGAACTTCATTTTCTGAATGGCATTGGCTGGTGATTGCACTGGAAATTATGTGGTTGAACCAATTGAACAGTAAATTGCCAGGTTTCGTCTGCTGTGAGAAAGTAAATATTGTGCAACTATCTCATATCGCAGTTCAAACAGTAAACTCAAATTTGTATTCATCAAAAGAATCATTTTTCTTTCTTTGTCCTTGGCAACAGTTTTGCCACATCATGTATGAACTAGAATAGCACTCGGTAGAGCACATACCTCTGAAAAGTTTACGTTTTGTATCCCACTGATAGACTGGAAATGGATCCAGACCTGAACCAGAATCTACTCGGCTTGTTCTCGTCACTGATCCAACCCATCCACCTAGTTTTGTCACAGGTCATCCACAACCTTTTAAAATTTCATGATAGTAAAGAAAATGATCAGTAAAGGTATGATAAATCGTTTTTGGCCCCATCTCTCAATGGTGAAGAATCACTTTTTAAAATCTCGGATTCGGATCTTCACCAAAATCTAATGAATTTTTCTTTGTCACACAACCAATCTGTGCACCAAGTTTCATCCGAATCCGTCCACAAATCTTTGAGATATGTTTACAGACAAACAGACAGACAGGGGTGAAACATTACCTCCACCCACCTTCGGTGGTGGAGGTATTTAGGGTTACAGCTTTAAGTTCAGGTAACCATCTTTCCCAACTATCATAGCATCAACTGCTCATTATTAAGAAGGCATTGTTATTTTGTCTGGTACAATGTATGAAGTATTGAGATTTGTTAAATAACATGTACATAACATGTATGCGTATGCAGGCCGGAGCACCCTGTACAGTGCAGACGGGCAACACATGTGCCTGCGTTGCCCAGAGCCCCCTGTCCAAGAAATTGTGAGAGCGGCGTCTGCAGCCCCCAAGGGGGATGTTGTTGCCCCTCTGGTTGGGAAGGGGATGGCTGCAAACAAGGTATTGTGCTTGAAAGGCCACACTGTTTGTACCTTTTTGCCACTTGCACAATTAGTTCCACTACATTTCTCATGAGATCCAATGAGTATATGCTATCATATTGAAATTGCAGGAGGTATGTGAGCCCTTTCCTTAGAGCATGACATCTTGTTTTCATGCTCCCATACAGTTATCAATGTTTGACTGTGGAATGTTGTTCCAAATACGCTGGAGCACTTTTCACAATTCATTCAAGGTATTTGCTTGTATACGTATGACTTTCTCAATGTAGAGTCACGTGAAAAAGTAAGTACACCCCATGTAAAGTTTTGACTTTTTCAACATATTTCAACATACAGCTATTTGATCTTCATTTCAACAATATTGATAGATAAAGGTGATATAATACAACAAATATCATGAAACATTTACATTTTGTAGTCCATTGTATAATTTAAATAAACATAAATGCAAATTTCGCATGTGGAAAAAGTAAGTACACCCTTGGCTCTAATAGGTGTTATTGCCCCCTTTGGCGGAAACAACCTCAAGTAGACGTTTCTTATAACTGTCTACCAGTCTGACATCGACTGGGAGAAATTTGTGCGCACTCCTCCATGCAGAATTCTTTCAGCTGTGCGATGTTTGAGGCATTTCTTGCATGCACAGCTCGTTTCAACCCCCCCACAACATCTCGATGGGATTTAGATCCGGGCTTTGAGTTGGCCATTCCAGAACCCTCCATTTCTTTCTTTTCAGCCATTCCTTGGTGGATTTACTGCTATGTTTAGGGTCATTGTCATGTTGCAAGGTCCACCTTCGGTTGAGCTTCAACTTTCCGACAGATGGCCTCACATTATCCTCAAGCACCCTCTGGTACAATGAAGAATTCATAGTGGATTCTATGATGGTGAGCTTCCCAGGCCCTGATGCAGCAAAGCCACCCCAAACCATAATATTTCCACCACCATGCTTTATAGTTGGTATCAGGTTCTTGTGGTCAAATGCTGTCTTTGGTTTTCACCAAACATGTCTTCTGGTACTGTGGCCAAATAGCTCTACCTCCGTCGCCTTCATCGCCCCATCGTAGGGCGATGAAGACTCATCTGTCCAGAACACATTGTTCCAGAAGTGCTGGTCTTTGCCTCGGTGTTCATTGGCAAACTTTAGTCTTGCCCTGACGTTCTTTCTGGACAGCAAAGGTTTCCTCCTGGCACACCTCCCATGCAGATCAAATTTGTGCAGCCTCTTTCTAATGGTAGACTCGTGCACTTTGCCATCAACAGTGGCAAGAGCTGTAGGTCCCGTGATGACATTCTGGGGTTCTTAGAGACTTCTTTCAGCATCTTGCGGTCTGCTCTTGGGCTGAACTTGCTGGGGCAGCCTGGCCTGAATAAGTTGGCAGTTGTTTGGAATCTTCTCCACTTGTAGATGATCTTCCGGACAGTCGAATGATTGATTTCAAATTGTTTGGAGATCTTTTTAAATCCCTTCCCAGACTCGTAGGCATCTATAACCTTCTTTCTGAAAGCCTCAGAGAGCTCTTTTGATCTAGGCATGGTGACGCCGCACACTTCAACAACAAAGAGCAAACCAAACTAAATGTCTGAGGTTTAAATAAGACAGGTTCCTCCAAGATCCTCTCTAACGATGTTCTAATCATTTGCACCTGAGCTGGTGCACCTGATTCTAATTTTAGGTATTTGAAGTAGTGATAAATGTAGCGGTGTACTTACTTTTTCCACATGCGAAATTTGCATTTATGTTTATTTAAATTATACAATGGACTACAAAATGTAAATGTTTCATGATATTTGTTATATTATATCACCTTTATCTATCAATATTGTTGAAATGAAGATCAAATAGCTGTATGTTGAAATATGTTGAAAAAGTCAAAACTTTACATTGGGTGTACTTACTTTTTCACATGACTGTATCTCCTTCAGCTGCTCCATACATATACTGAGACCACTTTATGTAAATGTGTGTCTTACTGTTCTTGATAAAAGGTTAACACCTGTGGATGAATTAAGGTAGGCTTTGAAACAATAAAGAGCTTACGTTCGGTATATTTTCTTGGTTGTGTTATGCAGACTCTTTATTCGGTTAGAAGGGCAGAGTGGTAATCGAATTATAAAGTCCTTGCCACAGCTGGACATGATTGATTACTTGAGATTTGATTGATTGTTTTATCCAATTGCAGGTGAGAGATTTAATTGGGCCTTCGGTATTTACATGTTGTCTGCCATTGGCATTGCACATGGTACATATTTGTTTGGCAGCCTCAGTGGTGCGTGTTCCTGTCTATGCTGTCACTGACAACTCGCCAATAAGCAAGGAAACCCATCCGTTGACTGATTTGGGTGTGGAGTATTGGGATTCTCATACGTGTGCTACTTGTAAATGTCTGCGACTGTGGAGGAACCTAGTAAGGTGTGAAACAGCAAAGGTCTTACCAAAGTAATTGCCCTCAGATAGGATGAGTTTGCCCTCAGATAGCGAGTTTGCCCTTAGAAGACAAGGCTTTGTCATCAGGCAGCTGTTTGACTCAGAGGGCGAGGGTTTCCCCCCAGTAAAGGGGAAATTAACTGATGGCTGTCACTGGGCAGTTCATAGTGAATACAAGAGAGTTGACCACACATGTCTTTTTAACTTAACTGGACTATGTCCAGCTGAGTTTTTGTCGACACCCAGTGTCCGTCGTCCGTCGTCCGTCTGTCGTCTGTCTGTGTGTCTCTGTCGTCTGTAAACAATTCGACGTCTATGCTCTGAAAGTCACAAATATTGATTAAATTTGATGAAACTTGTTATGCAGCATCTTTTAGACATAAACTAGTTTGGGATTGCATTTGGGTGTTGCACGCCCAAAATGGGCGTGGCAGGGCAGCCATATTGAAAAATCAATTTTTGTCATATTTTTAGCACATATAAACTATATAGTTTGTGGTTCTATCATGCATATTCTAACCATATTGATCTAGACCAGTTGAGTTCAGGTTCCCTGGGACCTCTCTGGTTATTCTTTGCTGTAAATGTATATTCTGTTAATTGTTAATAAAAAGGCAAGCTGTGCTTTCAACTCATCTTTAACCAAGTTCTGTTTATTACAAATGAAGGCAATGGACACTAATTGAGGTTTTAGTTTACCAGCATCGTCAAATTATGGGAACATGAAAAGGCATGAAATGCAATACTTACTTTAGAGGAAGGTTTTTATTTCCATTAAAATCCACTTTAAAATGTCTAACAAAGTGATAGTAAGTACATCCGTTTCACCCAAAATGCAGAACTGGAGTCCGTGAAAATACGTTACGAAATTTGTGTGGTATTTTATTACCTGGCAGCCAGGCAACATTGCCAATCACACCTTCACAGATTGCCAATCACACATTCACAGTCACCCTTCAGTCATACCGGCCTGGTCCAAAGTAGCCGCTTGGAATGGTGTAACCATTAATATTGTGGTGCCTAAAGGTATTGAGGTAGAGTCCTTTTATAAGTAACCCTCGTGATAACAAATTTCATTAGAACAAAATGGCATTTTGGGAGACAATTTCATTTTAAGGAATGTAGTACTACTTCCTACAAAAACAACAACCGCTCCTTTTCACACGATTAGGTGCATAGGGTGACAGATTCGGTTTCACTGGCTGAGGAGCACAATCCTCGACTGGATGGATCACCACTCTGACGCAGGATACTCAAATGGTTCAGTTGTTCCCAAATATGGAACTAATTTTGCTGACTCTGGAAAAATAACAGGCTGAGTTAACCCACATGGTGTTACGTATGATACGACAGGTGCTTGAACTCAGGACCTTAAGATCTCAAGCCAACCACATTCATCATTAAGCCACCATAACAAAGTGATCAAACCCTCACTGCTGTGGAGGATTATTGGATACAATAATATATTGTAAAAAAGAAAAGAAAAGTAGAATTGAAAAAAATTTAACTGTTGAGCTTTGCGCATAAATCAAGCGAGTAAAGTTCTTTTTTGCGGATAATCCATGAAGCACTATTATGGCCAAATGAGAACTGTGAGTCCAGCCAAAGCTGCATAAGATGAAAAGTAAAGTTGTTATCCAGAATTTTTGAAAAACTATTGAGCCATTACTGAGAAAATCAAACTCCTTGTCATGGTTTGTTGGATAAGCGTCAGGATATGTACTGTATCTGTATGTGCCCCTTTTGCGTGCTGCTTCAATGCTGTTTACTCATTAGATATAGATGAGTAACAGTCACTGAACACACTGAGCATGGTGGACCAACACGGCTGATTCATTAAGGTTTCCACATATGATAATTGACATGTAGACGTGTAACCTACATCTGCACGGCAGTCTCATTTGTGTTTCTTGATCGCTCTAAAGGCCATGGCCCGGTTGCATAAAGCATCTTTAAGGAAAGATTTGAGGATTTACTTAAATATTTCCTCAAGTTTCCCCTTCAGGACATCCTTAATTTGAGGATCGTTGCATATTCGAATATATTTTATTTTGCCTAAAAACCTTCATTAAACTAGAGGGATTTTTTTTTTTGCTAACTCTGACATCAGAGGTCACATGATATGGCAACTATATTGGAGTAAAGGGAAAAGAATTGGACATAATTTTCTCTGCAACCTCTCAACGAAAAATATTTAAACTTGCATATGTCATGAACTCCCCATGGGGTATTGAGGGTGATAACGATGACGTCATTGATGAAGTGGAATTCTAGCCATAATTAGTTAAATTGAAAATCCTCGTCCAAAAAAAAGCAAATGTTATTGTGTGGCCCAGTTAAAGTCCTGACTTGAACCCAATTGAACATTGATGGTGACACTTGAAGATTGCAGTCCATCAACGATCTCCATCAAACTTGGCAGAACTACAGCAATTTTCACATGAAAATGGGCAAATATTTCACCATCTCACTGCGCAAATGTGGTAGAGATCTACCAAAAAAGACTCATAGCAGTCATTGCTGCAAAAGGTGCTTTCACCAAGGACTGACATAAGTGGCTGAATAATTTTCCAACATGTGAATTTTGATTTGTACATGTTTTTTTGCAGGTATTCCTGACATGAACCTCCTTCAACTAAAATAGTGTTTACTTTGATCAAGTTCATTCAAATCCATGGGTTCAAATCCATCTGAAGGCATTGCCCTGGATTTTAAACTGCTGTAAATTCAACAAGACTCAGGAAAATTAGCCAGTCCGAAAATATAAGGTCAAAAGAGATAGAAGCACAAATTATGGGATATTTTGTTGGAGTACAAAGTTCAGAGGTCTGATGTCGTGACCATAGAGTAACCATCAACAAGGTATAATCATGACACTTTGCCAAGCTTTAATATGCTGTTTAAGTGAGGAGGGAGGGGGAAGGAGATGAAGATGGGAGATCATATAGAGGTGGCTTGGAACAATGGAAAGGGAAAAAACTTTGCAAAAAATGGGGGGGGGGGGGGGGGGGGATAGTGGCCAATGGGTGATAGGTGTAAGGTAGGCAGAGGTAGGGGTGTGCAAAGAAAAGCAAGACCTACAGAGTCACTTTCTCAGAATCACAAAGATGCAGTCATTTAATCTCTCATTGGATGGTAATTTTCATTCACTTTGGTGGCTTTCTGCAGATTTTTATGGCAAGATTAACATGAGGATACAGCGTGTGGATATGTGTGTGCCCCCACAGCAAAATGTCAGCCAGTCTGCCAGAACAATGGACATTGCAGCAAGCCTGGGCGCTGTCTGTGCAAGTCGGGCTTTCATGGCGCACTGTGCGAGTACAGCGATTCACCCTTCCACTCAGCTCTGCGTGCTGGTCAGTCATCCACTCATACATGTATATACGAGTACCTACCCATCTCTCAATTTATACAACTATAATATATACATGTCCTTCTATCTACATATC
>NC_136264.1:152101369-152103869 GCF_964187855.1 Myxine glutinosa | reverse complement strand
ATGCTGTCTTTTGTTTTCGGCAAACATGTCTTCTGGTACTGTGGCCAAATAGCTCTACCTTTGACTCATCTGTCCAGAGCACATTGTTCCAGAAGTGCTGGTCTTTGCCTAGGTGTTCATTGGCAAACTTTGGTCTTGCCCTGATGTTGTTTCTTGACAGCAAAGGTTTCCTCCTGGCACACTTCCCATGTAGATCAAATTTGTGCAGCCTCTTTCTAATGGTAGACTCGTGCACTTTGACATCAACAGTGGCAAGAGCTACCTGTAGGTCCCGTGATGACATTATGGGGCCCCTAGAGACTTATTTCAGCATCTTGCTGTCTGCTCTCGGGCTGAACTTGCTGGGGCGGCCTGGCCTGAACAGGTTGGCAGTTGTTTGGAATCTTCTCCACTTGTAGATGATCTTCCACAGTCGAATGATTGATTTCAAATTGTTTGGACATCTTTTTAAATCCCTTCCCAGACTCGTAGGCATCCATAAACTTCGTTCTGAAGGCCTCAGAGAGCTCTTTTGATCTAGGCATGGTGATGCCGCACACTTCAACAACAAAGAGCAATAGTGGGGCGGCTTAGCTAGCCAAATATTCAAAAGAATGTGCATTTTGTGAAACAAGCACCAAATTTGGCACAAATGTACATTAATATGTTGCGAACATTTTCAGATATTGGGCCACTTGAAATTCCGTAATTTTTTTTTTCAAATTTTTTCAAATTTCGTAATTTCAAATTTTTCGGGTGACACCGTCACAATTTCGGTCTTCGAGGCCGGCCGATAGGCAAAGTGTGACCGGAAGGGACGAGGTTCTCCTGACCACGTGGCCCTCGATCTGGGAAGCGAGAGGCGTTCCATTAGTGGACGCGCCCCTCACGCCCGACTTTTGGGCGGCCCCGGCAGGCCGTTTGTTTTGACGTTCCGTGACAGGCCCCGCACCCCCACCTCCGGGCCGACCGGAAGCTTGTGCTGAGTACATCATACCTGAACAACTCAGTGAGGCAGAACACAGCAGTGCACACCAGGGTGACCCCTTCAGTGCATAAACCAATTAACCTGTCCACTGCAGGGCATATAGAAATGAAGTTATTTTCTGCATATAATAATAATAATATAAGTTCAGTTCTATATAACAATTTCTGTTATCACCACTACCACTACAACTACCACTACTACAAGCTTTGTCTGGAATTTTGTGGACTAACAGACAAACAGACATACAGACAAGCTGGGATCAAAACATTACCTCCTTCCACCATTGAGTGTCGAGGTAAACATCATGGATCATGGAAATTATATCATGCCCTAGATTTAATTCATGCTTACCCGTGTATTTGCTTCACTGGTTCACAAGGTCTTTTGCATACATGTAATTCAGACTCTCGTCTTCATTGCTGACCACACAATGTTCGCAACATATTAATGTACATTTGTGCCAAATTTGGTGCTTGTATCACAAAATGCACAATTCTTTTGAATATTTGGGCTAAGCCGCCCCACTATATCGGCCGGCCTCGAAGACCGAAATTGTGACGGTGTCACCCGAAAAATTTGAAATTACGAAATTTGAAAAAATTTGAAAAAAAAAATTACGGAATTTCAAGTGGCCCAATATCTGAAAATGTTCGCAACATATTAATGTACATTTGTGCCAAATTTGGTGCTTGTATCACAAAATGCACAACAGGTTTGCTATGCTGCTACACTACAAACCAAACTAAATGTCTGAGGTTTAAATAAGACAGGTTCCTCCAAGATCCTCTCTAACGATGTTCTAATCATTTGCACCTGAGCTGGTGCACCTGATTCTAATTTTAGGTATTTGAAGTAGTGATAAATGAAGGGGTGTACTTACTTTTTCAAACATTCGAAATTTGCATTTATGTTTATTTAAATTATACAATGGACAACAAAATGTAAATGTTTCATGATACTTGTTATATTATATCACCTTTATCTCTCAATATTGTTGAAATGAAGATCAAATAGCTGTATGTTGAAATATGTTGAAAAAGTCAAAACTTTACATGGGGTGTACTTACTTTTTCACTTGACTGTATATACATATATCTTCTTCTTCTATACATGTCAAAGAAAGTTTTTGTTTGTTTGGTTGTTTGTCTGTGCAAGCTAATCTCCTGAACGGTGAAAGATAGGAGGAAACCTCCAATAAAAAAAATGTCGGGACGAGCCCCAGGAAGGTTATAGGCAAGGTGGCGAGGCCGGTCGACGCCCACCTCGGCCGGGCTTTACCCATTTCGCAATTAAAAGCTGAGCTGAATTATAGTAGTCAATCTTCTCCGGCCATGAGTAAAAGCTGAATTATAGTAGTAAATTCATTCAAAAAGAACTGAAAATGTCGAGACGGGCCCCGGGAAGGTTATCGGCGAGGAAAGACCATGAGAACTGGAGTATCTGGGAGAACTGGAGCAGTTTGCACAAGAAGAGGGGGCCAAACTACCAGTAGATAGGTATAGGAAACTCATTCATGGCTATAGGAAGCACTTG
>NC_136264.1:152043869-152096369 GCF_964187855.1 Myxine glutinosa | reverse complement strand
TGAGGCACAGAATTTTCTTGACAATCCTCTTTGAATGAACCACTGAATGGTAAGCATTTCATTCTTAACATGTCTCTACGAACAATGTTTGCAGCACGAGAGATGAACACTGCTTCACTGTCACCGTCGAGCTGGCACGAACTTCTTAGCGATTTACCAATATTTGCATTGGCGACAAGAAGCACATCGCGACCTTCATTGTGCGCTTCTAACTCAGGAAAGTAGCTTAGAACTTTATTTTTGAATCGTGTAGAGTGAACGACAGAGGAGCCCTCTCCCAGCTGGTTAACTCTATCAGTATATAGTTTTTTCAATACAGATAGTTTGAAAACAGGGGCAATGTTGTCATCCTCAAGAGCAGTTTGCATGTATGAATTAAGTTCAGCAAATGCAGTGTTATGAGCAATATTTGTGTTGCATTCGTCATGTGATGTTGTTGGTCTATCTCGATCTCTGTTTTTCAATGACACTAAGCATTGGCTGTGGTACTCAGCCTCTGTAGCGATTAAGTCTCCTTCACTGAGCTTTGCCAACAGACGCTCATCTTGTAGATTAATTGCACACTGTCGCACTCGAGTGTCAAGGCCAAACGTTGAGGCTCTATGGAGAGGTAGGGCATCAGATGCGGGTTTCTCACAGATGAAACAATGGCGAACAGCATCACCAGTCCTGGAGACCTTTTGACGTTTGAATTTTTCCTTTTCACCAGAAGAGGAGCTCTTGTCCGTTACACATATCTGCCGCTTAGCTGCACGTTTGAGTTCATTTTGGTTGAATTTAAGTCTGCATGTTTTATGAAATTTTGCTTTCCTATTTGAAAAAGTTTTCTCCAGTCCATTACCATCGTCCATTCGAGTCAACTTAAGCTTTGGTGGCAAGCAACCGAGTTCGTTGAATGCTGATAAAGTTTGAACAATAGACGTATACCCAGCTCCTTGGAACCTTTCTGCAAAGTCTGCTGGGCACGTGAGTTTCTCACTGGTGCTTTCCTGGCAGATGAGACACTTATTCCAGTCCATCGGTGTATCGTCCTCATTCACAGACATGGTGATATCACTGCTAGCTTGAACTTGAAAGTTTGAAGACTTTCTTCATGATGATGAGCAGTAGATTAGATTAACACTCACAACAATCTGAAACAGACAGAAGCAATGATTATTAGAAACACAACCACACCAATTCAATAAATTTTAGAAAATTATATTTCTTAAATATTGCAAGAATTCTGGATCTGATCTGCAAAAAAAACACCTTAATTAATCTACTTAATTATTTAAAACATGTTTTACTTATAACATATAATGATTAATAACAAATATAACAACTTATATCTAATAATGACTACTAACAATTTCTACTTCTAAACTTATAACTAATAATATAATATGATCCTTATCTTAAAAAAAAAAAAAAGTGATATTAAGGAATTTGTTCATTTTCTTTAATATTTTGACCATCAAAATACCTATATTGGTCCATATATCCATTAAATATATATTCTTAGAGCATATTTATAATTCTTGTGTTTGAGTAAGTTACTATATATATAGCATGAACATTGAACATATATATTTTATGTTAATAGAGGTATTTTTGTCATTCACTTATCGGCAAAATCTCCTCGATGGCAGCCATTTTGGAAAATGGCCGCTACGGTGGACACAGGACAGATACAGAATGCCTCCAATCTTTAAAATGATCCCCATGATGTCTAGTATTAGTGTACCAAGTTTCATGCTTTAATCATAAAGTGCACAATTTGTTCATTTTTTAGCACCTATCCGCTGGACTACTGTCTAGGTGCGGTGCCAAAAGGGACATTGGATTGACCACAGGGGTGGGAAAACACACAAAGTTACCCTTATCGCCCTAACTACTTAGCACTTCCTGTCCCCGTACAGGAAATATATACGCAATTATCCCGGCATACGCCTACACATACTAACTTAAAGGTACATAGTGGGTTCTAGCTATCGCGACCTCCCGGAGCATTTTACCTACTCAGATCTACTCTGCTCTACATATTGCTCTACCAAATTCATAACACAGCCCCCCCCCCCCCCCCACCCCCCCTGGAACCGTAGCTCCTGCAAGGTTCACCGCAGGCGCTACCATTCCAGCCTTAACACTTACTGTCACACACTTAATTAACCTATGAAATAAATCAGGAAGGGCTGTGGGAAGTGAGTCGGACTACCTACCTACACTTCCTTAACATGCTAAACCCCTTAACCATCATGCAAGTATGTACATTTTCTTCATTGTTCCTGTGGAGGGAGGAAACAAACAACACACCAAAACTCCTACCTTATCCACAAAGTTAACCATCTTTCCAAAAACTCAAAACTCTAACCTCTGTACATACCCCGGTCTACAGACCGCGTCCCCCGGTGGATGCCACAAGACACAACCTTACCTGTGGGGCCATCCCAATGCACCCCCTAAATTTCCACAGGCCCTGTCCAGATGTTGCAGGTGAGTGACATGGCTCGGTGGATTTCGCCCACATTCATGCAACACAGACCCCTTAACCGCTCATCCTCATTCCAAAAATCATCAAGGCATTTCAAAAGTCAACAAAGCACTTATTTCAATACACCCCCCTGCAGGACCATGGCATTGATGTCATTCGCGTGTGTGTGCATTCCTCAACTAGGCAGCGGGGAGGTACCGCACAAAAAGATGGTGGGGGCGCATCAGGCTGTGGTGCCCGCAATCCCAAAAACAAGTCAACCGACTTACAAGTTCATTGCCCCCCCCCCCCTTTACCTCTTGGCCCCATGACAGCCCAACAGCCCCTTTCCGCCGTTACCTCGCCGGTGAGGGTCTCCACACACACCAGGCTCCTTTGCCTCCTGCTTGTGCGCAGCAACACGGGTCACCGGGGGACTTCCTCACCCCGCGGCGCCCAACCAGACCTTCCACCGACGAGCTCCAATTTCCAGTTACCACCGGCTGCCAGGGGTAATTGCCGCAGAGGGGGGCCCGCAGGCATCGCTCCTCAGAGCTTGCTCTGTACCTGCGGACACACACACCTTCCCCACCCACAAGACCCCAAAACACACTTCCTCCCCCCACTGCCATTCAATTCTCCACACAACTCAGCACAATTCAGTACAATTCCATAGATGATGGTTGTACACAAGGTGTTTCAAAGTTTGCCACGGCCTGCTACATGTGAAATCCCATTCACAGTTCAAATCATTGAATCATTACACATTTCCATTTCCAAAACACATTTCAAAACTCAATAATCACCACTCTCTCATATTTCTCCAACCTCACGACCACATCAAAACACATAACCACAACACAAAAACATACGCCACCCACAAGACACTGTGTGGCCCCCATTCCATCCCCTCACCGGCCATGTCATCACTCTCACCTGCCTCCCAACTCCAAATTACATGTCCCCAATTTCCAAAGCAAGTCCTGAAGCCTGGGACAGTACTCCTCAACACACTCACCTCAAGTGCAGGTAGTTGCAGGTGGGTCGGGTCCAAGAGTGTCATCCACCACAAATTCCCAAAATTTCACATTGGGCCTACCAAATACTTCCAGATTTCTCCTTTTGTCCCCACTATACTGGCAGGTATGTGGATCCGCATCCAACGGTGATCATCACTACACAACTACCTGTGGCCACGACAGCTCTGCACCTCTACCGTGCAAGGGTCATCGGGACAAGGTGAGCAGTCAAAACGTCAACATGGCCCATGAGTGTCCATAAGGGTGCGACCCACCATCCATCCTTCGGCCCCCCTGCGAGGAACACAGCTGCACCAGCCCCAGCTGGCCAATGTGGTGAGCACTTGCTGCCACAACACACACGACCGCACACACAACCTCGGCCCTGGGGGGCACGGTCGCAGTGCGTGGCATCCCTACAGCCACGTCCCCCTGCACCTCCCCATCATCCCGCAGTCCGACTACCGAACTACAGCCCCCCCAGTGCTCACCCACACTTGACCACACCAGAGTCCAGTCAACAGCCATGCTCCACCAGGAGACCCTCCCAGAAGACATGGTCCACACACCTCGGACACGCACAGCACCACGTTGACCCACAGACCACACAACTGCATCCCCATGATCCCGCGTCCCAAAAATCAGCACAGTTGCCCCCACAACCAGTTGAAAGCTGTCTTGCTACCCTATTAATTTTATCACAGCCTCCAACACTTTGGTCTACACACCTGGATCAATCATGGCGTCACTGTACAGTGTCCACCATGACATTTCAAAATCCACCCTTAAATTTGCATCTAACCCACCGATTACCCATGCCAAACATTTGTCACAATTCACTGACCTCACCAAAGAAAGATGCTTTGCCATACACATGCCAGCCGAGCATGGCCCATATGCTCGGCTCGTTACACATCTCCCGATTCACATCCCCATGGCTCTCTTCCCAACCCGAGAGTCCATAAATCATAACGGAGCATCTGTGGAAGGTCACTCACACCATCACGTTCCACAGATGCCCCAATGGTTGTCCGGCAGGCTATCTCCATCCCTGTCCATTCGGTTTGACCCACGTCCATAGACCAACCACCATGCCAGGTCACCACATGCTGGTTGTCCCAGAGTCTCTGGAGGAGGGTGCCAGGCCGCATGCCCGGGTGGTCACCACATTAGTCCCAAGTTGGCCGTCCGCAGTGCCACCACCAAAGCGCGACCCACAACACCTCCCCCTAGTGGTCCTCAATATTTGCCATCCCAGGCTTGAGAAACTACCTCGGACCCCCCTGGAGGTCTTAACCCCCACCAGGGTCCGGTGACCCTGCCGGCCCGAGCCACCGGCTCGGACGGCGCCCCGACGGACAAGGGACGCCACACTCCGCCAGACCCCCCGTGGGACCCAGGTCGTACCTCGACACCCAAGGCTGGACCCCACGTCCAAATCTCGCCATCACAGCCCCCCAGCTGGCTGGCATACCCAAATTTTGAAAGGGGCAACGTTTGCCCGAGGCCATCACCCATGACCTCTCCATGTCCAAATCCCGCAGCCCGGGGACCAATCCCCACCATGGCTGCTCCAAATCAATTTACCATTGTAATTTTATTTTAAATTTTCTTTTACAAATTTTCATTCCCACTGCCAAACCGCAGCTGCAGGGAACAACCTCTACCCCCGGTTGTTCTGCCCCTCCCTGCAGTTGATCCAAATTCCCTACAGGGACCAAATCTCCAGAAGCTCTATCTCCCGATCCTCCAAGATCCAAATCCAGCCCAGAGCCAACACACTCCCCCAACTGGTTGTCCAATTTTGGAGCCTCTGTTTCCAAATAGCAGTGTACGGTGAGCGTCCCCTCGGTCATTCCAACCACCTCCTCGGACCAACTCACCTCATCACCCAGGCTCCTTTGGGCCTGAACAAGCTCTACCTCCATGGGACTGTCACAGGTCTCCAGCCGCTGGATCAAATCATCCTCATCATTTCCACAAATCATTCCTGGCCCCGCCAGGCTTTGATCAATATCCCCAATAAATACTCGGTCCGGCTCCATTGCACGGACCCCCAAAAACTCTACCCCCTCTTGCTCCGCACCACCGCCCTGGTGCTGCACAATTCCAAATTCATCCCCCGGTTGGGGTGTTGTGACATCCACACGGTCCCGATAAACAACCAGGCCAGAATGTGGGAAACATTCCCCATTACAACTCTGACATCCCAAATTTCCTTCCCCATTCACCTGTGGGCACTCCCCGCTCAACTGTGGACACTCCACGTTTACCTGCAGGCATTCCCCATCTACCTGTACACCTGCAGTCTCTCCATCGACCTGTGGACATTCCCCGCTCACCTGTACACTTGCCACAATTGCCATTCCCGGTGCAATTCCCTGCTCGTGAGCAACATGCACATCTGCATGGGCCGTACTCTCTCCCATTCCCAATTTAGCTTCCATCCCTTCGATCTGTTCTTTCAAACCCTCCTTTAATCTATCCATTTGCCCCTCCATGTTTTTTGTTTGGGCATTAATTTTGTTCTCCAGTTGCTCGTTCTGAGCATTCATTTCCCCTTTTAATCCATTAATTTGGTCACTCATATCCTTCAGTCCTTCCCTCCATTCATTCCCCTGGGACTCCATTTTGTTTTTCATTTCTCCCATATCATTACTCATTCCCTCCATTTTATTTTCCATCCCTTCAATTTTATCATTTATTCCCCGAATTTCTGCAAGGTTTCGCTCACCCTGTGCGTTCATGTCTCCCATATCTTTTTTTGTTATTTTCCATCCCTTCCATTTTCCTAAGCAATTGACCCAACATCTGGTCGGTTGTCGGGGCCGTTCCTACTGCTCCCGACTCCCCGGTGGGGGAGGGGGGTAAGTTGGTGCTCGGGACGGGGGAGGTTCCAAGGCTCACCTCGACATCTAGTTCCCCTATTTCCGGCTCACTCCCGACGCTGACGGAGGCCTCGCTGCGTACCTCCATCTCGTCAATCTCCGACATCCGCCTTCCGGAAGATTGTTTCCCGCGCGCGTATTTATTTTAATGCCAGCAACACAATTTAAATTTGACGAAGACGCGATATAGCGCTCCGTATGCCCAATTTATTACTAAATTTCTCCGCCTCGCCTATAAAAATGTTGCGTTCGAACGTCGGGCGCAATGCACGCCCGACCGTGTCGATGTCTCGCCGCGGACAAAAAAAATTTGTCCGACGGGTTCCAATCCGACACTCCTGACACCACTTGTCGCGCGTCCGCGATTAACACCACAGTTGCGGATGGCCAATTGCGAGGCTTTACACTCCCGAGGCGCAAACTCAATGGCGGATTCCAAATCAGGCACAAACGCGCGGAATGGCGGACACAGCAAAGCTCCGCAGCCTTACCTATTAAAATCCAACAGGAAACTGCGTTCAGATATATTCAAAAAATAATATAAGGATTTATTAACGGTTCCGAGAACAAAGAAATATGATGCTCTAAACCCCCTATATGGAGTACTCCCGCTCAACGGAGTTATTAAACAAACCACAGGGCAGACGATGAAATGAACAAAGAGGGTGTGTGTGTGTGCGGTGCGCTCTTAGCTTTGCTCGCTCGGGAGCGTGGCGTGGAGATCGTGCAGGCCTCGGATGGCTAGGCCCTGACACGTGGGCGGGAGTGGCCTCCCCGACGCGACTCGCTCGCCGACCCCAGCCCTCTCGCCCCGTAATTCTCAAACGCTCGCCCCGTCCGAAGGACCACGGTTTCTGGGGCTGTCGTCTCTGCCCGGCGCCTTGGAGATCGTGAGTGGTTGGCAATGGTGCGCAAGAGGCCACGAATACGGCCACCAACGGGGCGAACCTCGGCACAACAGCCGTCCACGCAAGCACGCGATCCAATCGCAGGGAAGATGGAGGGAACGAAGGCAGGAAAGAACGAGAGGGGAAAAATGTCCAGTGCACTCTATCACGACGGAATCCTCATGTCCAACTGCTCTGCCTCGTGTCCAACTCCGAACTCCTCTTCTTCTCATTCGTGTCGTCACTTCCCTCACGCACTGTCACGCCCTCTCGTGACGTCCATTCGTCCGCCCTTCCCCGTGACGTCAATAGATCCACCCCCTTCTCATCGTGTCTCAGCAGGGTGCGTTTCGGTCGGTGTTGTTCCATTGATGTGAAAGGGAAGGGAATTAATTAATGTGGGTGCGCTAGGGGCATGAATTCCTACTGTCTCGGTGCGGTGCCAAAAGGGACATTGGATTGACCACAGGGGTGGGAAAACACACAAAGTTACCCTTATCGCCCTAACTACTTAGCACTTCCTGTCCCCGTACAGGAAATATATACGCAATTATCCCGGCATACGCCTACACATACTAACTTAAAGGTACATACTATGTAACATAGTGGGTTCGAGCTATCGCGACATCCCGGAGCATTTTACCTACTCAGATCTACTCTGCTCTACATATTGCTCTACCAAATTCATAACAATATATAAATATATATATATATATATATATAATATAATATAATATTTATATATATATATATATATATATATACATACATATTGTTACAGATACGACTTTGATGGTATGGTGGGCCGAGCGGGATGGCCGCCGTATCCGTACAAGTTACCCGATTGTACCCGGGGTTGACTAATCGCGCTACGCTGGCTCAATAGGAAAGAGAAGACACCCGGCTGGATTACAATCACACAATACGACACCAAGGGTTCAGTTCTCAAGTATATTCGTACGGAAAAAGGTTAGATTACAGGGGCTAGAGGTATATTACAGGAAGACAGGCACTTAGACACACTCTTATATTATCCCCGGACAGACGACGGACACACGGGACAAAATTGCTGACTCACACGGGGGTTGATGAAAAGGGGAGGCAGGTCGCGATGGCTCAGGTGCACCTGGCTCAGGGACAGAATCACGTACGGTGGTGTCCAGAGATGCGTGAAGGTATCACAGCGCTTGTGGGTCGCGACTTTGGTCTCAAGCTGGGGAGGTCGCTCAGCGCTCGGGAGGGTGGCGTCTTTTCCTTCCAAGCTCGGGGCGCATCTCACGTCACGTCCGGCGCGGGGCCGCGTATATCCGGCGGGGAGTCACGCCCTCGCTCGTTAGCTCCGCCCCATATGGCATCGGCCCATGGCTTCTCATTGGGTGCGGGGGTTACCGGCTCCGCCCTTGACGAGGGGCCGACAGGGAGCCCCCTTCTGGGTAACCCCGTCGAGCACATGTTCAATGGCGGCCAACCGAGCCGGAGTGAGGACGCAAAGCCGCTGTTGTTGTGGTTGTTGTTGGAGCTTGAGATGATGGGAAGAGATGCGGGGAGGTATGGGAAGGTCCTAAACTCCTACTGGTGCCATATCATCACATTCTGGTGCAACGAAGAGTCATAATTAATGGAAACAAGTCCTTAACTGACATAGATTAAGAATAACTAGCAAGATGTCCTATAATTGTCTACGTGTGGTGCGGGGGACCTGGGCACGACATTTAATGGGGGAATGAAGGGGAAGATCGGCTCTAATGGGTGTTGTTTACAGACAATGGGACTAGGGAATGGGGTAAGGGGAGAGTTGGGGAGTATCGGAGAAGATAGGGGAATATTTACAAGCGGATATGGAGGCCAAATTCCATATTCGCAACATTGCACCCTTCTCTACCCTCGGGGCGTCCCGACCCGATAAATCTTTACCTACTTTAGTGTGGCACGCAATGTAGTTCCCTCTACTATTAACTCTACCCTGAGTGCGACAGTTTTATAGATATTCACAAATGAGTAAATATGTCCCCCTGCGACGTTGCACCCTTCTCCTCTCAGAAACACACCCACAGGATAACCGAATCCGGAAAGAATTCTCAAACTAAACATACAGCCGGTAGGGAGCATTATTTACAAGACTACGCTGATATCTACACTACGATCCAGGACCTGTCTTTGGAGGAACACATGCAGATGTTATGCATAGAGAGAGCGCGCTTGCCAACATCGATACACCAACCCACGAGTGCTCTGTGGCCGACGGCCTTTAATAACGTGCAGAGCACCCTTCCCGCGCATCAAAAGCACCACCCCACCACCAATCGGTGCAGTCACCATTGTTCATTGGAATAAAAATAACTTCAACAACCCCTAACCCTGCAGGTGTCTCTTGCTCTTCTTGTGGTGCACTTGGTGGTTAACTAAAAGTGGTTCACCTGTATGGCATAGGTGCCACGTTGACCCATAGGTCCATCCCCGGGTGGTGCTTGGCCGCAAACGAACTGCGGTCCATTGTGGGTGGCCACAAACATTGCGGTCCATATGGTGTACCGATCCAGGCAGCGAACAGCGAAAGTGCAGGCCCACAACTGCGTCGCCAGCACCTCTCTCTCCTCTCTCTCTACCCCAAAGCCAGATCCTCGGAGGTGGGAGACAAAAGAAGCAGACAAGTGAGTAAGGTGGTAAGGGCGCAAAAGTGCACGCAATGTAAGGTAATGCACACTGGGGGCACATGGGAACCAGGTGAGACAGGTACGTTCCTATCGTACGCCCCCCCCCCACCAGGTAACCTACATGGCCCCTCCCTTACCCCTTACTGCATCCACACAACACAACACTACTCATAAACATCTACTTTACAAATCAACAAACATCCCTACTGTCTTCCCCGTTCCTCCCATATACCAAATTCGTCTTCTCTCCCTCCTAACCAATCAAATTTGCCATTTTCAACTCTCATCAAAATTTGCCATCTCCAACTGAACATCAAAATTTGCCATCACCAATTCATCATCAGTCCCTCCTAGGGAGGGAGAGATGGAATCACCCCAATGTCTCATCCACGTCGTGATGCGTCTCACAAATCCAACAGCAATTCTCATTTCCTGCACAAAACAAAGAAAACACAGGTGTGGAGTCATCATCATCACCACAGGTAAGTGGCTGCGTATGGTGCGACAGGTTCATCAATCCTAACTATTTCCTAAATGACTTTAACAACTTTACACTACCCGGGGTCTTTCTCCGGCCAAACCATTGGCCCTCTTACGCTATGGGTTCTAAAAACCAATTCCCATTGGCCAAACTGTGGTGCTCTTCAATTTGGGGTCTCACTCCCCCGATTCATCTCCCGGTGCCCTCGCACAATTTCTGGGCTGCGGCGTGTACCTCTCCCAGTGGGTCTACCCACCTGCACACCTCCACCACTGCAGTTGCCTCCGAGCTTACCTGCTCCTCACCCTAACCTAACTACCTGGGGAAGGCCCTCTGGCTCTCTCCCCACTCCGTGCCCTCTCTGGCACTGGGCTGCCCGATCCACACCCGGGATCCTCAGGCACCCACTCACAACTACCGGCTCCCAGAGCCCACCTGCGGCCTCACCGGGCCGACATCCTCACAGTGGTGGAGTGCCCAACCAACTACACACACTAACAGGCTACACGCCCAGCCATTTCCACAACACTAATGCACCCATTCACAACACCATTCTGCAACCGCACCACAGATGCCAATATCCAATCACAATTTACCTGTACCCTCTACCTAACACTTACACTACCCGCCCCGGGTATTCGTGAAAGGGGGTCCACTCTTCCCCCATCCACACCTTCGCACCATGCACACCACTCCGTACCACTTACTCCAACTCTCTCCACACACCTGTACTTGCACACCTGTGCTCTCACACCTGGTGCCACCTGCACCCTTCTCTCCCCAAGCGCATTCGCGCTGATCCACACACTCACTACTCATACACTGCTCCACACACCTGTCCAATTGCACACCTGTGCAATCACACCTGTTCAATTCTCACACACACAGCATCATCTCAGCTAACTACTCCCTTCTGAAACTTGCGCTTCCCAGTCGTCCCTTTAAACTATTGCGCTCCCACGTCATTATCATCCATACTAATCTACCTGCGTCCCCACTACAGGTATCAGTCACTAACTAAACTTAACGTTACCTAATGTCATCTTCTCTAGATCCCTATCAATATAACCTAACCCACCCGGGCTAGTTTTCACTGCCATACACCCCATAAGCTATTGCTCCTTTGCCCCCCTCACATGGGAAAGGTGGCAGGGATGCCATCCCACCACATCGGGGGCCTCTCACTACCAATTTTGCACATCAAATTTCAACAAATCAAAAATTTGCCAATCACTACCCATCATCTGCCAATCACTACTGCCAATCCTTTGCCAATCATCAAATTTTGCTTTTCTCTAATTTTGGGTCCAAAACACTAACCTCATCACCCAGTCGACTCACTAATACCTCTCGGTGCGCCAATTCCTGTCCAAAGCCCGGCTTCGTAAAGCCAAGCAATGGATGCTGGTTGTTTTGTGCCAGCGGCTGAATGCGTCCGGCACTCGGTGCAGGGACGGGGGCTTACCCGTGCCGAGATCCCACACACCACCTCGGCGTGGAGCCATCCAATGCCCCGATCTAGACCTGCCGGCACGTCTCACCAAAAAGTGGTCGCCATGACGACCCTTTCTATCGGGCTGCCAGCTCCGCCTAGTGGAGCCTGGACGCGGCCGTTCAAAGCGAGGCCCGGCACGCACCGAGGGCCCGACTCGGCTATAAGTCGTTCTAAACTCTACCCCGTCTAACGTCGATGCTTCACCTGCATGCTTACATCCCGCAGCCCGTTCCTTGCTCACACATCCAGCTGTGCCCATGCTCCTCGTACCTTTCCTTACACACCCAGGTACACTCATTCCACTCACAGCCTTGGTCACACACCTGACCACCGAACACCTTGGCACACATTCGTTGCTCGCACACCTCACCAAAACACCTCTTCGCGCCCCCTCCTCGGTCACCTCCTCTGTGACAATCACAGGTGTGCTCTCATTCGCACACCCAACCACGTGCCTCACCACTAATTCCAGCGTGCATTCCCACTCACGCTCTACCATTCCAGGTGTGCATCCTTTCATCCCAGGTGTACATCCTCGCTCACCTGTCACAACTAACTCACTCTCCTTGTCACTCTCAATACTCTCACCTCCACTCTTAACCACGCACTCACCCTTACTCTTGACAGCACACTCTTTCCCCATGCACCTGTCCGTCACACACCTTTCTCGCGCACACTCTCCCGTTACACCCTCTGTAACACTCACCACAGGTGGACACTCTTCCTTACTTCTGACAGCGCACTCTTTCCTCATGCACCTGTCCGTCACACACCTTTCTCGCGCACACTCTCCCGTTACACCCTCTGTAACACTCACCACAGGTGGACACTCTTCCTTACTTCTGACAGCGCACTCTTTCCTCATGCACCTGTCCGTCACACACCTTTCTCGCGCACACTCTTGCGCACACTCTCCCGTCACACCCTCTGTAACACTCACCACACCGCGCTTCCACGTGCTCCCTCGCACACGCGCTACGACCGACTCACTCTCGCCAGCACACTCACTCCTTGGCACGCACTTTTTCCTCACACACCCCAGAGTCGGATTTTCTCGCACACCTCCTTTTTCGCACACCAGACCTGTCGCACACTTCACCAACGGCCTCTCACGAACACCCGGGTCTATCTCGACCCCCAAGCCTCTTAAATCACCTGGCGCATCATACGCACGACCATATTGGTCACCACTTACACCGGGTCCTCTTCCTCTTCGCTTCTCCTCCATCACCTGCGAATCCCTCATCCGGTTAATGAGCACATCATCACGATCCAAACACAGACTTTGGACCAATTCTTTTATCTCCTCCTTTATCTCCTTCTTATCCCCTCTCCGTCGCTTCTTAATTTCGCTCATCCCTTCTTCCACTTCTTCTAATTTGTGCTTCACCTCTTTTATTCCCCGGTACGTCTCCTCAAGCTCGTCCTCCAAGGCTACCTTGACCGTTTCCAGGTGCGTCCTCACCTGCCGGTCCTTCGTCTCCATTACCTCTATGACCTCGTCCAACCTCGTTGTCAGTCCCTCACGTACCATCTGACATTCCCTCTTCGTCGCTACCAAGTCATCTTTTAGTTCTTTCTGTGTCGCCTTTAAACCTCCTAATACCGCAGTGTTCCTTTGAACCTGCTCCACTAACTCCGTCTGTCCCACCGTCAGCTGCTCCACCTCTTGCGTCAGGTCCTCTATGCCCCCTTGTAACTTTACAGTCCCCTTTCTCACCTCCTTTTCCATGTGCTCCTCACAGTGCCTCACCTCCTCGCGCACTCCTCCGACCTCCTCACTCACTCCTCTTCTGATCTCCTCTCCCATCACTTGCATCTCCTGCCCAGATGCCACCCTCATCTGCTCCATTTCCTCCCTGTGAGCATCCAGTTTGGTTTCTACCCCCATTCTGACCCCCTCTATCTGCTGCCCCATTTGTTTAACTTCCCTTTCCGCTTGGTCCCTCATGTCCCTCAATTTGCCTTCCATACTGTTTTCTAACCCCTCTAACCCTTTTTGCATCCCTTCCATTTGATTCTCTTGAGCGGCCATTCTGTTTTCTACCCCCATTAACCCATTTCTCACCTCTTTTATCCCGTTGTCTAACCCCTCAAAATTATTGTCTAACTTCCCAAATTTCTTGTCTAACTCCTCAAAATTATTGTCTATCTTCCCAAATTTCTTGTCTAACTCCTCAAAATTATTGTCTAACTTCCCAAATTTCTTGTCTAACTCCTCAAAATTATTGTCTAACCCCTCACTGGTACCCCTCGCTTCGTCCCTCATTACCCCCAATTGCTCACTCCGAGCCCTCGCTTCGTCCCTCATTACCCCCAATTGCTCACTCCGAGCCCTCGCTTCGTCCCTCATTACCCCCAATTGCTCACTCCGAGCCCTCGCTTCGTCCCTCATTACCCCCATTTGGCCCTCCAATCGCTCACCCTGAGCATCCATCCGGTTCCCCATTTGTCCCATTTTGGCTTCTAGCCTGTCCATAAGGGCCCCCATTTGCAGGAGGAAAAGGTTCGGATCCACCAGGGGCGCTGTCACGGTCGCCGGCGCGGTGACCAGCGAGGCGCCATTTTGCGCGCCTGCTACCCTCGCTGCTTCGCTCTCCTCACGTCCCTCAATTTGGTCCTGGACCGACCCTGCCTCACTCTCCCCTACCGGACCCCAGCTGTCTTGATCCGCCATAGCGCGACTTTCAAAATTCGGGTTTTTATTATTTTTTTTTTTTTTGTAAAACACAATCAAATTTCGCTGTTATAATTTCGAGCGCGTAAACGCGCTCCGGGTCCAATCTCACTCCTCGACACCAATTGTTACAGATACGACTTTGATGGTATGGTGGGCCGAGCGGGATGGCCGCCGTATCCGTACAAGTTACCCGATTGTACCCGGGGTTGACTAATCGCGCTACGCTGGCTCAATAGGAAAGAGAAGACACCCGGCTGGATTACAATCACACAATACGACACCAAGGGTTCAGTTCTCAAGTATATTCGTACGGAAAAAGGTTAGATTACAGGGGCTAGAGGTATATTACAGGAAGACAGGCACTTAGACACACTCTTATATTATCCCCGGACAGACGACGGACACACGGGACAAAATTGCTGACTCACACGGGGGTTGATGAAAAGGGGAGGCAGGTCGCGATGGCTCAGGTGCACCTGGCTCAGGGACAGAATCACGTACGGTGGTGTCCAGAGATGCGTGAAGGTATCACAGCGCTTGTGGGTCGCGACTTTGGTCTCAAGCTGGGGAGGTCGCTCAGCGCTCGGGAGGGTGGCGTCTTTTCCTTCCAAGCTCGGGGCGCATCTCACGTCACGTCCGGCGCGGGGCCGCGTATATCCGGCGGGGAGTCACGCCCTCGCTCGTTAGCTCCGCCCCATATGGCATCGGCCCATGGCTTCTCATTGGGTGCGGGGGTTACCGGCTCCGCCCTTGACGAGGGGCCGACAGGGAGCCCCCTTCTGGGTAACCCCGTCGAGCACATGTTCAATGGCGGCCAACCGAGCCGGAGTGAGGACGCAAAGCCGCTGTTGTTGTGGTTGTTGTTGGAGCTTGAGATGATGGGAAGAGATGCGGGGAGGTATGGGAAGGTCCTAAACTCCTACTGGTGCCATATCATCACATTCTGGTGCAACGAAGAGTCATAATTAATGGAAACAAGTCCTTAACTGACATAGATTAAGAATAACTAGCAAGATGTCCTATAATTGTCTACGTGTGGTGCGGGGGACCTGGGCACGACATTTAATGGGGGAATGAAGGGGAAGATCGGCTCTAATGGGTGTTGTTTACAGACAATGGGACTAGGGAATGGGGTAAGGGGAGAGTTGGGGAGTATCGGAGAAGATAGGGGAATATTTACAAGCGGATATGGAGGCCAAATTCCATATTCGCAACAATATATATATATATATATATATATATATATATATATATATATATATATATATATATATATATAAATATATATATATATATATACATATATACATATATACATATATATATATATATATATATATATATATATATATATATATATATATATATATATATATATATATATATATATATATATACACAGACTTGGCATTTAATATGGAATATTTTTTTTGTGGGGGTGAACTTACTTTTCAAGATGTCTTAGAACCAAAAGTTCATTGGAATTATGTTGAAATTATTCGAGATTCTGTTAATGTGACCTTTAAAAGAAACAAAAACCACATTTGACATTTCGAAACAAATAAATTGATCCTTGAAAGTGATGTAAACTGATATCGAACTCAATTCATGGACAGTACTGTGTTAAACTTCTGTACGTTTACAAAGAAGTATGTCTTCATTTTGCACATTAGCCCATTTTTTTTTTAACAAAAACAAAAGTTAAATTACGACTGGGATTGTGGACAGTAAAATTACAGTTCAGTACTTCGTGTAACCTCCACGAGCATTCAGGAGAGCAGGTACACGTTGAGGCATGCTGTTCACGAGATTTGCCAAGGTTTGGACAGGAATCGCTTGCCATGCAGTGACAATAGCCTGCTGCATTTCACGCACAGAGGTCGGCTGCTGGTCCAAGTCGTCGATTTGACGCGTTAATTCTGCCCACAAGTTCTCTATCGGATTCATATCCGGGGACATGGCAGGCCACTCCATATGCTCTACACCACGGTCAGCAAGAAAGTGTTGGATCATGCGAGCACGATGAGGCCTTGCATTGTCATCTTGGAAGGCAAAGTTTCCTCGAAAGGCTGCACGAGCAAATGGAAGCAATGTTTCTTCCTGAATGGCCCTGTACTTGAACTGGTTCAGGTTTCCATTCAGAACAACCAGGTCAGTTTTGCCCCCTGCATGAAAAGCAGCCCCAACGGTCACCCCACCACCTCCAGCTTGGACTCTTGGCACTATACAATATTTGTTTTAGGCTTCATGCACTTGTCTGCACACTCAGACACGGCCATCTTGACGATAGACCAGAAATCTAGACTCGTCACTGAAGATCACGTGATTCCAGTGTCCTGGCTGCCATTGACGGTGCTCTCTGGCCCACTGCAATCGGCGCTGGCAGTGTTGTCTGGTCAGGCGTGGCTTTCTCAGGGGATGCCTGGCACGATAGCCTGCTTGAACCAGTCGTTGGTTGACTAGCCTTCTGGATACAGGCACATTTGTCAGTTGTTGCCACTCAGCCCTAAGCCGATTAGCTGACTTCGTATGGCCATTGCGGACTAACCGGTGCAGCTGGCGATCATCCCTCCTTGTGGTTCTGCGGGGACTTCCTGGCCTCGGTATTAGAGTAGGGACACCCTTCTGAGCATTTCGTTTCAGGGTCTTTGACACCTGACCATGAGTGATGCCATACTGCCGAGCAATAGCACGCTGTTTCATGCCGTAATTTCGTAAAGCCACCACTCCATGTCAAACAGAATTGTCGAGTTGACGGACCATCTTCAGAGGAAGCGGCAATAAGTTTTGGAGACGTGCAGCAGTTGTTTTCCACTAATACAGAACGCAACAACCCTTGTATACCCGACTGTGAAGCCAATCATCAAATGCACCTGTCCGTACATTTTGCCACGCCACCTGTGATATAATCCTGTTGTTGACTTCTTGCTGCGACAGACAATCAGTGACATGGTTCTTTTAACAAATGAATCACCAAAGTGTAAAAGAAACTCACCAGATTGATATACTGAGTTAAGAAAGTAAACCCGTCAAGAAAAAAAAAATATTCCATATTAAATGCCAAGTCTGTGTATATATATATATATATATATATATATATATATATATATATATATATATATATATATATATATATATATATATATATATATATATATATGTATATATATATATATATATATCTATACATAATTATAAAATTGAAATCTTGCGTGTTTGTGTGTAACATTCGATCGGTCCGGGGGCGTGGCTTACCCCTTTGAGAGAGTCGTAATATCCACCATTTTATTAACTCGCATAGCTTTGAGGCCTGTTTTGTAGGCCCGTGGTGTCTTGCTCTCTCTCTCAGTTTTATTTCAAATCAAATTCGATATATCATTTCATTTTTCACAGTCGCTAACATAGTTTTAGACTCGGTTGAAAAAAAACGGGAAGAAAATCCGATGAAAGTTTCCGTTTATAGAACGAAATGAATTCTGAAAGGCTTGTATCTTCAAGGCCATTGAGTCTGTCTCACGCCTTTATCTTCAATCGAACTCGCCATCCGATTTCATTTTTATCGATGGTTTTAGACTCGGTAAAAGAAATAATTGAGAACATTCACGCACACACGGGAAATTGCAGAGATATATTTTAAAAATCGCGCCACGTTGATATACGAAAATACACCGCCTAAAATAACAGGCATACAGTATATATCTTCGTTATTTCATTCAACATTATTACCCGGAAGTAAAATATGTTTCAGGAAATTACCGAGAGATATTTCTTCGATTTTTTTTATTATTTATATGCGCATACACTTTAAATAGGTTTATTTGAAATCTTTAATTTTCACAATGTAATTTATTTGTCATTTGATGATCGGCAAAATGATAGCACAAACACAATACTATTTGCAGGAAGGATGTCGTATCAACCCTCCGACGGCGCGATGGACGCGGACAACGAATCACACCTCACGTCTATGGACGCGAATAGCAACATCCGCACGAATCAGTCATCAATGATTTTCATTGATGCGCCTGGAGGCACAGGGAAGACGTTTCTTATTAACCTGATTCTCTCTAAAGTGAGAGCGAGTGGAGAAGTTGCCCTTGCGGTGGCCTCATCTGGCATAGCTGCTACCCTCATGCCTGGTGGAAGAACACTGAACAGCGCACTCAAGGTTCCAAATCCCTCTGACACCGAGGGAAGATGGCGTATGCAACATTGATAAAAATTCCACTATCGCAGACCTCTTTCGAAGTACAAAACTCATCGTGTGGGATGAGTGTCCTATGATCAGGAGAGAGAGTTTCGAGGCTGTGGATCGCACGTTGCGTGATGTATGTGACAAAGACGAGCCTTTTGGAGGGATCTTGACGATATGCTGTGGTGATTTCCGTCAACATGATCGGAGATAAGGGCCGAAATCACGTGTCACAGGTAAGTGATTTAGAATGCTGGAGAGGTGAGCCTTATGGCTTGCTGGCCCAAATAATCTCCCTGATGATGTCCAGCGTTCGCTTTAGTTCTATTCTCATATCTATTCAAACTGACATTGACCCAACGGGTCATGGGTCGTCTAGGGGTAGCATCATCATCATCATTGGCTGAGGGGTAGCATCATTGGCTGAGGCGTAGCATCATTGGCTGAGGGGTAGCATCATTGGCTGAGGGGTAGCATCATTGGCTGAGGGGTAGCATCATTGGCTGAGGGGTAGCATCATTGGCTGAGGGGCGACATCATTGGCTGAGGGGCGACATCATTGGCTGAGGGGCGACATCATTGGCTGAGGGGCGACATCATTGGTTGAGGGGCGACATCATTGGCTGAGGGGTGACATCATTGGCTGAGGGGTGACATCATTGGCTGAGGGGTGGCATCATTGGCTGAGGGGTGGCATCATTGGCTGAGGGGTGGCATCATTGGATGCGGGGTGGCATCATTGGATGCGGGGTGGCATCATTGGATGCGGGGCGGCATCATTGGCTGAGGGGCGACATCATTGGCTGATGGGCGACATCATTGGCTGAGGGGCGACATCATTGGCTGAGGGGCGACATCATTGGCTGAGGGGTGACATCATTGGCTGAGGGGTGACATCATTGGCTGAGGGGTGACATCATTGGCTGAGGGGTGTCATCATTGGCTGAGGGGTGGCATCATTGGCTGAGGGGTGGCATCATTGGATGCGGGGTGGCATCATTGGATGCGGGGTGGCATCATTGGATGCGGGGTGGCATCATTGGCTGAGGGGCGACATCATTGGCTGATGGGCGACATCATTGGCTGAGGGGCGACATCATTGGCTGAGGGGCGACATCATTGGCTGAGGGGCGACATCATTGGCTGAGGGGCGACATCATTGGCTGAGGGGCGACATCATTGGCTGATGGGCGACATCATTGGCTGAGGGGCGACATCATTGGCTGAGGGGCGACATCATTGGCTGAGGGGCGACATCATTGGCTGAGGGGCGACATCATTGGCTGAGGGGCGACATCATTGGCTGAGGGGTCACATCATTGGCTGAGGGGTGACATCATTGGCTGAGGGGCGACATCATTGGCTGAGGGGCGACATCATTGTCTGAGGGGCGACATCATTGGCTGAGGGGCGACATCATTGGCTGAGGGGCGACATCATTGGCTGAGGGGCGACATCATTGGCTGAGGGGCGACATCATTGGCTGAGGGGTGACATCATTGGCTGAGGGGCGACATCATTGGCTGAGGGGTGACATCATTGGCTGAGGGGTGACATCATTGGCTGAGGGGTGGCATCATTGGCTGAGGGGTGGCATCATTGGCTGAGGGGTGGCATCATTGGATGTGGGGTGGCATCATTGGATGCGGGGTGGCATCATTGGATGCGGGGTGGCATCATTGGCTGAGGGGCGACATCATTGGCTGATGGGCGACATCATTGGCTGAGGGGCGACATCATTGGCTGAGGGGCGACATCATTGGCTGAGGGGCGACATCATTGGCTGAGGGGCGACATCATTGGCTGAGGGGCGACATCATTGGCTGAGGGGCGACATCATTGGCTGAGGGGCGACATCATTGGCTGAGGGGCGACATCATTGGCTGAGGGGCGACATCATTGGCTGAGGGGCGACATCATTGGCTGAGGGGCGACATCATTGGCTGAGGGGCGACATCATTGGCTGAGGGGTGACATCATTGGCTGAGGGGTGACATCATTGGCTGAGGGGTGGCATCATTGGCTGAGGGGTGGCATCATTGGCTGAGGGGTGGCATCATTGGATGCGGGGTGGCATCATTGGATGCGGGGTGGCATCATTGGATGCGGGGTGGCATCATTGGCTGAGGGGCGACATCATTGGCTGATGGGTGACATCATTGGCTGAGGGGCGACATCATTGGCTGAGGGGTGGCATCATTGGATGCGGGGTGGCATCATTGGATGCGGGGTGGCATCATTGGATGCGGGGTGGCATCATTGGATGCGGGGTGGCATCATTGGCTGAGGGGCGACATCATTGGCTGAGGGGCGACATCATTGGATGCGGGGTGGCATCATTGGATGCGGGGTGGCATCATTGGATGCGGGGTGGCATCATTTGCTGAGGGGTAGCATCATTGGCTGAGGGGTAACATCATTGGCTGAGGGGTAGCATCATTGGCTGAGGGGTAGCATCATTGGCTGAGGGGTCACATCATTGGCTGAGGGGTAGCATCATTGGCTGAGGGGTGGCATCATTGGCTGAGGTGTAGCATCATTGGCTGAGGGGTCACATCATTGGCTGAGGGGTAGCATCATTGGCTGAAGGGTCACATCATTGGCTGAGGGGTAGCATCATTGGCTGTGGGGTGGCATCATTAACTGAGGGGTCTTCTCCTCACTGCTCATTACTAAAAACTGCTCTTCTATGTGAGGATTGATAAATAAAAGCAATTAGAACCAGTAAATTTAGTTTTATATGGCATTTTGCCTATCTATTAGAAAGTGTGAGAAAATTATATATCTTCGCCATAGGTTGACCTTTGACCCCCACTGTAACCATGGTAACCCCTTAATTATATATAATAACATTGACCCAACGGGTCATGGGTCGTCTAGTATATATATATATATATATATATATATATATATATATATATATATATATATATAACTGAGAAATAGTAGAAACTCCACAGTACGAGCAAGGCATCTCATTTGCATTAAATAAATAATCGGGAGATTAAATCAGATGCGGACGTAGCTTCAGGACGTCGATCTTTAATTTTCGACAAGCTTTCGACCAACAAAGGTCTTCTTCTTAGTCGTCCCCAAGTTCAGCGGAAGTTATAGTTCACGTATATATATATATATATATATATATATATATATATATATATATATATATATATATATATATATATATATATATATATATATATATATATATATATATATATATATATATATATATATATATATATATATATATATATATATATATATATATATATATATATATATATATATATATATATATATATATATGTCGGAATGGGACTTAGAACTTGGGACTCAGAGGACTCAGACAAAGGAGCAACGGATATATTTATTAGAACTCGTTTACACAAGCTTGCGGAAAACACAATGTCGCATGAAGCTCACAAAATGACCAACACTACAACAAGGTGCTCTGAAGTAATTCGATTTAAACTTGCTATATATAAAGAATATTAGGGTGTGGCTTTAGCTCACAAGATACAGAGAAAGAATGGGCTCATTGGTCCCCCCACCATTAGTCCCATCCTGTTGTTCAGTTAGTTAAAGGAAGTTCATCCAAGGCCACTCATGGGTTAGCTCAGATAAGGAGATGGTCAGCAATATGTGGCAACATGTTTACAACTTTCTGTATAGAGACTTGGGTTGGGGAAGTACAAAGGGAGTGGACACTCATAAATGTGTCAACCTACAGGATATTGGCAAAGTCATGTGGGAGGCTGGGAGATAGCAGCTGCAACCAAGGCCACAAAAGGGGAACAAGGGATTATGCCAATACAGGGCAAGAGCTCACAAGCACAGAACTCCTTATTAGGGTATTACACATCCTCAATGCACAAGAAAGGACTAAGTATTTTAAAAGAATACAGCAATCAGTCAAAACAAAACATATAATTGGTTATGCTTGGTAATTGGTAGAGCAGCAAGAATTAACAAAGGGGGAGGGGAATAACAGCTCCCCACATATATATATATATATATATATATATATATATATATATATATATATATATATATATATATATATATATATATATATATATATATATACATGCATGGCTACAATACTGGGTACACCAAGTGTTACATCTGAGTGCAAAAATAAAGTTTCAGGAAACAGTAAGTATGCTGTATTGTGTTGTTCTGTATATATTGGAGTATCAGAATTTGAAGCATCAGACCTGCTACATGCTTCGTTTTCACCAAAATGAAAACGAGCGTGCACTTCACACGTTGGATTCGTGCATAACGCAGCACCAGAGGACACGGACAAAAAAACAAGTTCTGACGTCATCCTTAAAGCCCCAGTCATACCGGCCATTTTCAGGCCACGAATCGCCACGACCTAAGATCGGGGCGACATTCTTGGCCAGATCGTATTGGGGTCCTGGCGATTCCTGGATGATCGGGGGTGTACTTGGCAGTTCGGGTCGAGATGGGAAGCCGCCCCGACAATTTTGAACTGTTCAAAATTATCGTGGTGATTCGTGGCGTTTTTCAAACTCTTGCTGCTGTCTGGAGGGTGTCGTACGGGCGCGTGTGGGCATCGGGAAAATGGTCGTGGAGTGTCTTGCGGCGGTCGGGAAACTTGGCTGCCACGATTCGCTCCGCATCCAGCAAGCACTGATACGACCGCCGTACGTCCTCACATGGACGCCGTACGACTGCCATCACGATCTTCCAAGAATTGCCCCGATCCGTCCCGACCACGTTCGTGCAGCAGTACGACGACTCATGATCATTGCCGATCTCTCACGAATTAACAAGACTCCGCCAAGACTGCCGTAAGCATGCAGTAAGCACCAGTAGGCGCGAGTACGACCTGTCACAAGACCGGGTATATATAGGCGATCCCCGGCGGCGAAATCATTTCATCTCCTGATTCCAAGCTGGTCACCTCAGCTGGCAGGTTCTCACAGAACGGCGGCCGCGTGATTGTGCACGTCTTCCTGGATCCCCTCCCCCTCTTCCTGGCTGGCGGCATCATTGGAAGGCTTGGAGTTGATGATTTATTTAAACGACATACAAAAATAACGTGAATTAGCGTCGTCTGAATTTTAAGATCGTAGTTAGGTCGGCGCGATTCTTGGACGGACGGCGTGCAGTCGGGCTCGGACGGGTGGGCACGTACGCGTGCGTACTGCGGTCGTAGTGAGGTCGTAGTGCCGTCGTAGTGCGGTCGTAGTGGGATCGGGGCGGATCGGGGCGGATCGGGGCGAAGACGTGTGGGCACGGGCTAGGACTTGTGGAGATCTTGCCGTGCACTTGGCGGATCGGGCTTTGTCGGCGCGGCGGTCACGGCGCGATCGGACGGGAGTCGTGGCAGGGGTGTTTTGGTATGACTGTGGGAAAATTTACAGCCGATCTTGCTGAAAAGTCGTGTTGGTGCGGGGAATCGCCAGATTGGGGGTGATCGTGGCGATTCGTGGCCACTCAAATCCGGTATGACTGGGGCTTAAGCGAGTGGTCGTCTGCCAGCAAGTGACTGCTTTGCTTTCACAACAAATGGAACCAGCATTACACATAATCAAGATTGGAGCGATGCGGGTTTATTTTCACTTTTGCTGGGATGTGATTCGTGCATAATGGGCGGACACGAAAAAAATATGAAAAGATTATCGCGAATTTTTTTTTTCTGTTTGATTGATTGAATAAGCATCAAGGGCTTCTTCTTAAGGTATTTCTTAACCTACACACCTTGGTCATTTCACGAGTCCTTCCTGATTTGAAAATGAAACTGACATCACAATTATTATGAATTTAGTGGACACCAAGCATTATGCGCGAATCACTTATTTTGCCACGCACATTTTGCCACATTGCACATTTCATGGAATTTTAGAAAATGTAAAAAACAACACCAAGAGACATACTAGACATCAAACATTCCATTTAATTACAATTTTAATCATCGATGCATATTTTTATTTAAAGACAATGAAATAAAAATTGACATAGTGAGAATGTAACATTTTATTTCGAAAATATGCCATTTTTGTCTTGTTTACTCAACCATCGCAAATCTAAGTGCATGATATAATGTGAAAATCAGATTTTTGCAGGTCCTCAAGACTATTTGCTATAACATAAAACCATAGGTGTCTTTTCATTCAGTTCATTTTTTTAAATTAAGGGCATTTTCTTTTTTGAGGACATATATACATACATACCGTGAGACCGCTATTCTCACGTGAGACCACCGCTATTCGCGTGGGATATGTTCCTGGAAAATCCATGAATTGTGAAACTGCGAATAGCGGGGCATTGTTTCAATGGAAAAAGGGGGGATATGTTCCCGAGTCACGAAAATCCACGAATAGAGAGGATCAAGCCGCGAATGTTGAGGCAAGATCCGCGAATGGTGCGGTAAATCCCGAGAATATCGACGATAATCTACAAAGTTCGATGAAAATCCCCGAAATGGCGAGGCAAATCCCGCAAATGTCGGCGATAATCCTGCAAATGGTGAGGCAAATCCCAGGAATATTCGTGATAATCCGGGAAATGGCGAGACAAATCCCGTGAATGTCGATGGAAATCCGTGAATGCATGTCGTGCCAGTTTCAATGTGGAAAAGGGAGACAGTTAATTGCACGAATAGGTACTGTGGAGTGTTTTCATTCTGTACAGTAACTCGTGGGGATGACGTGTTATGCAGCTGGTGGAACATACTGCAAAGCTCTCGATTATAGTGCGGCTAAAATTTGCGGCCACGAAAGCCATGAAAACCAAAGCACACAGCAGTGAATGTATAAGCAGGTCATGCTCGCGGCCTCTAGATGTTTTATTGCGTAAGTCCAGCTGCTTTATGCATGGTTGGTGAAAGATGGGTTTTATAAATGTGTCAAGCTAGCGGCTCGTAAAAAAAAAAAATTGCGCCCCTGAAAAACCGCGAATTTGCGGAACACGGCTTAGAATAGGAAAAAAAAACCCCGTGATTTCACGGAACACGGCCGCGAATAAAGAAAAAACCCACAAATGTGCGTGACACTTTTCGGTGAATAGAGAAACAGGTCACATTTTATCACCCGTGAATATGCAGAACCCACGAATAGCGGAAACACAAATAGCGGGGTCCGACTATATATATATATATATATATTGTTGCGGATATGGGATTTACATCCATCCATATCCGCTTGTAAATATTCTCTGTCATACTCTGTCATCCCTCACAAGGGGGGGCAAAGGAGCACTAGATTATGGGGTGTATGGCAGTGAAAACTAGCCCGGGTGGGTTAGGATATTGTGTGTAGGGATCTAGCGAAGATGACATTAGGTAACGTTAAGGTTAGTTAGTGACAAGGATACCTGTAGAGGGGACGCAGGTAGATTAGAGTGGATGATAATGACGAGGGAGCGCAATAGTTTAAAGGGACGACTGGGAAGCGCAAGTTTCAGAGGGGAGTAGTTAGATGAGATGATGCTGTGTGAGAACTGGACAGGTGTGTGGAGCAGTGTATGAGTAGTGAGTGTTGTGGATCAGCGCAAATGCGCTTGGGGGAGAGAAGGGTGCAGGCGGCACCAAGTACGAGAGCACAGGTGTGCAAGTACAGGTGTGTGGAATATATGGAGCAGAGAATGAGTGGTGTGGAGAGAGTTGGAGTAAGTGGTACGGAGTGGTGTGCATGGTGCGAAGGTGTGGATGGGGGAAGAGTGGACCCCTTTTCACAAGTACCCGGGGCGGGTAGTGTAAGTGTTAGGTAGAGGGTATAGGTAAATTGTGGTTGGATATTGGCATTTGTGGTGCGGATGCAGAATGGTATTGTGGATGGGTGCATTGGTGTGGTGAAATTGGCTGGTCGTGTGGCCTGTTAGTATGAGTGTGAATGGTTGGGCACTCCGCCACTGTTAGATGTCGGCCAGGTGAGGCCGCAGGTGGGCTCTGGGAGCCGTTAGTGTCAGTGGGTGCCTGAGGATCCCGGGTGTGGATCGGGCAGCCCGTGCCAGAGAGGGCACTGAGGGGGTGAGAGTGCGAGAGGGCCTTCCCCAGTTAGTTAGGTTAGGGTGAGGAGCAGGTGCGCTCGGTAGGCAACAACAGTGGTGGAGGTGTGCAGGTGGGCGGACCAGCTGGGAGCGTCACACGACCCAGCCACCGAAATTGTGCGGGGGCACCGAGTGATGAATCGGGGGAGTGAGACCCCAACTTGAGAAGCACCACAGTTTGGTCAATGGGAATTGGTTTTTAGAACCCATAGTGTAAGTTGGCCAATGGATTGGCAGGGAAAGACCCCGGGTAATGTAAAGTTGTTAAAGTCATTTAGGAAATAGTTAGGATTGAAGAACCTGTCGCACCATACGCAGCCACTTACCTGAGGTGGTGATGATGACTCCACACCTGTGTTCCTTGGTTCTGTGTTGCAGGAAAGGAGAATTGCTGTGTGGATTTGTGAGATGCATCACGACGTGGATGAGACATTGGGGTGATTCCATCTCTCCCTCCCTAGGAGGGATTGATGATGAATTGGTGATGGCAAATTTTGATGAGAGTTGGAAATGGCAAATTTGATTGGTTAGGAGGGAGAGAAGACGAATTTGGTTTATGGGAGGAACGGGGAAGACAGTAGGGACGTTTGTTGATGTGTAAAGTAGATGTTTATGGGTAGTGTTGTGTTTTGTGGATACAGTAAGGGGTAAGGGAGGGGCAATGTAGGTTACCTGGTGGGGGGGGGGGCGTACGGTAGGAACGTACCTGTCTCACCTGGTTCCCATGTGCCCCCAGTGTGCATTACCTTACATTGCGTGCACTTTTGCGCCCTTACCACCTTACTCACTTGTCTTCTTTTGTCTCCCACCTCCGAGGATCTGGCTTTGGGGCAGAGAGAGAGGAGAGAGAGGTGCTGGCTCTGCAGTTGTGGGCCTGTACTTCCGCTGCTTGCTGCCTGGATCGATACACCATATGGACCGCAATTTTGGTGGCCGCCCACAATGGACCGCAGTTCTTTTGCGGGCAAGCACCACCCGTTGATGGACCTCTGGGTCAACGTGGCACCTATGCCATACAGGTGAACCACTCATAGTTGGCCCCCTGACGGCCACAATTCAGAAATGGACGCGGTTGGCGCCTTTCTTTATTTCTAAAGAAGCCACAAGGCCAAGTGCACTCCATGAAGGCAAGACCAGCGGCAGAACATCGGCCGGCTGCGACACCACCGGTGACCATGGACATTTAATTGTGCATTTTTATTGAACACTTTATTGGTGCACCGGATGGTGCTGACTGTGCATAATGGGGTGGTGCTTTTGGTGCTTGGACGGGGTGCTCTGCACATTATTAAAGGCCGTAGGGCCACAGGGCACTCGTGGGTTGGTGTATCGATGCTGGCATGCGTGCTCTCTCTCTCTCTATGCATAACATCTGCATGTGTTCCTCAAAGAACAGGTCCTGGATCGTAGTGTAAATATCAGTCTTGTATAAATGATGCTCCCTACCGGCTGTATGTTTAGTTTGAGGATGCTTTCCGCGATTCGGTTATCCTGTGGGTGTGTTTCTGTTAGGAGAAGGGTGCAACGTCGCAGGGGGACATATTTACTCATTTGTGAACATCTGTAAAACTGTCGCACTCAGGGTTGAGTTAATAGTAGAGGGAACTACATCTGAGTGCCACACTAAAGTAGGTAAAAATTTATCGGGTCGGGCCGCCCCGAGGTAGAGAAGGGTGCAATGTTGCGGATATGGGATTTATATCCATCCATATCCGCTTGTAAATATTCCCCTATTTCCTCAATACTTCCCAACTATCCCCAATCCCCCATTCCCTCGTCCCATTTTCTGTAAACAACACTCTGTAGACCCGACCTCCCCCTATTTCCCCCATTAAATGTCGCATCCAGGTCCACCGCATCTCACGTAGACAACTATAGGACATCTTGCTAGTTATTCTTAGTCTATGTCAGTTAAGGACTCGTTTCCATTAATTCTGACTCTTCGTTGCACCAGAATGTGATTGTATGGCACCGTTAGGAAGTTTAGGACCTCCCAATACCTCCCCGCAGCTCTTCCTCACGGTTCAGCAACAACAACAACAACAACAACAACAACGGCGGCGGCACGGGGAGTGCGCGTCCTCACTCCGGCTTGGTTGGTAGGGGGTGTCGGGAGGGCATGAGGCCTTCCCAGCGAGCCGCCATCGAACATGTGCTCGACAGGGTTACCACGTAGGGGCTCGCTGTCAGCTCCTCGTCAAGGGCGGAGCCCGGTAACGCCCGCACCCAATAGAAGCGGCGGACTGGTCCCATCTGGGGCGGAGTCAACCAGGCGAGGGCATGTCACTCCCCGTTGAGCATGCGTAGGAAGAGGGAGGTGACGTCAGATGCGCGCTGAGCTTGAAGCAAGAGAGACGCCACCTCCGAGCGCTGTGACACCTCCCCGCATCTCTGGACTGGACCGTGCTTTATCCTGCCCCCGAGCCAAGGTGCACCTTGTGCTATCGACTGCCTGTCCTTCCCTGCCATCAATCCCTGTGTAAGTCAGTCTTGTTCCGTTTGTCTGTGGTCTGTCTGGGAGAGATAAGATTGTATCTAAGTGCCTATCTCTTCTGTGTCTTTTACCTCACTCTACCTTGTAATCTACCCCCTTTTCTCCACCACTAATTATATCCTCCTCCGGAGGTCTTGAGAACTGTACCCCTTGCGTCGTTTCATTTATCCCAGTCGTTGTGTCCTTTCCATCATTGATTTAGCGTAGCGCGATTTGGCCAACGTTCGAGTGGAATCGGGTGAGTTGGGGGTAATCGGGTAAACTGTACGAACACGGCGGCCATTCCGCTCGGTCAAGCAACATCTTTAGCCGTGTCCGTAACAATATATATATATATATATATATATATATATATATATATATACATATACTGTATATATATATATACATATACTGTATATATATATATACACACATACATTCACACACACACATATTGTTATGTTTCTGGGGGAGGAGTGGGAGAGGTTAGATATTGCTTTGGAATAGATCGTGTAGCTGTGGCATGGTCCGTGTGTGTTAGAAGCTGTGTGACTATATATTTATTGATTACGTACTGTTGGAATATGCATTTCGACCCTTTTCGACCCTAGACTGCTGAGACCCCTTTGACCTTTGAAGACCCTTTAAGTCCCCCAATACCCTTAAAACTCTGAAGACCCTTAAAGACCAAAAAGACCCTGATGGCCCAAAATAACCCAAAGACCCAAAATACCCCAAAGAGGCAAAATACACTGAAGACCGTTCAAGACCCCAATAACCTTAAAGACCCTCAATGACCCAAAATACCCCAAAGATGCCAAAGACCCTTAAAGACCCCAATGACCCAAAATACCTCAAAGACACTTAAAGACCATTAAAGACCCAGAATACCCAAAATACTCCAACTACCCAAAACACACCAAAGACCCTGAAGACCCTTAAAGACCCTGCAGACCCAAAATATCTCGAGGACCAAAAATACCCCAAAGACCAAAAGACCCTGTGTACCCAAAAGACCCAGAGAACCCAAAAGACCCTAAATACTCTGAAGACCCAAATTACCCAAAGACTTTGAAGACATTAAAGACCCTTACGACACTTTAGACCTATTGGACCCTTGACCATTTAGAGCTTTAGACCACTTGGACCTTTTTTGATTGCAAATAAACTACAAATAAATATGGGGCACGTTGGTCCATTGTACCAAATTGTCATCGGTCTTCACGGCCTTGTAGCATACTTGCCTGCCGGACTCAGGGGGCTCTTTTGGATCCTCTGGGACTTTTGGGTCTTCAGGGACTTTTGGGTCCTCTGGGACGTTTGGGTCATCAAGGACTTTTTTAGTCCTTTGGGTCTTTTGGGTCATTAATAACTTTTGGGTCATCTGGGTCTTTTGGGTCCTCGGGGACTTTTGGGTCCTTGGGGACTTTTGGGTCATCTGGGACTTTTGAGTCCTTGGAGACTTTTGGGTATCAAGTGTTAAAGGGTCTTCCAAGGTCTAAGGGGTCTAAAAACCCCGCGATTTCACGGAACACGGCCGCAAATAAAGAAAAAACTCACAAATTTGCGGGACACTTTTCAGTGAATAGAGAAACAGGTCACATTTTATCACCCGTGAATACGCAGAACCCACGAATAGCGGACCCACAAATAGCGGGGTCCGACTAGTGGGGTCCGTACGGAGGTCTCAGACTGCTGAGACCCCCGTCTAAAGGATCTCAGCAGTCTAAAGGGTTAAAAGGTACATTTGAATAGTATGTGATTAATCAATAGACATATGCAATTAATAGACACAAAAAGTATGCCTCACACACTCGCACACACACAACACAAACTCATCCATATACAGGCACGAGAAAAAGTAAGTACACCCCATGTAAAGTTTTGAATTTTTCAACATATTTCAACATACAGCTATTTGATCTTCATTTCAACAATATTGATAGATAAAGGTGATATAATATAACAAATATCATGAAACATTTACATTTTGTAGTCCATTGTATAATTTAAATAAACATAAATGCAAATTTCGCATGTGGAAAAGGTAAGTACACCCAGGACTCTAATAGGTGGTATTGCCCCCTTTGGCAGAAACAACCTCAAGTAGGCGTTTCTTATAACTGTCTACCAGTCTCTGACATCGACTGGGAGAAATTTTTGCCCACTCCTCCATGCAGAATTCTTTCAGCTGTGCGATGTTTGAGGGGTTTATTGCATGCACAGCTCGTTTCAAATCCCCCCACAACATCTCGATGGGATTTAGATCTGGGCTTTGACTTGGCCATTCCAGAACCCTCCATTTCTTTCTTTTCAGCCATTCCATGGTGGATTTACTGGTATGTTTAGGGTCATTGTCATGTTGCAAGGTCCACCTTCGGTTGAGCTTCAACTTTCCGACAGATGGCCTCATATTATCCTCAAGCACCCTCTGGTACAATGAAGAATTTATAGTGGATTCTATGATGGTGAGCTGCCCAGGCCCTGATGCAGCAAAGCTGCCCCAAACCATAATATTTCCACCACCATGCTTTACAGTTGGTATCAGGTTATTGTGGTCAAATGCTGTCTTTGGTTTTCGCCAAACATGTCTTCTGGTACTGTGGCCAAATAGCTCTACCTTTGACTCATCTGTCCAGAGCACATTGTTCCAGAAGTGCTGGTCTTTGCCTAGGTGTTCATTGGCAAACTTTAGTCTTGCCCTGATATTCTTTCTGGACAGCAAAGGTTTCCTCCTGGCACACCTCCCATGTAGATCAAATTTGTGCAGCCTCTTTCTAATGGTAGACTCGTGCACTTTGACATCAACAGTGGCACGAGCTACCTGTAGGTCCCGTGATGACATTCTGGAGTTCTTAGAGACTTCTTTCAGCATCTTGCGGTCTGCTCTCGGGCTGAACTTGCTGGGGCGGCCTGGCCTGAACAAGTTGGCAGTTGTTTGGAATCTTCTTCACTTGTAGATGATCTTCCGGACAGTCGAATGATTGATTTCAAATTGTTTGGAGATCTTTTTAAATCCCTTCCCAGACTCGTAGGCATCTATAACCTTCTTTCTCAAGGCCTCAGAGAGCTCTTTTGATCTAGGCATGGTGACGCCACACACTTCAACAACAAAGAGCAAACCCAACTAAATGTTTGAGGTTCAAATAAGACAGGTTCCTCCAAGATCCTCTCTAACGATGTTCTCATCATTTGCACCTGAGCTGGAGCACCTGATTCTAATTTTAGGTATTTGAAGTAGTGATAAATGTAGGGGTGTACATACTTTTTCCACATGCGAAATTTGCATTTATGTTTATTTAAATTATACAATGGACTACAAAATGTAAATGTTTCATGATATTTGTTATATTTGATATCACCTTTATCTATCAATATTGTTGAAATGAAGATCAAATAGCTGTATGTTGAAATATGTTGAAAAAGTCAAAATTTTACATGGGGTGTACTTACTTTTTCACGTGACTGTATAACACTGGTCAACAAAATTTTAAATATTTTATGGTTCTAGTATATGTTGAGGTGATTCTAACCAACATGAACCTGTAGATTTCGATTGTGATATCCAATTTCCCTTATCACATCCAGTTTGTGAGAACCAGTATACCATAGGAATATCAGCCACAGCCGAAATTCGTCTTGTGCTCACTAATCAGGACTTTGTAAAAAAGACTATCTGAGCTGGAAAGCGTTGCTTGGGATAGCTTTGTGGCTCTTGCTAACAATTACCTTGGAAATTTTAGAGCACCAAATTATGAAGAGCTTCTGGACAAGATGTTGAAGAGTTACCAGGCGCTCGGTGCTCGAATGTCACTCAAGATACATTTCTTCCATTCTCATCTGGACTTCTTTCCACAAAATCTTGGCGATGTCAGTGATGAACATGGAGAAAGGTTTCACCAGGAAATTGCCATCATGGAGACTCGATATCAAGGCCGATTCAATCCAAACATGATGGGCGACTACTGTTGGACATTACAGCATGAAAGTGATTGCTCCTAAGTGGAGGAGAAATGTTGGTTCTGGCTCACCCTCAAATTAACATGTAAGTGAATGGGGAAAGCGCATTGAAATGCACTAAATCGCCCTTTTTTCCTCTTTTTCTAAGCCCATTTAACTACTACTAAAACACATTGAAGTCAATGGTCTGCATTTAGCTTATTAACTATCCCCATTTTTCATTATACTCATACAGAGACCCAACGAATATTTGTGCTTCATTTTTAGGTAATAGCTTAATTCTCTTAAAAGAACAATCACCATCTAAAATATTGATAAATATAACATAATTTAACTCTTGGTTTAGGTATCGCCGTTGAGCTGATATGAAATGATAAACTTCTCTTAACGACCTTGTCTGAAATCCCCCAGTGCCACATACCATTTTGAGATTATAGCAAATTATTTTCCCCCCAATCTCTTGGCAACCATCAAAGTTTTCTGACCACTCGAGGATATTACCTCCCAGAGCCTCCAACTTATTCGTATTTAAATTTATTCGCTTATTTGTTTTATCTACTTTTACCCCTGTTATTTTTTCAATAAGACTTATTTGATATTTTTCACATTCATGATGTTTCCATTTAAATACCAAGGTTGTTGTTTTCTCCACTCTTTGGTTTGGTTATTGCTTGGTTCTATAATTTATATATTCATAAAAAAGGCGGCGGTAGCCCACTAAAATCCCTAACTACCCCCCCCCCCCCCCCCCCCATTTTTATCTTATCACTTATATATATCTTAACACTTATATATATCTTAACACTTATAACCATGAGGGAGACTATCAATTCCATTTTCTAAAATAAACCTCATCATCAAAAGCTCCAAGAGCTTTCTTATTCACCTCTTCTGAATATAATTGATGTTTATAACTTCTTATCGTATTCATTTTTTCTAAACTCTTCTTTCTTTAAAGTCTTTTTCTAGTCGTTTCACAAACTCCTCTGGGGCATTTGAGCCTCTATACTCCTCTAACTTGTTGTATTCATCCCCTACGGATGATTTGATATAATAATAGAAACCACAAGGAGTATGTTTTTGATATTTACTCGTGTAAGACCCTTTAGGGTCTGGAGAAGCAGTGTTTATCTTTTCAAATATACTTTCAAAATCAGCATATATCACAAATGGATGTTTTATAGATTTGTTAAAATCTTTGAATGAAACGTTTGAACCTACCTTTGGCATATTAATTACGGTTGATTTATGATTACCACAGTATTTTGAATGTCGGTTTATTCTTTCTTTAGTATGAAAGAAGTTGAGACATCGCTTACAGGGATACGTTTTATTTATTCTTTTGACTACTTGTGAGGTGATTAATCTTGATAAATTTTTGATGTAAGCATAATGTGAATTTTCTCCCGAACTATAACAAAGAAGGTCGATGTGTGTTTTATCATCTTTATAGTTATCAGAAAATTTTAATATCTGAACTTTGTTTGAATCTGTTAATCCATATACATTAAGAGATACATTATTCATTTTCTCAAATTTAGGAATATCCACCAAAGACATTGGAAACTTTAAATCTTTAACAGAAAGTGTATTCTCATATTTATTGTAATGAGATACTCTTACTCGATTCTTATTTTGAGGATAAAGGTGGGCGAGAACCGACCATAGGAAACATTTATTAATTATCTTTGTTTTGAATATTAACAACCGCTTTTTAAAGTTCAATTTCTCTTGGTAAATCAATATAAGAAGAAGCTTTAAGAGGGTGTGATTTCAGAATGTGTATATCTAAGAAAATGATTTTACTAATACTATACCCACTACCCACCACAGTATTATCTACATCCTGCTCCTGTTTTATAAGTTCGCCATAAACACCCGATGATAAGAAATCTTGGAATGATGTGATAAAGTGAGGGTCTGTTCTCATGTAGGGGGTTTCTTCAACGTCATCTTTTACGATACCCATTTTTACCCCCATATAAAACTTCAAAGTATTCATCTCAGACAACGTATCTTTTATAAGTGTTTCAACAGTAGGTTTAACCATCTCAATCGCATCAGCTATTGATTTTGGTCCAGCAGTTCCAAACTCAAAAACCCTTATCTTAATATGCCCCTTAAATGCTCCATCAGAGTTTTTAATAGAGTATCCAGACATAGTCTTGTGTTTGCGTGATTGAAGGTGAGACTTAAAGCCATCCTTTTTAATGTCCTTATTACAGACATCACAGTGTTTAACATCAGACATCGGAGGTAGTTCTCGTGTATTTCGCCTATGCATTTTTGTATAAGATGTTTGTTATACCAGACCTTTTTAATGTCCTTAGAACAGACCACAGTGTTTAACATTAGACTCTGGAGGTCGTTCTCCTGTATACCGTCTATGCTTTTTTGTTGTTAGATGGCGCGCCAAAGCACGCTTATGATATTCATGATTACAAACGTCGCAATACGTTGTATCCACCATATTAATATAGTAAAAAACTTGATGAAAATGTCGTGGTAATTTATAGTTATTTCTTCGCTTAAACTAAAAATATCATAGTAATTTATAGATATTTCTTCGCTTAAAATGAAATCTTATCAGTGATTTCGACCACTTAAGAATGGTCTCTTTTATAAGTAATTCTATGCTTAAAATAAAAATCAATTCTTGGCACAGATCCAAATTAATATGTCTAACTTTTTTACTTAATAGCCGGCGAAGCCGGTGTTGTCAATAAACGAGTACGTATTATGTTGAAAACCTGATTATGCCTTGGCTCGAGAATCCGAAGCGCAGTGGAGGCAGCCATCTTGCGGATGCGGAAGTATGCATAACAAATTTAATAGCCGGTGAAGCCGGTGTTGTCAATAAACGAGTACGTATTATGTTGAAAACCTGATTATGCCTTGGCTCGAGAATCCGAAGCGCAGTGGAGGCAGCCATGTTGCGGATGCGGAAGTATGCATAACAAATTTAAAACGTTCATTAGGAGTTTCTTTCACCCGTCATCGTTTGATTCACAATCTTATGCACCTCCAATGTATTCATAAAATAATTTAAGACCAACATCGGCCCGCACGGGCCTGGTTATCTTCAACAAAATGCGTCACCAAACACCGGACCCAATGAGAGTTGAGCATTTGCAAAAATATTTCTAAAATGAAATCACTCACTGGATGGAGTGCTGGAGACAGCCATCGACCGGATGCGGAAGTTTGCATAAAACAATTGCGAAAAAGTTCAATAGGACTTTGTTTCACCCGTCGTTCTTTGATTCATAATCTAATGAAACCTCTCATTAGTAATTAAAATACGTTAAGACCAACCTCGTTATCTTCAACGAAAATCGTCATCAAAGACCATAACCAATGAGATTCGAGCATTTGAAAAAATCTTTTTTTACAAGCTTATTACGCGTTTCGGACGGTGAAAACGGTGTCAAATATTCTAACATTGACGAAGAATTATTTTTTAGAAATCTCGTGGCCGTCGGAGAACCGAATCAGCCAATCAGCGCCCTCGATACAGGACATCTTACCAGCGCCCTCGACACGTCTGCGACGCCGGGAACGAGGTTGGTGCAAAACAACCGAATCACGCGTAAGCATATACTGCTCGAAATAGTTCTCATCATATGCTCAAATTTCCTAAGCTAAATCGTCATTGCTTTGGGCACTGTTGTCTGTTACGGAGAAAGAACAAGAACCGAAATGAAAGGAAAAATGGTACAACCTCCACCAGTGCTATCATCACTGAAACATGATTCGACAACAGTCCGTGGTAACTTGAGAGAGGTTTTTACGTTGCACCAAGTAAAGCCATCGGATGTGACACCATTGTCTTCTTTTTGGGAATATGCTGCAGTAGATGTCCCTGGTGATGGGTCATGTTTTTTTGAGGACTGTCTGCTCTTCTCTTTTACCAAGTCTTACCAGGTACGGTACCTACTACACCTACCTACTACCAACCACCTGACCTACTGATGCCATAGTGATGGGTAAAATAGTGGCAAGAGGCTTTGGCTTCGCCAGCTCATTGCGGCTTTGCAGTCGGTACTAGTAAATACAATGTTTCAAAACACAAAAGACAAATTTCAATCAATTTCCTCTTTTAAAACGGATACTGAAATATATTGCACGGATGTAAAATTGAACAAAGATGATTACAATAACTTTTGGATTAAACCTATTATGAAATACTAGCCGAAACCCGTGGAACATCCACGGAAGGGAGGATGTGGTGTATGGATAGAGTGTACCATTATGGATGGCATAGGGGATTTGCTTGTCCAAGTAAGAGATAGGAAGAAAGATGAGAATGAAGAGTGCGTATATGAACAACGTATTTATTGCAATCTACTTAAATGACAACGCTACGATATACTTTTGAAAAATGAATGGATTCGTAATAGGAATCGGTATAGCATAGATTTTGTGGATCTCCAAGGTATAACTCTTTGGCTGGGTCATCAAGGTAGAACTCGTTCTGTGGGTCTTGGTTGTTCAAAAGGTCTTCAAACAAAAAAATAACTTCATCCCAAGTTGTGTTAAAAGCAGTATTTTCATTTCGTATCTTAGATACAATTTCCTCCATTGATAAGAGGTTCGAGTCCAGTTCATCAATCTGAAGGTTGAGCTCCACACAGGTAGTAGGACCCCAAGGTAGGCCACAATCATCCCACCCAAGCTGTGGGCAGTAGTCCATTCTCAAGAGAAGCAGAAAGTCTATTTTTAAAAAGCCTGCGCTGGAACCCTTTATATAAGAATGGGTTGTGTGTGTCATTTCCTGTGGAAATTCCCTGGGCATGCCTGGACATGTCTTAACTGGAAATGATGTGATGGAAATTCCCTGAAAATGATGTAATGTCTTAACTGAAAATGTTGCAATGGTGGAGAGTTTATAAATTCGGCGGGACTTAACAAAGTGGGCGGGGCTTAGAAAAAGTGGGCGGGGTTTAGCAAAAAAGTGGGCGGCGGTTAGTAAAAGTGGGCGGGGTTTCAGAGTAGGTTGGGTGAGGTCGTTAAGAGAAGTATATCATTTCATATTAGCTCAAGATGGTGATTGTTCTTTTAAGAGAATTAAGTTATTACCTAAAAATGAAGCACAAATATTCGTTGGGTCTCTGTACGAGTATAATGAAAAATGGGGAGCGTTAATAAGCTAAATGCAGACCATTGACTTCAATGTGATTTAGTAGTAGGTAAATGGGCTTAGAAAAAGAGGAAAAAGGGCGATTTAGTGCGTTTCAATGCACTTCCCCCATTCACTTACATGTTAATTCGAAGGTGAGCCAGAACCAACATTTATCCTCTACTCTCCTCTAAACGCAAGAGTAAAGTTCAGAAGCACTTTTAATTTGATGTAAATAAAAACTTAACGTTCATATTATTTTTGGAGATTTACATTTTTTTAATGTGATGTAAATAAAAACTTTAAGTTCATATTATTTTTGTGACAATAAATAGACTTATTCAGACTTAATCATGAAATTCGCATGCTCTAAAGATTTTTTCCACACTTATGATGTACTACGTCAAGGTTACGTGATAGCGAAATTGTATGGTCAGATACGGATTCGTGGGCACCAAATTCGTTAGAAACAGTTGAAAATAAGTCAGAACCAATTCGGCTGTTGACCAATGTAATAGAAGATGATTGGTGTGAATCATGACAATACAGCAACTCATGTACAGTCAGATCATTAGCCTCAGTTAAAAGAAGCCTGCGCCTCAGTAGTGATGTGCGGTGAGGCGAGCGCAGTGAGCCGATCCACGTTAGTGGGTCTGAAGAGTCAAAATGGTCTAAAGTGTCGAAACGGTCTTAAAAGGTCGAAGGGGGTCCAAAGTGTATAATTTAAGGTCGAAAGGGTTGGAATTGTCTGAAGAAGTCTTCAGGTCAAAGGGATATAGATGGTGTTAAAAGGCCTGAAAGCTGTGAAAGTATACTGGTATAAAAAGTGTAAAGCATAGAAAGGAGTCTGCGTCTTATGGGTTCTAAAGGGTCTTAGAGGTCTAAGGTTCTAAAGGATGTAATGGGTTCTGTAGCATCTTAGAGATATATAGGACCTTAAGTGTTTCAGTTGTCTTAAAGGTCTTATGGGTCTAAGGGTTCTGAAAGCATCTTAGGGTTCTAGAGGGAATTAGGGGTCTTGTCTATGGGGTCATAAGGGTCTTAAAGGGATATAGGGTTTAAATGGGCCAAAGTGGTCTCAAAGGGCCTTAGAGTTCTAAAGGACCTTAATGGTCTTTGGGGTTTTGAATGTATTAAAGGGTATTAGGATTCTTCAGAGTTTCAAGGGTGTTAGGAGTCTTAAAGGGTGTAAGTGGTCGAACGGATCTTAGGGTTCTAACGGGTCTAAAGGGTATTAGGTGTATAAGGGGTCTTAAAGGTTATTAGGGTTATAAATTATCTAAAGCAGGGTTTCCCAAACCCAGGGTCATGGTTTCCCAAACCCAAGTAGGTACTGGTACCATTTGGGTCACAAGGAAATTTGTGATTTCAAATTTTGGGTCGTGGACAAAAAAGTTTGGAACCACTGATCTAAAGGGTTTTCGAGGTTTTAGTGGGTCTTGTAGGGTCTTAACAGTCTTCAGGGTTTTAGGTGTCTTAAGGGTCCTAGAGGCCATAGGGGGTCTTAGGGTTCGAAATAATCTAAAGGTTCACATGTAATTAATAAACAGGTCACGTTCTGTGTGGACAAACAAACAAACAAATTGACTAAAATGCAGTATCCTCTCCTCTGGTGAGGGTAATCATGATAATGGCATAATAATAATATTAATGATAATAATATTAACACGCTGACGTCCATACATCACATGAAGAAGAAGCAGGAGATCAAGCATTTCATCTTAGGATGGCATTCTTTCCGTTCAAAATGGTGCGTCAGCAATAACGATATAACAATATTACAAAATATTTAACATCATAATAATATTGTCGTGTAGACGGCTCTCAGTTAAGATAGAGCATCCATGGATAGAATCGAGCTTAATGAGGCGTTTCCAATTGATGGCGGATCATACACGAGGAAGCGGGTTTGGGGGATAATGCCGTGGCTTACCTGACGGCCCCGTGCAGTCTTCACCTGCAAATTAATAAATCAACCAAAAACAGAGTTGCTGTACAAAAATACGCGGCTTTATTGCCGGACTCCGAGAACAAAGGAACGCGCTGGTAAAAACAAACCCCCTATTGAGCGCACTTACACACAGACTTTGATGACACGACAAATGGAAAGGATATGAAAATAAACGTTTCGTTGTGTTCTGTGGTGCGTCTTAGCTCGATCAGTAGTTTGCAGTCGTCAGGGATGGTCCGGCTCCGAGCACAGTCGTCCGACCGCGGCTCCGATGTTGGCGGGGAGTAAGGCCTCGATCGATGTGCCCCCGTTCACCAGGCCTCGATACACCCTCTCGCGCCAAGCGAGCGAGTGGCGTGCAACCCATCTCCACAACCGGGCAATCTCCTCCCGGATTCAGCACGAAGCTGTGATGCACTCAACGTTTGGGTCGCAATGGAGAGAGTGGAGGTGAAGGAAAGCGTAACGGCAGTGGCGAACGAGGTGCAGCTACTCAGATCTCTTCAACAAGCATGGACGAGGCAAGGACAGGAGAACAAGAGCAAGAAGATGGGTCGAGCCAGAGGTCCGGGCAGGATCGATCCATGGACGAGAAGCTGGAAAATGTCGGCACACAACGGTTCACCACCAAAGTCCGGACCAAAAAAGACAAAATGTCTGCCGCTTCAAGTATCTTTTCCGGCCCGCTCTGACGTCATCCGGGCGTCTTACCAATCCACGAGTCCCCTCAGTCGTGCAATCTGCCCACCAAACCCGCCGTGTCAATCTATCGCGAGGTGGGCGTGGCCTCAGCCTGCCTGCTCTATGTCTAATCGCCATGGTGTACCACTGCGCGGCCGCTTGCTGTCGGTCTTTTCGGTCAGTCCTTGTGGCGGCGGGGGATTAATTAATGTGGTGCCCTATTGGGCCTAGCTAATGTATGTGATGTGCTGCCATACGGGACAAAGGGATTATCACCAGGTCTGACACAGAGGGGAATTAGCTTAGTCCCTATTCTACCTATCACCCGATCACCCTCGTATGATCACAGGTACACACTTGATCCGACAAACCGGGCTAACAGAACTTATTACATCGAGATTCTCTAGCACGACAGATGAAGCATGATACCTATACAGATCTACTTAAATCTATATATGCCCTACCCAACGACATAACAATATCATCGATATTGTAAAATAATAATAATAATATTTTCATAAAATGTGTATTATAATAATATCAATGTTATTCCAAAATAATAATAGTAATATTTTCATAAAATAATATCAAGAATCACTTAGTAATCTATCTATAATTCCAGTAATCTCTGTGTGTCTGTGTGTCTGTGTGTCTGTGTGTCTGTGTGTCTGTGTGTCTGTGACCGCTGTTTCTCGACAACCACGGGTCCGATATACTTTAAACTTGCCAGGTATATTGCTGGGGACCCGAGGATGTGCCTTTTCAAGGTTTGTAATTAATCGGACAAGTACTTACCGAGCTATGTCCAAAAAACGCTTCAACCAATCAGAGAGCAGCGAGCTATCACGTGTGCCGAACGTGGCGATCAGACTCTGCCTCGGACGGCACATTTGACAGCGTATTCATTTATTTCACGTTGGAAAACTATGTTGCCGTTAAACTATGTTTTAAAACGAATTCAAACTGCGATTAAATTAAAACGATTCATCGTAACTGCGATTTGCGAACTTCCGGACAGTGACGACTTCACTTCCGGCAGCCAATCACAGAACGCTTTGTTGCGTAGGCGTGGCCGATGTGAGACGAGCGGAGCTGAGCGCGTTACGAGCTGACCGCCATTACGGTACGTAATTCGATTTCTTATGCGCATTATTTCTCCCAATTCAGTCAGAGCGAAGGGCGGAAGCGAAGAGCGTTGTTTTTTTTGTTTACGGGCGTACGGGCGGGGTAGAGCGTACGGGTAGCGTTTTTTTTTTTTTTTGGCAAGGAACGGGCACCCACGTACGGGCAATGCCCTAGTAATACTAATTTCATTAAGATCCAAATTGACGATCTTAATCAAAGTTCGGTCAATTTGATTGAATTGACGATTTTTCAGATGAAAATTGATGATATTAGAAGTTTGAGCTTGAGTTGACCTTTGACCTGTTGACATCAAAAATAGTTGGGTTCCCAATTCAATGATTAACTATGTAATTGCTGTTTAATTTCCAAGTTAATAGGATGAAAAGTGATGATTTTTCAGATGAAAATTGATGTTTTTAGAAGTTTGACCTAGAGTTGACGTTTGACCGTTTGACCTTAAAAATAGTTGCTTTCCCATTTCAGTGAGGCACTATGCAATTGCTGTTCAATTTTCAAGTCAATCGGATGAAAACTGCTGATATTTCAGATGAAAATTGATAATTTTGGAAGTTTTACCTTGAGTTGACATTTGACATTTTGACCTCAAAAATATTTGGTTTCCCAATTTAGTGACTCAATGTGCAAATGCTGTTCAACTTTCAAGTCAATCAGATGAAAAATTACAATTTTAGAAAATTTGACCTCTAGATGGATGACCTTTTACCTAACATCAGTAAGCTTCTTCCTTATCACCAACTCTACCATCTGGTGAAGTTTCGTGAAGATCGGTTTAAAATTGTGACCTGTAGACGATTGACAGACAAACATAGAGACAGACACAGACAGACAGAATAACGCACAAGACCAACCAATATACTTGAAAAAACTTCAATTTTGCAAGTAATAAAAACCCACTTTTTATTCCTACCAGCCATTTTAAATCACCTCCAACTTAACATGTACGTCTCAGGTTGTAATGTACATTCCATTCAGACTCTTTCACAGTTTCATCTTAACTCAAATTCGACATCTAATTTCATATTTCATGTTCACTAAGATGGTTTAAGGTTTTTAAAAACGGGAAGAAAATCGGACGAATATTGATGTTTTAAAAGGGAAAACGCAGTTGAATATCTGTTTCTGGTTGAGCGTGATGCAGAGGTGGAGAGGGGAGAGAGGAGAGAGTGGGGGGAGGGGTAGAGAAGCGAGTGGGGGGAGGGGTAGAGGAGAGAGTGGGGGAGGGGTAGAGGAGAGAGCGGTGGGAGGGGTAGAGGAGAGAGTGGGCGGAGGGGTAGAGGAGAGAGTGGGGGGAGGGGTAGAGGAGAGAGTGGGGGAGGGGTAAAGGAGAGAGTGGTGCAGGGGTAGAGGAGAGGGTGGGGGAGGGGTAGAGGAGAGAGTGGGGGGAGGGGTAGAGGAGAGAGTGGGGGAGGGGTAGAGGAGAGAGTGGGGGAGGGGTAGAGGAGAGAGTGGGGGGAGGGGTAGAGGAGAGAGTGGGGAAGGGTGGAGAGGAGAGAGTGGGGGGAGGCATAGAGGAGAGAGTGGGGGGGGGGGAGTGAGGGGTGGGATGGAGAGGGAAGGTGGAGGAATGGGAAGGAGAGAGGGAGGGGAGAGGAGAGAGTGGGGGGGGCGGTGAGGGGGAGGGAGGGGTTGGATGGGGAGGAATGTTCGAGGAATGGGGAGGAGAGAGGGAGGGGGAAGACAGTGGTTAGAGAGAGGGAGTATGGAGAGAGGGAGTGGGGTAAAGGGAAGAGGAGAGAGTGGAGGGAGGGTGGAGAGGAGAGAGCAGGGGGGGTGAGGAGTGAGGGGTGGGATGGAGCGGGATGGCAGAGGAGTGGGGAGGATAGAGGGAGGGGGGCAGAGGCTGGGGAGAGAGAGGGAGGAGGAAGAAGGGAGAGAGGGAGGGGTAGAGGAGGGAGTGGGGAGGTTGTGAGGGGGGGAGGTAAGGTTGGGATGGGGAGGTGAGAGGGAGGAGGGAGAGGGTGTGGAGAGAGAGGGAGAAGGGAGAGAGGGAGAAGGGAGAGAGGGAGAAGGGAGAGAAGGAGTGGGGTAAGGGGAGAGGAGAGGGAGAGAGGGAGAGAAGAGAGGGAAGAGAGGGAGGAGAGTGAGAGTGGAGGGAGGAAGGGTGGAGTGCATGGGGAGAGAAGACAGGGGGAGAGGAAGAGGAGAGAACCAGGGGGAGAGAAGACAGGGGAAGGGGAAGAGGAGAGACTGAGGGGGAGAGAGTGGGGTGATGGGCAGGGAGGAGGGAGAGAGGAAGGGGGAAAGAGGGAGGAATGGAGAGAGCGGATGGGGAGGATGGAAGAGAGGAAAGCGGTGAGTGAGTGGAGGGGGATAGGACAAAAACCATCAAGACCCCTTAAACACCAAAGACCCTTTAAGACTCCTAAAACCCTTAAGAGCCATAAGACACTGTTGACCCAATAGAGTATAGACCCCCTTTTTAGGTGATCTCATCTCAATTCTCGAGTCTATCTGTCCAGTAACTTTTTGCTATTTTTGCTACTCCGTCATCACCTGGCTGATTGTTCTGAACCATGACACATGAATACAAGACAGTAGCCCACACAAAGGCTCATGCTTCAATTTTTCGATTTCAGATCATGGGGGCTCCCAGGGGAGTTACGCCCAAACTTTGGATCCGTACTCGTCCCTTATTTATCAACCAATTGCTCTGAAACCCCTTAAACACCAACTAAGGAACACTTTCCTTATTTACCAACCACACTCTTACGATGTCTCTCGGAAAAGACCGACTCGACAACCCTCCCATCTACTTTCTGTATAATCCTCTCCAAGAAGTTCTGTCACTCAAGCGTTTGGGTCTCACTATCTGGCATGATCTTTCCTGGGAAAACCAGATTTCCAAGCTGGCCTCCAAAGCCAGTCGCCGACTGGGCATCCTCCATCGTGCGAAGTCCTTCCTTGGCACACCTGAGCTCCTCACCACATACAGGGCTTTCATCCGCATCTCAATGGAGTACTGCTCTCCCCTCTGGGCTGGTGCTCCTGCCTCACACCTAGCTCGTCTTCACGCGGTTGAAACCAAAGCGTTCAGAATCATTGGAATCTCCCGCGATGACGCTATCTCCGAGGGCCTTTCACTTACTCACCGCAGGCAGGTTGGTGGTCTTTCCGTCTTCTACCGACTCCTCTCCGGCCTTGCTCCCCCAGCTCTCTCTGGGCTCTGTCCCCCAAATATTCCTACAGGTCGCACAAGATCTGCCTGCAACGCTCTTATGGTTAAACTGCCAAAGACAAGACTCTCTGCTCACCTTCACTCCTTCATCCCTATTTTCTCCTGCCTCTGGAACAAACTCCCTCACTCTCTTCAATCCCACTCCTCCCTCCAGGTCTTTAAAACGGCTGTTCACCACCATCTCTTATCCTCCCCCATCCAAAACCTTGATCATTTCTACCCCCGCTAATTTCACCCCAAATCCACTTTTTTGAGGTGACTTTTGTCTTCTTTCCTGGAAGTCCTTGGTGTCCTTGCGTTTTATACCTATCCTGCCTCCCCCCAGGCCCTCTCCCTCCCACACATCTCCCGATGTCCCTGCTCTCAAATGTTGTGTTTGTGTGCTTCCTCCCCTTCTCTCCCCATCTTGTCGACCGCTCCCCTTTTTATATACTTTGTTTGCTTGCTTGTTTGTTTGATTTGCTTGTTTGATAAATGTTAGCTCTTTCACGAGCCTCGACTCTGTATCCAAAAAACAAAAAAAAAAAAAAAAAGGCATAAATGGCAAGCTGAGGATCTCCTCTTAATTAGTAAACCACATGTAAATTGTAAAAATAAATAACCTTTGCATATTAACCCCTTGAATTCGGATTACCTTTTTTTTGATACGCACTGTATTACGTTTACCTGTATGTGAATCTTACAGCAGGAAATTCAATAATTTGAGCCCCTGACTTAATGCAAAAATATTTTAAAACCAGAATAATTTGGCATTCTCCCTTTACATAATAATTTCTATTTGTATGAAATATAGAAAGAACTAATGAATGGCAGTAGGCGTAGCTTTAGATATTAGAACTCAGATGCAGCTCCGCCTAAGTAAATTTATTATTGCAGTGAAATGCAACACACATTGGCATTGTGCGTGCCACCCTTGTTTAAGTTGTGGTGAGTATCAGGTTGGTGGCCACCCTTGTTTAAGTTGTGGTGAGTATCAGGATGGTGGCCACCCTTGTTTAAGTTGTGGTGAGTATCAGGTTGGTGGCCACCCTTGTTTAAGTTGTGGTGAGTATCAGGTTGGTGGCCACCCTTGTTTAAGTTGTGGTGAGTATCAGGTTGGTGGCCACCCTTGTTTAAGTTGTGGTGAGTATCAGGTTGGTGGCCACCCTTGTTTAAGTTGTGGTGAGTATCAGGTTGGTGGCCACCCTTGTTTAAGTTGTGGTGAGTATCAGGATGGTGGCCACCCTTGTTTAAGTTGTGGTGAGTATCAGGTTGGTGGCCACCCTTGTTTAAGTTGTGGTGAGTATCAGGTTGGCGGCCACCCTTGTTTAAGTTGTGGTGAGTATCAGGATGGTGGCCACCCTTGTTTAAGTTGTGGTGAGTATCAGGTTGGCGGCCACCCTTGTTTAAGTTGTGGTGAGTATCAGGATGGTGGCCACCCTTGTTTAAGTTGTGGTGAGTATCAGGATGGTGGCCACCCTTGTTTAAGTTGTGGTGAGTATCAGGTTGGTGGCCACCCTTGTTTAAGTTGTGGTGAGTATCAGGATGGTGGCCACCCTTGTTTAAGTTGTGGTGAGTATCAGGTTGGTGGCCACCCTTGTTTAAGTTGTGGTGAGTATCAGGTTGGTGGCCACCCTTGTTTAAGTTGTGGTGAGTATCAGGTTGGTGGCCACCCTTGTTTAAGTTGTGGTGAGTATCAGGTTGGTGGCCACCCTTGTTTAAGTTGTGGTGAGTATCAGGTTGGTGGCCACCCTTGTTTAAGTTGTGGTGAGTATCAGGATGGTGGCCACCCTTGTTTAAGTTGTGGTGAGTATCAGGTTGGTGGCCACCCTTGTTTAAGTTGTGGTGAGTATCAGGTTGGCGGCCACCCTTGTTTAAGTTGTGGTGAGTATCAGGATGGTGGCCACCCTTGTTTAAGTTGTGGTGAGTATCAGGTTGGCGGCCACCCTTGTTTAAGTTGTGGTGAGTATCAGGATGGTGACCACCCTTGTTTAAGTTGTGGTGAGTATCAGGTTGGTGGCCACCCTTGTTTAAGTTGTGGTGAGTGTCAGGTTGGTGGCCACCCTTGTTTAAGTTGTGGTGAGTATCAGGTTGGTGGCCACCCTTGTTTAAGTTGTGGTGAGTATCAGGATGGTGGCCACCCTTGTTTAAGTTGTGGTGAGTATCAGGTTGGTGGCCACCCTTGTTTAAGTTGTGGTGAGTATCAGGTTGGTGGCCACCCTTGTTTAAGTTGTGGTGAGTATCAGGATGGTGGCCACCCTTGTTTAAGTTGTGGTGAGTATCAGGTTGGCGGCCACCCTTGTTTAAGTTGTGGTGAGTATCAGGATGGTGACCACCCTTGTTTAAGTTGTGGTGAGTATCAGGTTGGTGGCCACCCTTGTTTAAGTTGTGGTGAGTATCAGGTTGGCGGCCACCCTTGTTTAAGTTGTGGTGAGTATCAGGATGGTGACCACCCTTGTTTAAGTTGTGGTGAGTATCAGGTTGGTGGCCACCCTTGTTTAAGTTGTGGTGAGTATCAGGTTGGTGGCCACCCTTGTTTAAGTTGTGGTGAGTATCAGGTTGGTGGCCACCCTTGTTTAAGTTGTGGTGAGTATCAGGTTGGCGGCCACCCTTGTTTAAGTTGTGGTGAGTATCAGGATGGTGACCACCCTTGTTTAAGTTGTGGTGAGTATCAGGATGGTGGCCACCCTTGTTTACGTTGTGGTGAGTATCAGGTTGGTGACCACCCTTGTTTAAGTTGTGGTGAGTATCAGGTTGGTGGCCACCCTTGTTTAAGTTGTGGTGAGTATCAGGTTGGTGGCCACCCTTGTTTAAGTTGTGGTGAGTATCAGGATGGTGACCACCCTTGTTTAAGTTGTGGTGACTATCAGGATGGTGGCCACCCTTGTTTAAGTTGTGGTGAGTATCAGGTTGGTGGCCACCCTTGTTTAAGTTGTGGTGAGTATCAGGTTGGTGACCACCCTTGTGGAAGTTGTGGGGAGTATCAGGTTGGTGACCACCCTTGTGGAAGTTGTGGGGAGTATCAGGTTGGTGGCCACCCTTGTGGAAGTTGTGGGGAGTATCAGGATGGTGGCCACCCTTGTGGAAGTTGTGGGGAGTATCAGGTTGGTGGCCACCCTTGTGGAAGTTGTGGGGAGTATCAGGTTGGTGGCCACCCTTGTGGAAGTTGTGGTGAGTATCAGGATGGTGGCCACCCTTGTGGAAGTTGTGGGGAGTATCAGGATGGTGGCCACCCTTGTGGAAGTTGTGGGGAGTATCAGGTTGGTGACCACCCTTGTGTAAGTTGTGGGGAGTATCAGGTTGGTGGCCACCCTTGTGGAAGTTGTGGTGAGTATCAGGATGGTGGCCACCCTTGTGGAAGTTGTGGGGAGTATCAGGATGGTGGCCACCCTTGTGGAAGATGTGGGGAGTATCAGGTTGGTGGCCACCCTTGTGGAAGTTGTGGGGAGTATCAGGTTGGTGGCCACCCTTGTGGAAGTTGTGGGGAGTATCAGGATGGTGGCCACCCTTGTGGAAGTTGTGGGGAGTATCAGGTTGGTGGCCACCCTTGTGGAAGTTGTGGGGAGTATCAGGTTGGTGGCCACCCTTGTGGAAGTTGTGGGGAGTATCAGAATGGTGGCCACCCTTGTGGAAGTTGTGGGGAGTATCAGGATGGTGGCCACCCTTGTGGAAGTTGTGGGGAGTATCAGGTTGGTGGCCACCCTTGTGGAAGTTGTGGGGAGTACCAGGTTGGTGACCACCCTTGTGTAAGTTGTGGGGAGTATCAGGTTGGTGGCCACCCTTGTGGAAGTTGTGGTGAGTATCAGGATGGTGGCCACCCTTGTGGAAGTTGTGGGGAGTATCAGGATGGTGGCCACCCTTGTGGAAGATGTGGGGAGTATCAGGTTGGTGGCCACCCTTGTGGAAGTTGTGGGGAGTATCAGGTTGGTGGCCACCCTTGTGGAAGTTGTGGGGAGTATCAGGATGGTGGCCACCCTTGTGGAAGTTGTGGGGAGTATCAGGTTGGTGGCCACCCTTGTGGAAGTTGTGGGGAGTATCAGGTTGGTGGCCACCCTTGTGGAAGTTGTGGTGAGTATCAGGATGGTGGCCACCCTTGTGGAAGTTGTGGGGAGTATCAGGTTGGTGGCCACCCTTGTGGAAGTTGTGGGGAGTATCAGGTTGGTGGCCACCCTTGTGGAAGTTGTGGTGAGTATCAGGATGGTGGCCACCCTTGTGGAAGTTGTGGGGAGTATCAGGATGGTGGCCACCCTTGTGGAAGTTGTGGGGAGTATCAGGTTGGTGACCACCCTTGTGTAAGTTGTGGGGAGTATCAGGTTGGTGGCCACCCTTGTGGAAGTTGTGGTGAGTATCAGGATGGTGGCCACCCTTGTGGAAGTTGTGGGGAGTATCAGGATGGTGGCCACTCTTGTGGAAGATGTGGGGAGTATCAGGTTGGTGGCCACCCTTGTGGAAGTTGTGGGGAGTATCAGGTTGGTGGCCACCCTTGTGGAAGTTGTGGGGAGTATCAGGATGGTGGCCACCCTTGTGGAAGTTGTGGGGAGTATCAGGATGGTGGCCACCCTTGTGGAAGTTGTGGGGAGTATCAGGTTTGTGGCCACCCTTGTGGAAGTTGTGGGGAGTATCAGGATGGTGGCCACCCTTGTGGAAGATGTGGGGAGTATCAGGTTGGTGGCCACCCTTGTGGAAGTTGTGGGGAGTATCAGGATGGTGGCCACCCTTGTGGAAGTTGTGGGGAGTATCAGGATGGTGGCCACCCTTGTGGAAGTTGTGGGGAGTATCAGGTTGGTGGCCACCCTTGTGGAAGTTGTGGGGAGTATCAGGTTGGTGGCCACCCTTGTGGAAGTTGTGGTGAGTATCAGGATGGTGGCCACCCTTGTGGAAGTTGTGGGGAGTATCAGGTTGGTGGCCACCCTTGTGGAAGTTGTGGGGAGTATCAGGTTGGTGGCCACCCTTGTGGAAGTTGTGGTGAGTATCAGGATGGTGGCCACCCTTGTGGAAGTTGTGGGGAGTATCAGGATGGTGGCCACCCTTGTGGAAGTTGTGGGGAGTATCAGGTTGGTGACCACCCTTGTGTAAGTTGTGGGGAGTATCAGGTTGGTGGCCACCCTTGTGGAAGTTGTGGTGAGTATCAGGATGGTGGCCACCCTTGTGGAAGTTGTGGGGAGTATCAGGATGGTGGCCACTCTTGTGGAAGATGTGGGGAGTATCAGGTTGGTGGCCACCCTTGTGGAAGTTGTGGGGAGTATCAGGTTGGTGGCCACCCTTGTGGAATTTGTGGGGAGTATCAGGTTTGTGGCCACCCTTGTGGAAGTTGTGGGGAGTATCAGGTTTGTGGCCACCCTTGTGGAAGTTGTGGGGAGTATCAGGTTGGTGGCCACCCTTGTGGAAGTTGTGGTGAGTATCAGGATGGTGGCCACCCTTGTGTAAGTTGTGGGGAGTATCAGGTTGGTGGCCACCCTTGTGGAAGTTGTGGGGGGTATCAGGTTGGTGGCCGATGACCAGTTTTTTCAGCAAATCGGTGATCCAGTTATATTTACATCAGTTCCTGAAACATGGAAATGCTCCTGGGAGAGAAGAAATTATTAGTAAAAGTTGCTTCAAATGAATTCAAACCTACGGAAAATTATAATATGATAAACAAAGTTGTACACGAGTGATTGCATCTTCATACATATAGAGTGTAGATAGTGCAACCTTTAGAACCAAGACCTTTCCCTGTAGAAGGATTGGACGTGGTCGGGCAGTCCCCTGACCTCCACGGTCCCCCGATGTGATGCCCTTGGACTACTTATTGTGTGGGTATGTCAACGATTGTTTTTGAAACCTCTGTTGCTGACATTCGTGCAAGGATAACCAATTGCATCAGCAGTGTGTCGAGGGACATGTTCGCCAAGACGTGGATTGAATGCGGATTATCGCTTGAATGTGCTACATGCCACTAAAAGTGCACATGTTGTGGTGTACTGAAGAACACAATATACTTGTGAATTATGTGACAAAATGCAAAAAATCTTTCAACTCATTATTTTATCTTTTATCTCGTATCTCTTTTGGTTCAGTTGTGATAAAAATTTTTAAAACTGGACCAAGACTTTGTGGACAGCCTGCACTTCGTTCCTAAGCCTGTACTTCGTTCCTAAGCCTGCACTTCGTTCCTAAGCCTGCACTTCGTTCCTAAGCCTGCACTTCGTTCCTAAGCCTGCACTTCGTTCCTAAGCCTGCACTTCGTTCCTAAGCCTGTACTTCGTTCCTAAGCCTGCACTTCGTTCCTAAGCCTGCACTTCGTTCCGAAGCCTGTACTTAGTTCCTAAGCCTGTACTTCGTTCCTAAGCCTGTACTTCGTTCCTAAGCCTGTACTTCGTTCCTAAGCCTGTACTTCGTTCCTAAGCCTGCACTTCGTTCCTAAGCCTGCACTTCGTTCCTAAGCCTGTACTTCGTTCCTAAGCCTGCACTTCGTTCCTAAGCCTGTACTTCGTTCCGAAGCCTGTACTTAGTTCCTAAGCCTGTACTTCGTTCCTAAGCCTGTACTTCGTTCCTAAGCCTGTACTTCGTTCCTAAGCCTGCACTTAGTTCCTAAGCCTGCACTTCGTTCCGAAGCCTGTACTTCGTTCCGAAGCCTGTACTTAGTTCCTAAGCCTGTACTTCGTTCCTAAGCCTGTACTTCGTTCCTAAGCCTGTACTTCGATCCTAAGCCTAAAATTATCTTCATATAATCCATGGTAAAGTTACCCAATCGAATTTTTTGAATAAATCAATAAGTTGGTAAATTCATTTTACTCTCTTTTTTCATTAAGTGCCAGGAACACTCAGTACAACCCAAGACGTCTCTTATTTAACCTCTTATTTAACCATTTTTATCTCTTTCAAACAGCGCAAGAATAAAAGGCTTATACACTGTATATATAGAGTCGGACCCTACTATTCGCAGGGGATACATTCCTGGGAAATGCCACGGATTGCGAAACTGCGAATGGTGGTAGAGGGGGGGGGGGGGGTGGGATGGAGAGGGATGGTGGAGGAATGGGGAGGATAGAGGGAGGGGACAGAGGGTGGTGAAAGAAAGGGAGAAGGGAGAGAGGGAGTGGGGGGGGGGGGGGGAAGGAGAGAGTGGGAGGGTGGTGAGGGGGAGAGGGAAGGTTGGGATGGGGAGGCGAGAGGGAGGGGGGAGAGGCCGAGCTGAGCGGGCATTGCTTCAATGGAAAAGGGGGGGGGATTGGTTCCAGAATAACATCGCGAAAAG
>NC_136264.1:151991369-152038869 GCF_964187855.1 Myxine glutinosa | reverse complement strand
TAAAGCCCAACATCGACCAACAAAACTGGCAGTCAAGACGCTCGGTTTAACGTCTAACATCGACCAACAAAACTGGCAGTCAAGACGCTCGGTTTAACGTCTAACATCGACCAACAAAACTGGCAGTCAAGACGCTCGGTTTAACGTCTAACATCGACCAACAAAACTGGCAGTCACGACGCTCGGTTTAACGTCTAACATCGACCAACAAAACTGGCAGTCAAGACGCTCGGTTTAACGTCTAACATCGACCAACAAAACTGGCAGTCAAGACGCTCGGTTTAAAGTCCAACATCGACCAACAAAACTGGCAGACCAGACGCTCGGTTTAAAGTCCAACATCGACCAACAAAACTGGCAGACCAGACGCTCGGTTTAAAGCCCAACATCGACCAACAAAACTGGCAGACCAGACGCTCCGTTTAAAGTCCAACATCGACCAACAAAACTGGCAGACCAGACGCTCGGTTTAACGTCGAACGTCAACCAACAAAACTGGCAGTCAAGACGCTCGGTTTAACGTCTAACGTCAACCAACAAAACTGGCAGACAAGACGCTCGGTTTAACGTCTAACGTCAACCAACAAAACTGGTAGACAAGACGCTCGGTTTAACGTCTAACGTCAACCAACAAAACTGGCAGTCAAGACGCTCGGTTTAACGTCTAACGTCAACCAACAAAACTGGCAGACAAGACGCTTGGTTTAAAGTCTAACATCGACCAACAAAACTGGCAGTCAAGACGCTCGGTTTAAAGTCCAACATCGACCAACAAAACTGGCAGTCAAGACGCTCGGTTTAACGTCTAACGTCAACCAACAAAACTGGCAGTCCAGACGCTTGGTTTAACGTCTAACGTCAACCAACAAAACTGGCAGACAAGACGCTTGGTTTAAAGTCTAACATCGACCAACAAAACTGGCAGAAGGGACGCCAAATTTAGCGTCTAACGCCAACCAACAATAGTGGCAGACAAGACGCTCGGTTTAACGTCTAATGTCGACCAACAAATGCTGGCAGATGGAGTGCCCGGTTTAACGTCTAACGTCAACCAAGAAATGCTGGCAGACAAGACGCTCGGTTTAACGTCTAACGTCAACCAAAAAATGCTGGCAGACAAGACGCTCGGTTTAACGTCTAATGTCGACCAACAAATGCTGGCAGATGGGGTGCCCGGTTTAACGTCTAACGTCAACCAAGAAATGCTGGCAGACAAGACGCTCGGTTTAACGTCTAACGTCAACCAAGAAATGCTGGCAGACAAGACGCTCGGTTTAATGTCCAACGTCAACCAAGAAATGCTGGCAGACAAGACGCTCAGTTTAACGTCTAATGTCGACCAACAAATGCTGGCAGATGGGGTGCCTAGTTTAACGTCCATCCTAGGGATGGCACACACATTGTTGAATCTCCCTGCCTATGAAACACCAAGATGACAGTTTATAGCTGGGTCAGGATTCAAACCCAGGCTGGACAGCTTCTAGGCGAGTGTCCGAACCTCTAGGCCATCCTGCCAGCTCACCGTTTTGGGTGATTGTGGCAGAAGCTAAGGTACAGTAACTCACCGGTACATTGTGGATAAAGACGAGTAAATTCGAAAAATCGGTTGCCAGCAAGCAAGGTAGAAATCTGTGAAGAAAATTGCGCAGTGGAGGAGAAATGGGCTGTGGTGAAAATTTCACGCAGTCTTGAAGACTCTGGGAAGACTCAATCCAACCAATTCTAATCATGCCTCTGAAATATTTTACAATGAGGAAGTCTGGCTTAACTTAGACAACCTTCTTAACTTCTTAACCTTCTTAACAACCTTCAACCTTCTTCAACCTTCTGTCTTCTTAACTTAGACATAAAAAAAGGAAATGGTCCCAAGGAATCCCTGCCATTGTCCTAAAGACGTGTGCCCCTGAACGAGCTCCTGTTTTAAGTGGGTTGTATAAACCTTGCTACTCCACTGGGATCATTCCCACACTTTGGAAGCATGCACAATACATTCCCTGTGCCTAAAAACGGCAATCGATATAATCCATCGAATTACCATCCAATTGTCTTCACTTCCACTCTTAGCGAGGTTGTCAAAACTGTTGTTGCCAAACAGTTCATGTCCTTCCTTGATAATCCAACTTTATTTAGTGACCATCAATATGGATTCCATCAAGCCAGGATATGCTCACTTATGTCATCAACGTTTTATCTTCTGCCCTGGAGTAATTTGGAAAGTCATGTTGTTGCCTTCAATATCTTCAAAGATAGAATCTGGCACAAAGGCCTCCTTTATCAAATACCTCAACATGGTATTCCTTCTCTTCTCATTACCTGACTAGGAAGCTTCCTTACAGCAAGCTCCATTTCCTACCTGTGTAAAACTTTATAAAATATTCCATATTAACTCCAGAGCGCTATAGAGCTGCGTTGTATCACCTGCACTTAAGGACCATCTCCAAATTAGTACCTGACTATTACTGCCAGGGAGGCAATTCCAAACCCTCGCCCAGGAATCTACTTCGGTGACACTGGTAGTCCCCTCTAATCCAGAAAGGGTATGAGATTGATCCAAATTATCTCGCCATTTGTCTGAACCGCATGTTTTCTACAAATTAGAACTTGGTGATGTCAGAATTTTGTCCATCATTGCACAAGTTTAAATCCCTGTATTCACGGGGACTTGAGTGTTTTCCTCGATATTATTGTGCTTTTTCCCTAGCAACCACATTCCTGCAACTTGCCTCCAGAGGATTGCTGCATAGTGCCCCATCCACCGTAAATAAATCTATATAGTGTGGCGGACACAAAAGCCCACTGGCGTGGTGACATCATTCCACGCACCGAGTGGGCGGTGGCCACGCCCGAGGGGTAGGCGTGGCCTCATGATATACCCCGGGCGACCAGCCCAGAGGAGTTTAGTGTTACAGTGTAGTCTTACAATAAAGACGTTTATATGTTACCGCTTGTCCGCTTCCTCCTTGCTCACAAGCAGCGCGCGTAACGCCGCGCTTTACTGGTGACCCTCGACGTTGGATCTGCCGGAATGATCCTTCCACACGCGACGCCATCGCCATGGCCGCCTTCGTCAAACTTCCGGAATTTTGGGAGGCTCAGGCCGAAGTCTGGTTCGTCCAGGCCGAAGCCCAATTTCAGCTTCGGCACCTCACCGGCGATGACACGCGCTACTGCCACGTCGTCGCCTCCCTCGGGCCCGGCACGGCCGCTCGAGTTGTGTCCGTCCTTCGCCACCCACCGGACGGCCACAAGTACGAGGCACTCAAGCGGCTACTCCTAGCCACGTTCAGCCTCACGGACGACGCACGGGCCGACCGCCTCCTGGATCTCCCCGAGCTCGGTGAGACGCGCCCGTCGGTCCGAATGGACCATATGCTGTCACTGTTGGGCGACGAAGCCCCCGGTTCGCTATTCCGGGCGCTTTTCCGTCGCCAACTTCCAGCGCAGGTTCGCCTCGCGTTCGCCGGGACCGGGCTAACGGAACCCCGAGCATTGGCGGCCGAGGCGGACAAGTACTTCGCCGCTTCGGACACGCGGGCGAGCGTTGGCGTGGCCGTCACGGCCTTCGACGCTGATGTTCCACAGCATCATCTTCTACAGCACGCTGATGTTCCACAGCATCATCTTCTACAGCACGCTGATGTTCCACAGCATCATCTTCTACAGCACGCTGATGTTCCACAGCATCATCTTCTACAGCACGCTGTGGTTCAGCAGCATGCTGATACGCACCTCGTGAACGCCGCCACGCCCCGCCCACCGCCGCGGCGAAAACCGCCACCGCGGGGAAACCCGTCGACTCCACCGGCCTGGCGGAGCCAGCCGCACTCCTCCAGCTCCACCACCTGGTGCTGGTTCCACGCCAAGTTCGGCCACGAAGCTCGGCGGTGTCATCCGCCGTGCTCCTTCAACGGGTCGGGAAACGCCCGGGCCGGCGCTCAATTGTGGCGATGAGCGCCGGCCGTTCGAGCAGCCTGCTGTTCATAACGGACACCTTCTCCGGGCACCGTTACCTGTGCGACACGGGAGCACAGGTGAGTGTCATTCCCGCCGGCACGTCAGACAAGCACGCCGCGGGTGGGGGCCCCGCGCTGCTTGCCGCGAACGGGACGCCCATCCGTACGTACGGAAAACGCTGCCTCTCTCTGCGGTTTGGAGGGCAGGTTTTCCGATGGACGTTCGTCACCGCCGACGTGCCCATGGCACTGCTTGGCGCGGACTTCCTGTGCACTAATGGGCTCCTGGTCGACGTCAAGCGCAGACGGCTTGTCCAGGCCGAGACGTTCAGCTCGCTCGCATGTGCGTTGCCCAGCTCAACGAGCGGCTTGCCAAGCGGCTTGCCGAACGATTCGGTTCCGGCCACGTTGGTCTGTACGCTTCCGGCAGCGGACGCATTCACCCGCCTCCTCGCCGGCTTCCCGGCCCTCACGCGGCCCACCTTCTCGGCGGGGGCCGTCAAGCACGGGGTGGCCCATCACATCCCCACCGTCGGGCCACCGGTCTACGCCCGGGCACGCCGCCTCGAGCCGACGAAGCTGGCGGTGGCAAAAGCGGAGTTCGCTACCCTGGAGCGACTCGGCATCGTTCGGCGCTCAGAGAGCGCTTGGGCGTCGCCGCTGCACATCGTGCCGAAGCCCGGCGGGTAGGCTGGGCCAAATCGGAAGTGATTTTCCTAATTCAATGTAATTTACCTAAAAGTTGTGAGTGAGTATCAGGAACAAAATCATGAAAAAAACATTCAAAAATATTGACGTTTTACGGTCAGACAGCCCGTTACCATAGCAACAGTTACAGCCGACTCAAAAAATGCCTAAATTGACGATTTCTCAAGCTGTGTTTGACCCCCAGAGTTGATTCTGGTACCAAAAGATGCAGAATTGAAAGCCAAGGATGACTGGATAGCTTAACAATGTCTGTGACACAATTCAATACCACTTTTATCCAAAAAACTGATTTTTGTCTGAAATTTCAAGCATATTTATGGAAAAAAATTGAAACTTTTGCTTTTTAATCATAGGATAACCATTAATCAGATTAAATTTACTTTAAATTGTCTTTTACAACCTTGTATTGTCCAGTTTTTATAACTGTTATAACGTTGTTTAAATTTGGCCATCTTCATTTCAATAACAAAAAGTTAATAAAAGCAGCTTACAATCATTAATTTTAATGCCTGCTTTCGGTTGTTACTGTAACCATTCATCAGGGCGTTCAAGGCGCTCTTGCACACATCAAGGATAGGCGCTCTTGTCTTCGATACAACGGCAGTGAACTCTGGGGTCAAGAGTGGAGTCGTAGTAAGACTGGAGACTGAGTTTGGCAGGAGTCTTCTGCAACTGGCGTGTCGGCACCACATCCACGAATTTGTTGGAGGGGCGTCTTGCTCAATAGTGTATGGCCCCACCACAGGACCTAATGAACAGCTGTTCAAGCGACTGCTCAACACTTGGAGTGAATTGGACCAGGGCAACTACACATTGGTCGAGGTGTCTGCTCAACAGAGAGAGCTGGCTGGCCATGTACATGCCACCATCACCTTCCTTCAGACGTGGATGGACAATAGCACAAAGGAGACTCTTCGACATGACTACCTGGAGCTGGCACACCTCACACTGCTGTTTCTTGGAGGGACTGTCCCTGATGGTATGAGGACCATCACTATCAAAGCTCCTGGGGCATTCCACCACGCCCGTTGGATGAGCAAGACTTTATACACTATAAAGGTGGCACTCTTCCGTTGGCAGCTGGGAGATATCTACACACCCGAAGAGCTGGAAGACATAACCAGTCTCGCTGCATTCATGTCAGTCTTCTACACTAAAGCGTGGTTGACATGTACCAGTGCTGCAGATGCACCATCTAACGACATGTACCTGATGAAGAACCTCCTCAAGGCTGAGGCCAGTATCGCAAAGAATCCAACAAAGTGGCCTGCCAAATTTCTGTCCTTTGTGACTGTGGCCCGAGAGAAGCTACAAAACCATTTGTGGTACCTCTCAGAGAGATTGGTCTCTTTGGCACTCTTCTCGGACAGAACGTCATCTGACAAGCAGACTATGAGAAGGGCCATGCTCAGGTACTATGGGACTGCACATAACATGATACAGGAGATGCCAGCCTCACAGCAATTGGGGAGTAAAGCCCTCAAAGACTTTGTTGGTTACGACTCTTGGAGCATGTTTGAACTCTTGGGTATTGACTCCAGTTTTGTCAAGCTCCCCGTTGCACAGTGGCCCACCTCAGACAGCTATCGTCATGGCAAGGAAGTTGTGGCCAAACTCCCAGTTGTCAATGACGCAGCAGAGCGGACACTTGGACTCGCCACAGATTTGAACACTAACAAGGCCCCCAAATCTGAGGCGCAGCTCCAGGCTCTATACAGGGTTGTGAAGGGCGTCAGGGAGAAGCTGCATGGACTGGCAACATCCACTGAGGTTGTGACTAAGAAGTCTTTGGCCTCCATTGATTACAATTGGGACTAGGTTTTTTATTTTGTTATCAATGTTCAATGTCAGACCTTAAATTTGAGACAAAAAAGCTTAATCAATGACAAAAGTTAATTTAAAGTACATTTAATTTGACTATAGCTCTGATTAATTATTATCGTATGATTAAAAAGCAAAATTTTCATTTTTTTTCCAAACAAATGCCTTAAATTTGAGATAAAAATGAGTTTTTGGGATAAAAGTTGTATTGAATTGTGTCACAGACATTGTTAAGCTATCCAATCATCCTTGGCTTTCAATTCTGAATCTTTTGGTACCAGAATCAACTCTGGGGGTCACACACAGCCTGAGAAATCATCGATTTTAAGAATTTTTTGAGTCGCCTGTAACGGTTGCTATGGTAACGGGCTGTTTTACCGTAAGACGTCAATATTTTTGAAAAACAATTTCATGGTTTTGTTGCTGTTACCCAGCCACAACTTTTAGGTAAATTACAACCTTGTAGTATGAAAAATTGAAAATCACCCCTGATTTGGCCCAGCCTACCGGCGGGGGATGGCGACCGTGCGGGGACTATCGCCGTCTCAATGACGCCACGACTCCCGACCGCTACCCCGTCCCCCACATTCAGGACTTTTCCGCCCGTTTGGCGGGCAGGTCCTTCTTCTCGAAGGTGGACCTCATACGCGGCTACCATCAGGTCCCCGTCAGGCCGGAGGACGTCCCGAAGACGGCGGTCATCACGCCATTCGGACTCTTCGAGTTCCTGCGCATGCCCTTCGGTCTGAAGAATGCGGCTCAGGCGTTCCAGCGACTGATGGACAGCGTCCTGCGCGACTTGGATTTTGTCTACGTCTACCTGGACGATATCCTCGTCGCCAGCGCGTCCCGCGAAGAGCACCTACGCCACCTCCGCACGCTCTTCGAACGCCTGGGCCAGCATGGCCTGATTGTGAACCCCGCAAAGTGCCGGTTCAGCGCCGCCACAATCGATTTTCTGGGGCACCGTGTCACCAGGCACGGCGCCGTCCCCCTGCCGGCCAAGGTGGAGGCGGTGAAGGGGTTTCCGCGCCCCCGCACGATCAGAGGGATGCAGGAGTTCCTGGGCATGGTGAACTTTTACCATCGGTTCCTGCCCCGTATCGCCCAGCTCCTGCGCCCCCTGCACGAAGCTCTCCGAGGTAAGCCGGGCAAAGGCGACGTTACCTGGACCGAGCAGATGGACACGGCGTTCACGGGCGCGAAGCTCGCCTTGGCTAACGCCACCATGCTCGCGCACCCGGCGCCCGATGCACCGATCGCCCTCACCACCGATGCCTCGGACTACGCGGTGGGCGCGGTGCACGAGCAATGGGTGCGTGGAGCTTGGCAACCGCTGGCGTTCTTTAGCTGGCAGCTTCGCCCGCCCGAACGCCGTTACAGTACCTTCGACCGCGAGTTGCTCGGACTTCACTTGGCGGCCAGGCACTTCCGCCATCTGCTCGAGGGCCGGGCGTTCACTGCCTTCGTCGACCACAAGCCGCTGATCTTCGCGATGGGCAAGGTCACCGAGCCGTGGTCGGCCCGGCAGCAGCGTCACCTCTCGGCCGTGTCCGAGTACACGACGGACATCCAGCACGTCGCGGGGAAGGACAACCCGGTGGCGGATTGCCTTTCCCGGGCCGTCGCCCACGCAGTCCACCTCGGCATCGACTATGCCCGGATGGCAGCGGACCAGGCCGCTGACCCCGACGTCCAGGCCTTGCGGACCGCCGTCACGGGCCTCCGCGTCACCGAGGTGCCGTTCGACGGCGCGGGCGCGGCTCTCTTGTGCGACGTCTCCCTCGGGCGTCCTCGCCCCATTGTGCCCGCGGGCTGGCAGCACCAGGTGTTTGACGCCATCCACGGCCTGTCCCACCCGGGCGCGAGGGCCTCCCAAAGGCTGATCGCCGACAAGTTCGTCTGGCATGGCCTCCGGAAGGCCGTCCGCGGCTGGGCCAGGACGTGCCTCGCGTGCCAGCGCGCCAAGGTGCACCGGCACACCCAGGCCCCGTTGGCCCCGTTCACGGTGCCGGAACGCCGGTTTGACCACGTCCACGTGGACCTGGTGGGACCTCTGCCCCCCTCGCGGGGTTTCACCTACGTCCTCACCATGGTGGACCGCACCACCCGGTGGCCGGAGGCCGTGCCCTTGGCGTCGACAACGGCGGCCGATGTCGCGCAGGCTTTCATCGCCACCTGGGTCGCCCGGTTCGGCGCCCCCTCAGACATCTCATCCGACCGCGGCCCCCAGTTCACCTCGGAGCTCTGGGGGGCGGTTGCGCAGGGGCTCGGGGTCCGGCTGCACCGAACCACGGCCTACCACCCCCAGGCTAACGGCCTGTGTGAGCGATTTCACCGCTCATTGAAGGCCGCGCTCCGGGCCACCCTCCGCGACGGCGGCTGGGTCGACAGGCTCCCCTGGGTCCTGCTGGGCCTCCGGACGGCGCCCAAGGAGGACCTGCGTGCATCCGCGGCGGAGTTGGTCTTCGGGCAACCGCTGCGGGTGCCGGGCGAGTTCCTCCCCGACTCCACGGCACCATGGTCCGCGGCACAGCAGCGCTCCGCTCTGCAAGAGACCGCCCAGAGGTTCGCCCCGGTGCCAACGGCATGCCACGGGCACCCACCGACGCACATCGCCCCGGAGCTTCGCACGGCGGAGTACGTCTTCGTCCACCACGATGCCCATCGGACACCACTGCGGCCCCCGTACGACGGGCCTTTCCGCGTGCTGGAGACCGGGGCGAAGCACTTCACCCTGGACATCGGCGGTACTCCTGACCGCGTTTCGGTAGACCGCCTCAAGCCGGCCCACCTCGATGTGGACCATCCACCGCCAGTGGCCCGACCCCCACGTCGGGGCCGCCCTCCTGTGGGCGGACCCCCGGCACCGCCCAGCCCCGCCGCCACGGCGCCCCCCGGTCCTGCACCCATCCCAGGGGCAGCCAGGGGCATCCCACCTGGTATCCCTGCACCCCGGACGCCGCCGATCGCCAGGGGGCGCTTCGGCCGGGTCATTCGTCTGCCCCGCAAACTGGCCCTCCAGGTGCGCGGGAATTCTGGGGGGGCGCGTGTGGCGGACACAAAAGCCCACTGGCGTGGTGACATCATTCCACGCACCGAGTGGGCGGTGGCCACGCCCGAGGGGTAGGCGTGGCCTCATGATATACCCCGGGCGACCAGCCCAGAGGAGTTTAGTGTTACAGTGTAGTCTTACAATAAAGACGTTTATATGTTACCGCTTGTCCGCTTCCTCCTTGCTCACAAGCAGCGCGCGTAACGCCGCGCTTTAATAGAAGCGTTAATAAACCAGTGGCTGCGCATCTGGTGCTGCATGCAAACCGAACAAGCCTGTTGTCATGGAAACCATTGACATGTCAAAACGGCAAAATCGATTGTTCTGATTTTGGTTGACCAATTCAATGATACAATATACAAATTTTGTTCAAATTTCAAGTCAATTGGATGAAAATGTATGATTTTATGCAACCTTGACCTTTGACCTTTTGATCTAAAAAAACAAAACAATCGGCTTCTAGCTTTTGATTGGTGAACCAATTCAGTGATCCAATATGCAAAATCTTAAAATTTCAGGTCAATCGAATGAAAATTGATGATTTTATTTAACCTTGACCTTTGATTTAACCTTGGGCAGACAGACAAACACACAGACACAGTGCACACACAGGAGAGATTGCAAAACCCCGTCTCCCTCTAAGGCCTAAGCAAAGGACGGGCTAATCAAAACCATATCTCAGTGCATCCCTCACACAGTACTTCCCACTTCCGCCATTAGCATTTTTTGCAATAGAAATTTCTTCTGATCTCTCCCAAAAGCCCCATAGTATAACCATTGTCTAAAAGACTTCCCAGAACTTCCGAGAGACTTCCCAGAGGTTAATTTTCTTAGCCAACAAATTACTTATTTTTTTTTCCAAATATTGACACTTTATAATCCTCAAACTTTCCCCATTATGGAATACTGCTCACATATTTGGGGTGCGACTCCTCTATTGGTGCTGTGTCCTTCACCTAGTGCACTTTAAGGTGATTGTCTTGTGGGTGACTGCTCACTTAATGTCAGCCGTCAACCCCTAGCACAGGGTTTCTTAACCTGGGGTATGGGGACCAAAATCTGGGGGTATGGGACTCGTAATAAATTATAATAATAAATTGTAATAAATTCAATGAAATATCAACTTTAAATATATAATAAATATATAAAGCTGATTTCGGAAAGGCTGGGCTGGATTTTAAGCAGTTTTGATGTGAGCAGATAGCAGCTTACCCTAGCTTGGCAAAGAGGGCAATGAATGCGTTGGTTCCCTTCACAACTACGTATCTCTGTGAAACAGGTTTCTCTGCATTATTGAACCTGAAATAAAAGTGGAGAAAGCGACTTGATGTGTCCGATGATATGCGAGTGGCGTTGTCACGAACTAAGCCCCGATTCCATATTCTGATTGCACGAGAACAGCAGCAACAATCTCACTAGATTAGTAAAACGGCTTGCATAAAACTTGCATGTTTTAGATTAGTTTAGTTTAGTTTGTTTCTTTGTTAACAAGCAAAGAAATAAATAGGGATAAAATCCAAATGATTTTCTTTCCCGTTCTGTTCCTAATTATCCATATGTAAAATTAAGCTATTGAGATATTTTAAAGTCACACTGGAACCTAATGGGACTATCAGGCGCGGATCCCCGAACTTGGCCCATTTTCTGTGTAATAAGTTACCAATTTTCATCCAAAAAAATAGGCAATTAAAGTAAAAACACCCCTCAGAATGCACCACAGAGCACCTAGAAATAAAAAATATTCTAGGGGGACATGTCCCCAGTCCCCCCTAGCTATGCGCACCTTCGGTGCACCTTGGTCAGTCAACAGTCTGGCGAAGGGCATATGGGGACATCGTGGGCAATCCGTTGGGGGTCTTGACAGGCAAAAAGGTTAAGAACCCCTGCCACCTAGCACATTATATCGTAGTTTCTTGTCTGTCCCTCTGCTACCTACCAATGCCATTGCTCTGCATAATTATCAACTGCAGTTCCTCCAAAGTGTCAGAGCGGGTTCAGGGTTCAGGAAGCATATTGGGTAGAGAATGACTCGTTTTTACAGGAACCATCAGGGTTCAGGGGTTAAAAGTCAAGGGGCTGGTAAAAGGACAATAGGGAAACAAACAAAAAGTGAGATAAATTTGTTAAATAAATAAACCAAAGCAACTTTAAAAAGTACTAAAATAATAAAAGTTAAAATAGATACACTGAATGGAAAAGATAAAAAGAACAGAGAAAATGGGGAGAAAAAGGGAAGAGGAGAGATGAGGAAAAGGGAAGAAGAGAGAGAAAAAGAAAAGGAGAGCAGGAAAGAGAAGAGTAAAATGAGGAGAGGTACGATAGATAAAGTGAAATTAAGTAAATTAAGCAGAGAGGGAAAGGAATGGAAAAAAAAGTAAGAAAGTGTAGGGCAAGGAAGGAATTTGTAGATTTCATCCAGTAGGTATTGCCATTTAAGCCAGTTTGTAGATAAGCCTACTTGGGAGGGGGCATATTTACACCTTTTCTGGGGTAATTATCTGTGTGTGTTGGTGATGGTGGTGTCGTATAGCCCCGGACAGTTCTCTCAAATAAGCCCGCAGCACGGAGACAGCTGATCGATTTCGCAGCAGCGACACAGAGATCCCCCACATCCAGAATGGTGTAGCCCCGCCTTCACATAGTCAGGACAACAAGAAAGCTAGAGAGAGGGAGAGAGAGTGAGAGGGAGTGAGAGAGAGAGTGAGAGAGAGAGAGAGAGAGAGAGAGAGAGAAATAAACAAAGAGAGAAGAGAGAGAGACAAGAGGGAAAGGGCCAGTCCATGGGGACCGATCGGCACTGATCGTGACCGTGCTGCCCTGACAAATCCGGGAAGCAGGAATGAATGGGGAAGATTTGGCCCCTGGATTGCGTTGGGGAGTACATCCGCCACAAAGAGGCATCCCAATAGTTGTTCGGTGTGTGTTGGAGAAAGTTTTGAGCATCTCGGGACAATGGACCACAACACAGTGTGAGCAAGGCTTTTATCAAGAGTTGGAGTTTTGCTTACAAGAGTAAAACAATGGGATTTTGGTTGGGTAGTTTTTGAAGGAAAGAGAGAGATACACTACATGACCAAATGTATGTGGACACCCGAACATCACACATCTTATCTTATTCCAAAACCATGGGCATTAGTATGTAGTTGGTCCTCCCCTTGCTGCTATAACAGCCTCCACTCTTCTGTGAAGGCTTTCCACTAGATGTTGGAACATTGCTTCAGGGATTTGCTTCCATTCAGCCACAAGAGCATTAGTAAGGTCGGGCACTGATGTTGGGCGATTAGGCCTGGCTCGCAGTCGGCGTTCAAATTCATCCCAAAGGTGTTCGATGGGGTTGAGGTCAGGGCTCTGTGCAGGTCAGTCAAGTTCTTCCACACCGATCTCGACAAACCATTTCTGTATGGACTTCGCTTTGTGCACGAGCGCATTGTCATGCTGAAACAGGAAAGAGCTTTCCCCAAACTGTTGCCACAAAGTTGGAAGCACACAATCGTCTAGAATGTCATTGTATGCTGTAGCATCAAGATTTCCCTTCACTGGAACGAAGGGGCCTAGCCCGAACCATGAACAACAGCCCCAGACCATTATTCCCCCTACACCAAACTTTACAGTTGGCACTATGCATTTGGGTAGGTAGCACTCTCCTGGCATCCACCAAACCCAGATTCATCCGTCGGAATGCCAGATGGTGAAGCGTGATTCATCACTCCAGAGAATGCGTTTCCACTTCTCCAGAGTCCAATGGTGGCGAGCTTTACACCACTCAGGCCAACACTTGGCATTGCTCATGGTGATCTTAGGCTTGTGTGCGGCTGCTCGGCCATGGAAACCCATTTCATGAAGTTTCCGACGAACAGTTGTTGTGCTGACGCTGCTTCCAGAGGCAGTTTGGAACTCAGGCTACCACTTCGTACTCCTTTATTTACCACTTTGTGGCTGAGGTGTTGTTGCTCCTAGACGTTTCCACTTCACAATAACCACATTTATTACAGTTGACCGGGGCAGCTCTAGCAGGGCAAAAATTTGACGAACTGACTTGTTGGAAAGGTGGCATCCTATGACGGTGCCACGTTGAATGTCTCTAAGCTCTTCAGTACGGCCCATTCTACTGCCATCGTTTGTCTATGGAGATTGCATGGCTGTGTGCTTGATTATATATACCTGTCAGCAATGGGTGTGGCTGAAATATCCGATTCCACTAATTAGAAGGGGTGTCCGCATACTTTTGGGCATGTAGTGTAGGTGTAATAGATTGGAACAAGCTTACCAGAGCACAAGCTGTGCAAGAGAAATGGGAAACCCCAAAGGAACTGTCCGTAGAACTCCAATATATAATTGTGAGGAGGCATCGATCTGGGGAAGGCTATGAAACAATTTCTAGTGTTGAAAGTTCCCAAGAGCACTGTGAGATTCATTGAATGATGCATGACTTTCTCCTCGCTCGCCACTCTCGAAAAGGCAATTTATGGACTCTGGCAAGTGACAATGCCACGACTCCCCATTGGAGCCAAGTGCTCCGTCGGCCCCGGCATGTGATCCCTCGGGTCCAATCAGGAGCCGTCTCCCAAAGCATTGTGACGAGGCTCCATTTCCAAAACCCCAGGGATTGTGCACCATGACAAGAGGTACAATGAATTATTTTAAATGGTAAATTAGAGGAAAATAAAGGACATGGAACAGATGAAAGTACAGAGGGGTGGAAAGAATGATGAGGAACTGTAGACGAGGGACCTGACAGCACTAATTGGGGTAATTACGAGACAACTGTTCAACACCAATTAGGAAATAATTCATTAACACCCTTGCCCGCTAAGACATTTTAGCGACGCTAAGACACCCTCACCCGCTAAGACATTCGTCACATCTGCATACATTTTTTGGCGACGTGAGGGGAAATGGGTGATGTCAACAATGGCACTTTTCATACATCAAATCTAGATGCCCTGCAAAAACGCAATGGTGGGCCCCAATCAAATTTTCTATTGTGCTGAAATAGACTTCTTCAGAATAAAATGTTTTCTTTCACGTGTTGATCAGTTTGTGTGTTTGTACTGATATCTGTCCCCCTTCATAAGGCCGATTTGAGTCACGTTTTAAAGGCCATTCATTTAAACGCTCTATAATGTTTGAGGATAAAACAAACTCAAAAAACATTTTCCATAAAAGAGTAATTATGTCTCTTCTATTGGAATTGTAGATGGTGGCTTGCAAACCGAGCCTCAAGGGCGGTGTACAGAAGCGTTTTTTTGTGTGTAATTCAAGGGTGGTGTACAGAATAAATACAAGGCGCAAGTAGGTGTAATGCGCTGCATGGAATGTGCAATGCACGCAGAGTAAAAAGTGTGTTCATTTACGTCCGTAGGATGTCTAATAAATAAAGAAGTTATAAGCCTACCCTGACACTAGGCCGAGGCTTCAGAATTTGGCACGCTCACGAGGCTGCACCGTCGAATAAACCGTTCCAACCCGTCATATTTGTCGGGCTTTTATACTAGTTCATTAATATTCCTCCTCTTTCATTTCTGACATCTTATGCTTCTGTACATCCTTATGTCTAAAATGTCCTCACCATGTCACGTTATCCTCCATATTTGTTATGGGAGCTTCTCGAAATCTTTTTATGATCTATTTAATAGCACCCGTTAACCAGACACAGATGTCTACTCACAGAGAGTCGCTGCCCTACAATTCTAACACAGCACAATTGTTTCCAAATTGACTTCTTCTTTTTTCTCCTCGCTGTAAAATTGATTTTCTTATTGTCCTGAAGCTCTTCACTTGGCCCTGTCAAATGATCCATTCATTATTTCATTCACCCAACGAATTGCAATTAAAGCGACATTCACCAAGCCAGTCATGGTCTGAGCTTTCTGAATGCTCACTCATCTGATATTGACAGTGATGATAATGATTTGTCGCTATTGGAGATGGGGATGGGGATGGGCCAGGCATCTGTATGAGGGAAGGCCCCTGGAGTAAAGGCGGAAAGTGGACGTGGCGACATGCTGCTCCAGCGCCTGCTCCCATATGATTATTAATAAGCTATTAGTTCATTTGTCATTCACAGTAATTCGGCATAATTAAGTAGTAGGGGTTGGAGGGGAGCCGGGGCAATCAGGAGAAGCTGGAGCATAAAAGCAGTGTAAGCTGCACAGCTGCATAGACTGGAACTAAAGCTGAAAGTTCCATTTTAACTGGAATATTCCATTTCTTGGCTACAATGCAAAATCCTGTAAACTGTATGATGGGATGACAAAATAGGGAAAGCCACCTGGCAGGTGTGCTTTATTATAGGCAGGACTCTTACAGCAAGTGGTGGGTGGTGCATTAATTCATGGACAGTCACCATATATATACTTCTTGATCTACTTATTAAAGGATCAATCCTTAATTAAAATTCAATAAGTAGAATACTGTGTACCGTATATAGTAAACGTTGTCAGTAAATTGATCGGTGAGGTTAATGACATGGAATAGGTTGAATAGGTGATGGGATCAGGATATTGCACGACCATGATAAGCCAATTCATGGCATCCTAACCTCTAATTTTCTGTTTATGTCACTTTGTACTCTTCTTCTAACATACTTCTAACACCAGTATCTGATGTTCTTCCCCACATCCTACTTCTGTCCAGTGTGCCCCAGATGCAACACCAATAATCTTGGCTGCGCACACCAACAACTATGAGCTGATAAAATTGCTGGTGGAACGAGGCGCAAGCGTCCCTCGCCCTCACGCAGTGCGGTGCGGTTGTACTCAATGCGTGCGAGGCTCCGAGCAGGACGGGCTGATGCTGTCGCGCTCTCGGCTCAGCGTGTACCGTGCACTCGCCAGTCCGTGCTTGATCGCTCTTGCAAGTGAAGACCCCTTCCTAACTGCGTTCACCCTCAGTTGCGAACTCTGGGACTTGAGCTGCGTGGAGAACGAGTTCAAGTCAGAGTACGAAGAGTTGTCGCAGCAGTGCAAACGTTTTGCCAAGGAACTGCTAGACCAAACACAGAGTTCCCAGGAGCTGGAGATCATTTTAAATTTCTCAGATGACAGCACTGCGGTACAGGAGCCCCCTGAAGCACTGCACCTTGCACGACTGAAGCTTGCCATCAAGTACCACCAGAAGGAGGTTGGAGAACTCTCACACATAGTAGATTGAAACGCCTCCATTTATTGTACACTGCTCCTTTCCTATTCCATTTCCAGGCGCTGCATGATGTCATCGCCGGGCACCGAAGGGAGCCCGGCAATGACGTGCACTGAAAGGGAGTACTCAGTTTTCACTCCGGTTTCTTGTTTGTTTTCTTGCTTGTTTGTTTGTCAGGATGATATCTCAGCCATCCTTTGAGCTAAGAAACAGAAATTTTGGCATGATAGTGAGCAAGTGCTTTGGCAAAAACTGTATTTTTTGTTCTTTGATTAATCAATTAATTGATGAATTACTTAATTATTATCGATTAATTAAGTACGTATTTATTTCCTTTCTCATCTGGGCAATATCTCAGGCACCTTTTGAGTTAGGAAGCTGATATTTGGACACGACAATGACCAAGTGATTTGGCTGTATAGGGTATTTTTGATCCATTGATTAAGTGATCATTTAGTTAATCAATTTTTTTAAAGTTACAGATTTGGATTAAACGGTTGTGGTTTAGGTATTCTATTAGCCAATTGATCAATAAGTTAATTATTTTACCATTATTATTTATTTATTATCGTTATTAATCACTTATTTATTTTATTTTTCGTCTGGGAAATATCTCAGGCACCTTTTGAGCTCGGAAGCTGAGATTTAGACAACCAAGTGATGTAAATGATATTTTTGATTTATTGATTAATCAATTAATCGATTAATTATTTATTGATGAATCAATTAATCAATAATTATTTGAATTTTTCGATTAAAGACTTACTTAATTTCACGCCGAAGGTGCCCAGACAATGCCACACTGGAGGATGTTATTTATTTATTTGGCATGGGGGCGGTGTACTTTGAATGTATCTGTACTTGTTGCACTTTTATCTGATCTCTAATTTTATATTTATATTGTTTTGGGCTCTATAAATCTCCAGTTGAATTGTAGCCTTTTTCTAACACAGCAAACCTTCTCACATAAAGTAAAATTGTAACTTTTTATTTAGACCAGATTATCAACCTTACACTCTTCATACACACATAATTCCGCCAATCTATTAATTCCAAGTGCCACACATGCAAAGAGCATTTTAATTTTAATGACGACATTAGTGCACGTGAGACAGCCGGCTTAACAAAATATCTGTATTCTCTTTGGGATATTGTTGGTTTAGTCATATTTGCATTAAATAGTCATTTACTCAGATCAAAATGCTATCACAATTACTTGCATGATTAATAATCATGATGTTTATAATACGTTCAGTATTTATCCCTTTACTGAATGTACTGTGCAGTTATAATCTTGTGATTTTGATCATTATTGGTAAGGATTTTAAAGAAGTGATCAGGAAGAGATGAAACTTGCAAAATCAGAACTTGTATTATGTCCAACTTTGGAGTCTGATCTATAATAAAATAGTTAATAGAATAGGAATGTCATAAATATCGAAGTCTGAGCATAATGATGAATGAATGAATGAATGATCGTTTTAAGGCCATTTTTCCCCGTGAGAGCAGGGGGGTTAGCCTTGCAGGCCCCATGACAATCATGGTTCCCTGTTTGAGGCAATGTTTTTTTTATGGCCCGATGCCCTTCCTGACGCCAACCCTTAGTCACCTCTTACGATGCACAGGGATACGGTGTACCTATTCTAAATCGGGGTACACACCAGGATCATTCATCCCAGCAAGCTGGTACTCAATTTGCCGACCTTGGAAGGATGACAGGCTGTGTCAACCCTCCTGGCGTTAATTCAGCGATCGACCAGGATTCGAACTCAGGATCCTAAGATCCCAAACCGGCACCCTAACCGCTAAGCCAACACCATTATCTGAGCATAATAAGATGAATACGTAATCCGAGACCTCAATTGCCAAATGAATAATGGCTTGGCACCACTTCATTTGAAGAGGTTCCTTTTTCAACCTGCTTATTTACCTTAGTCTGTGCTCAGAGCAGGAAATCGTGAAAATTATTTATGTTCATTTATATTTTCTCATGCCTTTTCTATGACTTATTTGCCGATAGAAATATAGGAACATGGAGGACATAAACGACAGAGCGCAGCAATTTTATAGACTGACAGAGAATCAAAGTGGAACAAGATATGGATGGGAGGTGGCGAGAGTCGAAGAGAGCAGTGCTCGGTGCAGGAGAAAGAATGGGGTGACAATAAGGCAGAGCAATCTTTAAAGACTCAATGGAGGAAAATGAGACACACACAGTGAGTCATTAACACAGATGAGGAAATATCAATCAATTTATTGTATAGCACGTTTTATTTGGAAATATAATCTCAAAGCATTTTACAAAGTAAAAAAGAGTTAGAATAAAAAATAAGAAAAGTCAATTGCAAAAATAAGTATTTTAAGGGAGATTTAAAAACCAAAATGGGTACAAGGCGGTGTAGTTTTTAAAAGCAGCAAGTTTTACATTTGAGGAGTATATCTGGAGAATGTTTGATCACCAAACGTCATCATCCTCATGTTCGAACTATCAGGAGTTGTAAGGGCTTTAGAGAAGAAAACAAGCCGATTAACATTGAATTGCAGTCAGTCTGGTAACCCAAGCATGATGTTATAAGAGCCTGAATTAAAGTTTTAGTCGTCCTCTGAGTCAATTGTGCACTAGAGAAAAAATTTGCAAATTAAAATTTTAGGAATAGGAAAGAGTTGGGTCCATAGTGAAACATATTTTAATAAATAGCACCGCAAAGCGGGCGTAACCCCTCAGCCCATGCATGGTGGAAACCAATTTCAAGATGGCTGCCGTGACAGCCATATTGAAAATCGCAGCGTGCCCATTTTCGAAAGGAACCTTCCTCTACTCAACCCCAACACACACTGCAAACATGGATTTAATCGGACAAGCCATTCTTTCCTTGAAATTGATGGAAACCAATTTCAAGATGGCTGCCGTGGCGGCCGTATTAAAAATCGCAGCGCACCCATTTTCGAAAGGAATGTTCCGCTACTCAACCCCAACCCATAGTGCAAAAATTGATTTAATCGGACAAGCCGTTCTGCTCAAAATTGACAGAAACCAAAAGTTGACGGACGCCCGGGTGGCTGCTGTGGCAGCCATATTGAAAATCGCAGCGCGCCCATTTTCGAAAGGAACCTTCCTCTACTCAACCCCAACACCTACTGCAAAAATGGATTTAATCGGATAAGCCGTTCTCCTTGAAATTGACGAAAACCAAAAGTTGACGGACGCCCAGACGCCCGCCCGGACGCCCGGACGACGCCCGTGACGACAATACCCCTTAGCCCAATTTGGGCTGAGGGGTGAAAAGTGGAAGCCTAGGTGAGGTGATGATCCCCATGCATCATTATCTGGGGTAAGATCATTTTAAGAACTGATGGACAGCAAGGATCAGCATGTAGGTCCAGAGGCAGATTATTGCATGGGGCCTGAGCCCAGTGATGCCAACCATTATGGGTTTCCGGGAAAAAAATTTTTATACGAGTAAAAAGCCTGTCAAAAATGACTGGCTGGAACAGTTTATTCGACGGCGCAGCCTTGTGAGCATGCCAAAGTCTGAAGCCTCAGCCTTGTGTCAGGTGTGCTGATACCTTCTTTATTTATTAGACATCCTATGGACGTAAAAAAACACGCGTTTCACTCTAGCGCATTGCACATCACATGCAGCGAATTTCACCCCCATGTGCTTTGTGTTTATTGGTATTAAAAAAAAAAAAAACACTTCTGTAAACCACCCTTGAGGCTCGGTTTGCAAGCCACCATCTACAATTCCAATAGAAGAGACATAATTACCCTTTTATGGAAAATGATTTTCGAGTTTGTTTTATCCTAAAAATAGACCGCAGTGAACACAAATTCGTGTTAAAAGGTTGGTCTTTAAAACCCGACTAAAATCATCCTTATGAGGGGGACAGAGATCAGTACAAACACATCAACTGCCATTGTGTTTTATATGGTAGACTAGTATAAAGCCTGTCAAAAATGATGGGTTGCAACAGTTTTTGACGGTACAGCCACGTGAGCTTGCCAAAGTCTGAAGTCTGGTCCTAGTGTCAGCGGTGCTTATATCATCTCTATTTATTAGACATGCCCTAGACGTAAATGAACACTCGTTTTACGCTGCTCGCATTGCACATCATGTGCAGCAAATTTCACCTCCCTGTGCCTTGTATTTATTGTGATGAAAAATATACCATTTCTGTACACCGACCTTGAGGCTCAGTTTGCAAACTACCATCTATAATTCCAATGTAAGAGGCATAATTACTCTTCTTTTGGGTCTTCGGAATCCTTGGGGTCTTTTATGTCCTTGTGGTGTTTTGTGTCCTTAGGTATTTTGTGTCTTCTGGGTCATTTGGGTCCTTCGGTTATTTTGAGTCTTCAGCATCTTTTGGCTCTTCTGGTTCATCAGCGTCTTTTGGGTCATTTGAGTCTTTTGGGTCCTCTGGGTCTTTTGAGTCATTTGAGTATTTTGGGTCCTCAATCTGGATAGTTGGGGGGTATTTAAGGGTCTTTAGGGTATTTTGGGTCTTTGGAGTAATTTGGTTCTTTGGGGTTCACTGGGTCCTCAGGGACTTTAAGGGCCTTCGGAATCTTTTCAGTCTTTTGGATTGTTTGGGTCTTTGGGGCCTTTCTTGTCTTTAAGGGTCTTTGGGGTATTTTTGGTCTTTGGGGTCTTTAAGGGTCTTTGGGATATTTTGGGTCTTGGAGTCTTTTGGGTCTTTGGGGTCTTTTTGGTCTTATGGGTCTTTTTGGTCCTTTCAGTAACTGGGATCTTTTCAGTCTTCAGGGTCTTTTCAGTCTTTGGGGTATTTAAAGGGTTTTTGGGGTATTTTGGGTATTTTCAGTCTTCATGGACTTTTCGGTCTTCAGAGTATTTAAAGGTCTTTGGGTATTTTGGGTCTTCATGGTATTTTTGGGGTCTTTAACAGTCTTTAGGGTCTTTTGGGTCTTCAGGATCTTTGTGATCTTTTGGGTCTTTAAGGGTCTTTGGGTCTTTTGGGTATTTGGGGTCTTTATGGTCTTTGGGGAATTTTCGGTCTTCGGGGTATTTAATGGTCTTTGGGGTATTTTGGGGCTTCGAGGTATTTGGGGTCTTTTGGGTGTTTAACGGGCTTTTAATAGAATTTGGGGTATTTTGGGTCTTTGAGGACTTTTGGGTGTTTAATGGTCTTTAAGGGTCTTTGGGATATTTTGGGTCTTTGTGGTATTTTGAGTCTTTAACAGTCTTCAGGGTCTTTTGGATCTTCAGGGTATTTTGGGTCTTCGGGGTCTTTTGGGTCTTCTCGGTATTTTCAGGCCCATTGGCTCTTCAGGGTATTTTCGGTCTTTTGGGTGTTTTGGCTCTTTGGGGTCTTTTAGGTCTTCGGGGTAGTTTTGGGCATTCAGAGTCCTTGGGAATATTCTGGGTCATTGGGGTCTTTTGGGTCCTCTGCGTCTTTTGTATCCTCGGGGGCTTTTGGGTATTCAGGGTATTTGGGATCTTCAGGGTATTTTGGGTCTTCAGGATATTTTGGGTCTTTGGGATCTTTTGGCTCTTCGGGGTCCATTGGGTCTTCAGGGTCTTTTCAGTCTTTTTGTTCTTTGGGGTATTTTCGGTCTTCAGAGTCCTTGGGTCTTCTGTGTCCTTGTGGTGTTTTGGGTCCTCTGGGTCATTTAGGTCCTCTCGGTCATTTGGGTCTTTTGGATCCTCAGAGTCTTTTGGGTCTTCAAGGTATTTTGGGGCTTCGGGCTCCATTGGGTCTTCAGGGTATTTTGGGTGTTTGGGGTCCCTTGGGTCTTCAGGGTCTTTTGGGTCTTTGAGGTATTTTGGGTCTTTGGGGTATTTTTGGGTATTCAGGGTATTTTGGGTCTTCAGGATATTTTGGGTTTTTGGGATATTTTGGCTCTTCGGGGTCCATTGGGTCTTCAGGGTCTTTTCAGTCTTATGGGTCTTTTCAGTCTTTTGGTTCTTTGGGATATTTTCGGTCTTCAGAGTCCTTGGGGTATTCTGCGTCCTTGGGGTGTTTTCGGTCCTCTGGGTCGTTTGGGTCCTCTCGGTCATTTGGGTCTTTTGGATCTTCAGAGTCTTTTGGGTCTTCAGGGTCTTTTGGGTCTTCAAGGTATTTTGGGTCTTTGGGGTCTATTGGGTCTTCAGGGTATTTTGGGTGTTTGGTGTCCATTCTGTCTTCAGGGTCTTTTCAGTCTTTTGGGTCTTTGGTGTACTTTGGGTCTTTGGGGTATTTTGGGGTATTCAGGGTATTTGGGGTCTTCAGAGTCCTTGTGGTCTTCTGGGTCATTGGGGTATTTTGAGTCCTCAGAGTTTTTTAGGTCTTTTAACAGGTGGACACACAGTCATGTTCAAAGATTTCCCATTAAACCCCCACTCAAATCCCTCCTAAAGCATTACTCACAGGGGGACAGACACACACACACACACACACACACACACACACACACACACACATACACATACACACACACACACACACACACACACACACACACACACACACACACACACACACATTGTGTTTTATATGGTAGATTACAATAGCAACAAGTGAATCCTCTTGGATTGCGCTGAGGTTCGGGCATGGAATTTCGAGCCTCGATCATGGTTCGAGCCTCGATCTTGTATACAAAAATAATAATAATAATAATAATAATAATAAGAACCTTGGGCCGAATCTCGCGCTTCACCAGTGCGCGTGCGCGAATTTACGTCACGTCGGCAGCGAGAAGGGGTTCCCCAACACGAACCAATCAGGAACTGCTACGTCACACTTATATGATCTCAGAATTCCTGTGACAGGAATTCGCGTTACACTGGCTGGAAGTCATTCGCTCGAGGCGCTTCCTCAGCGCTAATAATAAAAACAATTAATAAACGTATCAATGACTGAATACAATTTCCAAGTGTTTTCAACTACATCAAATCTTTTGATATTGTCGTGGGCAGGTAGTTTTCACCCCTCAGCCCAATGGGCTAAGGGGCATTATCGTCACGGATGTCGTCCGGGCGGGCGGGCGTCCGTCAACTTTTCGTTTCCGTCAATTTCAAGGAGAACGGCTTGTCCGATTAAATCCATTTTTGCAGTGTGTGTTGGGGTTGAGTGGAGGAAGGTTCCTTTCGAAAAGGGGTACGCTACGATTTTCAATATGGCCGCCACGGTAGCCATCTTGAAATTGGTTTCTATCAATTTCGAGCAGAATGGCTTGTCCGATTAAATCCATGTTTGCAGTGTGCGTTGGGGTTGAGTAGATGAAGGTTTATTTCGAAAATGGGTACGCTGCGATTTTTAATATGGCCGCCACAGTAGCCATCTTGAAATTGGTTTCTGTCAATTTCGAGTAGAACGGCTTGTTCGATTAAATCCATGTTTGCAGTGTGTGTTGGGGTTGAGTAGAGGAAGGTGCCTTTCGAAAATGGACGCGCTGCGATTTTCAATATGGCATCCACAGCTTCCTTTCATCATGCATGGGCCGAGGGGTTACGCCCGCTTTGCGGTGCTATTTATTTATACACTGTACTATTAGACAGTCGCACACAAACACACTCATGTGACCCGCGTTGGCCATGACTTGCTGTGTGATTCATCCAATATGACGTTCAAAGCAACACTGCATCAGAATTGAAACAGGAAAAAAATGACAGTTTTTGGTGTTGGTTTACAGAACATTCAGTATGGATGGGAATTAATGAAATGGGAGTGCTAAGAGAGAGTTGAACGAAGAAATGGATGTTAAAAAAGAGGTTGCTCTGCTGCAAAAGATCACAACAATGAATCATGACTTCAAGAAGATGGAGAAACATGAAAGAGCTCTTGATGAAGACAACAATGCTGATTAGGCAAACCGTGAGGAGCAAGCTGCAGATCACTGCCTGCTGGAAACGGATGAGCCAGGACTGAGTGATGCTGGTGAAACACAATTAAAGCAGCTCAATTCAGCAGCGATTCTGCATTGTGGAATAACATTGACAGCAGTTTCAGGCGTTTGGGGATTGCTAATGGTTCCGCTGCTTGTCAGAATTTAAACCTAAAAAAAAAAAATCTTCTTCTGCTCAGGTGATCGGGATCTTCGGGGGTTAATCGAATCCTTACTTTCAACCTGAGTACCTGGGTACATGGGCACGCCTTTATCGAAGGATTCAGTGATTGGAAACACCATGAACGTCTTTATGAACACGACAAAAGCTTGGAACCTCGAAATCATATGCTGTCATGGATACGACATGCAAAGGCACCAGGTACAGTTGATGCAGATCTCGCTCAGCAATTTGTCAGTGTCAATATTGGAATGATGTTCTTAAGCATGTTGTAGCAGTCATCAAGTTCTTACGTGAGTTTCGATTCGCAGTCCGTGGCCACAATGAGTTGTTCGGTTTATCATGTCATGGAACCTGCATGGGGATTTAGTAGCTGATTCCTCAATTTGATCCATTTTTGGTCGATCATTTTGGCTAAACTCGGAAATGAGGGTAAAGGTATTCCCTGCCATCCGTCATCAAGTATTTGTGATTAATTGATTGATTTGTTTGGGCAAAAAAATTAAAACACAATAACTGCAATACTGCAACAAGCCCAATATTTTTCAATGATTGTTGATTCAACCCCAGATTCATCGCAAGTTGATCAGCTGACTTTAATATTTAGGTTTGCTAATTCCGAGGGATACCTTATGGAACGATTTCATGGGGTTGAGCCGTGACATAATCAAAAGGCTTGCTGATTGTGATAAACAAAAAATTATAAACAACTTGGCTCGAGGCATCTCTAATTGCCATGGACGGTAATACAATAATTCCAGCAAATGTGTGTTGACAATATAATGGTCTGCAGGCACATCTAAATCATCTAAACACAGTTATTAACCACATTCCTTGTGCTGCCCATTCATTTAGTGGGAGTTAACAATATTCACAACAGCTGTTGTTTCCATAATAAATGGTAGCCAGTCATTAGTGACACTGAAAATTCTGTCTGACACAAGATGGAGCAGTAGAACCAATTGCACAAAGGCTCAGTGTCAGAATTACAGTACAATAATTACAGGCCAAAGCATGGAAAACCTGTCAAACTAGATGGTATTCATAGAATACTTACCCTGCGCAGTCAACTTGTTGCGAGCCAACTCTTCTGTTGTTGAACATTTTTTTCTTTGATCCAATTGGCTGCCAGACCACGTGAGCGATGACATCATAAATTTATATTCTCTCATATAATTGTTGCATAAATCACGCTCAATACATTTCAAACTGATCAGACTAAGCGTTGCCCCTGTCGAATTATGACGTCATAATTGTAGCACCAATGACGTCATCGTTAACAACACCTATTCCCCATATGGAGTTCTTTACAATGAGCCATGTTTCAATTTTTTCCATGCAGCGGTTTTGGAGATGTAAAGGTGCAACATTTTATGGTTTTTCCAAGATGGCGCCTGTACCACTTGACCTATGACGTCATCATTATCATTAAAATATTCTACAGGAGGCGCTCCTATGGTGAAAATTTCGTGCCCATCAGACCAACAGTTGCTGAGAAAAAAATTTCACAATGATCGGATGTGTTGTACTTGTCGAATTATGACATCATAATGAAGCCACCGATGACATCATCATTAACATATTTTATTCCCCAAGGGGAGTTCTTGACAATGAGCCATGTTTCAATTTTTTCCATGAGACGGTTTCGGAGATATGGAGGTGAAACATTTTTCGATTTTTTTTCCAAGATGGCGTCTGTACCACTTGACCTATGACGTTTTTTTTGTTTTTTTTGTATACAAGATCGAGGCTCGTGAAAGAGCTAACATTAATCACACAAATCACAATCACACAAATAAGGGGAGCGGTAGACAAGATGGGGAGAGAGGGGGAAGGACACAAACACAACATTTTAGAGCAGGGACATCGGGAGAAATGTGGGAGGGGGAGGGCTTGGGGGGAGGTGTGAGAGGTATAAAACATATGAACACTGCAAGGACTTCCAGGAAAGAAGTTGGAATTTCAAAAAAAAGTGTATCTGGGGTGAATTAGCCACTGATCTCTATACTAACTGGATAGGAAGGGAGCTCATGTTTCGAAGCCATTTGTCCGCCATCTTTGTTCCCCCACGATTCCCCAAAACGAATGTCATTTACCGATGTAATGTGATTCCTCTTCTTCATTCAAATCGACCGCTGCGGTTTTTATAACCGTAAGCAGCATACGATGGCATTTCATCAATCCTGTAATAATGCTTTTTCAACCCTGGAACGGATTAAAATCAATTCGGAATGGAATAAAATAAAGTGGGAAGGTGGAATTTTCGTAGGAAATATGCTGATAATTAAATATTAAATTCTTTAAATTCCCTCTAATTAAATATTAAATATTAAATAAATTAAATATTCTAATAATAAATAATAATATTAAATATTAAATAATTAAATAATTACATATAATTAAATTAATTAAATTAAATATTAAATAATATTAATATTAATATTAAATATTAATAGTAATTAAATATTCTTTAAAAATTTAAAGAATAGGAAAATAGGACTGCGTTTACTTTTTCATGGCTGATTAATATAACATGGATCTGCAAAATAAATTGGTATGTGAATACTTGTACACGTACCATATTTGTGGTCAAGTGTTGGTTTTGTTTTGTTTTGTTTTTTCATTCCACATGGCACAATATTCTTACTGAAGTGAGTACCATTGAAAATAAATTGCATCCATTTATCAAAGAATCAGAATCAGAAGAGTAGAGTGAAAACAAACTTCTGAGTTATACTTCTGGGCAGAGAAACATGATGGTCATAGTAAAAAAAAAATTATTATTCTCCTCCAAGACATGTCAAGATATTGCCAAATTATGATATATTGTAATTACAGAATATAAAATAGCGACATGTGTACACTGTATCATGTGTGTTCTATAATCTCACTGGTGCTTGAACAAAATCAGTTTGGACATCTGCTTCCTGACTTTCTCTCCGGTGATGGCTTCCGTCTCCTTTTTTCCAAGATGAAAGAGTTTGATTCGACAATAACAAGAAGCTGCTATCTTCACGAGGTTGTGAATATGATTATCTTCCAGTGCAGTTTCAAACTGGTGTGAGTGCAGTTCAGGAAATAAGTCCATATGAACAGTATTGCTCATAACAGCCATGGATACTGCAGCTGAAATTCCAGATCCTTGAGGAAGATTCCCATTTGTCGTCTTCAGTAGTCGTTCAAAACATTTCTCTGTTTCCAAGCATGTGGCAATGACGCTTGATGATGCTTTCTGGAGGCCCCCGTGGTCTTTCATCCTCAAGAAATGATGGCAACTACCATCTGAAGTAGGAAGTGCTATCGCACAAGACATGCAGTCGATTCTCTTCTTCATCATGCGAACTACATAGCCAGTGATGTAGCTAACAGCCGCCTCTTTGTATTGTGAAACTGTTTCGAAGTTTGGCGTATCAGCGTAGTCATGGTCATCTTGTGATGGTTGTCTGTCGATGATGTCATATTTGCGTGCAATGTTGATTGTCGAATGTGTAATGTTCTAAACTGGAAGAATGTCAGTGTGATGATCCAAGAGGGAACAGTTTCCAGTACCATTTTTTACATGATGTCGCATTAGGAGGCGCTTGCAGGTCGACTGAAATTGACGAGCCGTGGGATTGTTGTTAAATCCTCAACATGAACGTACCGCTGCGAAGAAAAGTTCCAGATGGTCTTGACTGAATTTGTACGTCAGTAGATACTTCATGGGGGCATCCGCACTGTCTACAAGTTCTGAGAACAATTTTCTCATGCTTTCCATACTCGCCACAAAGCCGATGAAGACAGTCTTCCTCGGCCCTTGATACATTGGAGTCCCAGCGCCATCTTTCAAACTAAGAAGGAATTACCTTGTGTGTTGAAGGATACCCTGCCACCTGTCCTTGTTCGTCTTCCTCATGGGTGCCTTGAAACCATTAGCAAGAGGGTTGCGACTGTTAAGAACATCAAATGCACTATCTACAAGCCTGAGAAATTCAACTGTTGTTTCACAACCTCTGAACTGTGAGGAAGTTTCAGCTCGCTATTACAATATTCAAGGGCATCTGCAACGCTGGCACTGAAAACTTGGGCAGCAAGATTAACTTTCATCTTCTGCTTCTTCCACTGCATGTGGGCGTTTCTGAGCTTATTTCCAAGTCTCAGTCCTTCTGCGTCCTGAAGCTTGTTGAGTTCCTCGATGTACTGCCATCTTATAGTCTTTCCATCGTGGGTCTTGAACAGTCCTCCATCTGCAAATGAGTTACGAATGAGCTTCAGCATATGACATACATCAAGAATTACATTAATTCTCTGTGTACTATCAGCTGGATGGGGAAAGGACGGGTCCATGCCATTGACGTTCACATTTGCTCCCAAATGGTGCATCATTGTGAAGTGACAGGAAGGTCCATCACAGGTGAGTGAGACTGCACGAACACCAACATCATGCAGCTTGTGAAAACACTGCTGGATCAAATTTGCCCGCTCTTCTCCACTCATTCCATTGATGAGGAAGTAGTCAAGGGGGATCTTCCATGATTCGTCCACTGATACTGCCATTAACACTAACGCATCTTTGGCTACTGGTGTTGTGTCATCAGACTTGCCAGTCCCAATGTCTACATATCCATGGAATTGGCCATTTCATCCAACATCACAGCGCACACAGTCTCTTTTCCTTCAGCTTTATTGTCCTTAGCCCATGCTTCAAGAGCAGCAAATGCTGGTTTGGTGAAGCCTGGTTGGCCATCTACACCACTATACCATGCTCTAATTTGACGAGGATGTGGCAAAGCCAGTTCGAATGTCTCTCTAACATATTTGTATGCTTTGGCGGAATAAAAATGTAATGTCATCGCGGATGATCGGAGTACTTCAGGATAAGCATCACCAGTCTTCTCGTTTTTCCGATTGATGATTCTATTCACCACTTTCTGTGGGACTCCACTCAAAGCTGTCTCAAGCTGCATTGCACAGCTTTCAGAAATCCGTCTTTCATCTTGCAAGACGGTGATGAGTGCATTCAGGTTAGTCACTCTGCGTTTCAAGCGGTGTGATTTCTGTTGCTCTATCCTCATTTTCTTTCTACATTTCTGTAGCTGCTCCACGGTGGCATCTAGCTTACGCTTGAGCTTCCTTGGCGACTCAATAGTGGAGTATGTGTGTTCTTGATGACTCCCACTGTGTTTGGTATTGGGCTGCACAGGAGAATCTGGATGTGAACATGAAGGTGGAGGAATCTTTCCCTTCTCTTTAGTTGGTTGCCTTGTCATTGGTGGCTTCCTTGCAGTTGGAGCACTCTGCGAATCAAAAGAACAAATGAGAACTATGCAATTTGTATCATCATACAGTACTCTAGAAAACAGTGCCTACCCATAAAATACTAATTTTGAAGCAGAAATTGTAGGTACTTTGTAGCATTAAAATGTGTAAATAATACAATATCTTTGACGTTTACTTAAATGTGCATGGAGATCTTATATCTTTTTATGAAGATATTCTTGCTATTTTCATTGTCAGATATACCTAACAGAAACTTGGAAAAGTTAACAATTTGGACAAACATAATTTTTTTGCCACGGTAGCAATATTTTGTATACCTAAATGTGGTATTGTAGCGGCTACCGCTGGGTTTTCACAATCGCCTTGCACCTATCAAGGACGCGGAGCGATCACCATGCCGGGCTCGTCCAGGACGCCCGGGCAGGCTCGCCCTCAACTTGCCAGGCCACAGCCAGGACGCTGGGCCACGGCCCCTCTCGCCTTTCCTGGGCAAACGCTCCGGGATAATATGTATATATATTGCTGCCCGATAAACGGGCTTTTCAGAGTGCCTGAGTGTTTGGTTTGATTAAAGCAACTCGGATGAATTCCAGCTTTTTGTGGCGTCCATTCTTCCGATCGACGTGGGAGCCCCAGCTCCTTCATTGGTGACCTACCGACATGGACACGGCAGTCGCCCTTAAACTGCCTACCTTCTGGGAGGCTCACGCGGCGGTTTGGTTCGCACAGGCGGATTCCCTGTTCGCCCTGTGAGGCATCACGGCCGACGACACCCGCTTCCACCATGTGGTAGCAGCGCTCGGTTCGGCCACCGCGGCCCGCGCCCTGAGCCTCCTCGAGAGCCCGCCAGCCGCTGACAAATACGGCGCGATTAAGAAGCTTCTCCTCGACGCTTTCGTCCTCCCATCGGCGGAACGCGCACGGCGCCTGCTCGACCTGCCCGAGCTCGGCGACACGCGCCCTTCCGAGCGAATGGACTACATGCTTTCACTGCTCGGCGAGCACTCTCCGGCATTCCTGTTCCGGGAGCTGTTCCTCCGTCAGCTGCCTAACCCAGTACGCCTCGCCCTGGCAAGCACGACGATCACAGATCCCCGGGCCCTTGCCAGAGAAGCCGACAAGATCTCCGCCGCAGGACAGCGCATCGCAGCGGCGACATGGGACCCACCGCCGTCCAACGCAACACCCATGGCGCCCGAGCACCCGGCACGGTCGACGACCGAACTGCCGACGCAATTGGCGGCCGCTACACCGAGCCGACCACCTCCAGCACGACGACCGGGGCCTCCACCTGACCAAGCGTGGTGTTACTATCATGCCAGGTTCGGACAGAAGGCCCGGACATGCCGACCCCCGTGCACCTTCGGCAGGCCGGGAAACGGCCGGGCCGGCGTTCATTACCAGTACCAGCCATGAGCGCCGGCCACACGGGCAACTTACTGTTCATCACGGATAAAGCGTCCGGACGGCGCTTCCTGTGCGACACCGGCGCCCAACTGAGCGTCATACCCGCCTCTGACCAGGACAGGCAATCCGCGGTTTGCGGCCCCTCCTTGGTTGCGGCCAACGGATCGACCATCCGCACCTTCGGCCCGCGCAACGTCACCCTCTGCTTCGGCGGCCAACGCTTTGCTTGGACGTTTGTAACCGCAAACGTGCCCATGGCTCTGCTAGGCGCCGACTTCCTCTGCGCACACGGACTGCTGGTGGACGTCCAACGGCGTCGTTTAATCAACGCCGAAACCTTCAGCTCCCTGGTATGCACATTGAGCAGCTTCGCGCCGACCGAGCTGGCATGCGCCGTCCCGGCGGCGAACGAGTTTGCTCGCCTGCTCACGGAGTTCCCGGCCCTCACGTGGCCGACGTTTTCGGCCGTCGCAGTACGGCATGGGATCGCGCACCACATACCAACCACGGGCCCGCCGGTCTACGCCAGGGCCCGCCGCCTCGACCCAGCCAAGCTCGCCGTGGCGAAGGCCGAATTCGACGCGTTGGAGCACCTCGGCATCGTGCGGCGCTCCGATAGCGCGTGGGCCTCGCCACTGCACATCGTGCCAAAGCCGGGGGGTGGATGGCGCCCGTGTGGCGACTACCGCCGTCTCAATGACGCTACCACCCCCGACAGGTACCCGATCCCGCATATCCAAGACTTCTCCGCCCGTCTGGCGGGACGGGTCATTTTTTCGAAAATTGATCTCATACGGGGATATCACCAGGTACCTGTCAGGGCGGCCGACGTCCCTAAAACGGCAGTCATCACGCCGTTCGGCTTATTCGAATTCTTGCGGATGCTGTTTGGTCTCAAGAACGCGGCTCAGGCGTTCCAGCGCTTGATGGACGGCGTGCTGCGTGACCTGCCGTTCCTTTTCGTTTACCTGGATGACATCCTCGTCGCCAGCACGTCCCGGGCCGAGCACCTTCTCCACCTCCGAACACTGTTCGGGCGCCTCAGCGAGCACGGCCTCATCGTCAACCCGGCCAAATGCAACTTCGACACGACGGCCGTTGATTTTTTGGGCCACCACATCACCAAGAACGGGGCCGTGCCGCTGCCAACCAAGGTCGAGGCCATCACCACGTTCCCACGTCCCCGCACCATAAAGGCCCTGCAGGAATTCCTGGGAATGGTGAATTTTTATCACCGCTTCGTGCCCCGCGCTGCTCAACTCATGCGGCCCCTCTACGAAGCCCTCCGGGGCAAGCCGGCCAAGCACGACATCGCCTGGTCCGCAGCAATGGATGCGGCCTTCCAAAGCTCAACGCGGGCCCTCGCCGACGCAACACTGCTCGCTCACCCGGTGCTCAACGCTCCCATCGCCCTCACCACGGATGCCTCCGACTACGCGGTGGGCGCCGTACATGAGCAATGGGTGAACGGGGTTTGGCAGCCACTCGCTTTTTTCAGCCGGCAGCTCCGGCCGAACGAGCTCAAATACAGCACGTTTGACCGGGAGCTCCTCGGTCTACACCTGGCCGTCCGCCATTTCCGCCACCTCCTGGAGGGCCGACCTTTCACAGCGTTCGTCGACCACAAGCCGTTGGTTTACGCCATGGCCAAGGTCACAGAGCCGTGGTCGGCCCGCCAACAGCGCCACCTCTCCGCCGTGTCGGAGTTTACCACGGACATCCGGCACGTCGCCGGCAAAAACAACGCCGTGGCCGACTGTCTTTCCCGGGCCAGCGCGAACGCGGTCCACCTGGGCGTGGACTTTGCGCTTATGGCGGCGGACCAAACCACCGACACCACGGTGCAAGCCCTCCGGGCGGCGGACACGGGCCTCCGCCTGGCCGACATCCCCTTCGCGGACACTGTCCTGCTCTGCGACGTCTCCCAAGGCCAGCCTCGCCCCATCGTGCCCGTCACCTGGCAACGCCGCATCTTCGCCTCCCTCCACGGCCTTTCCCACCCGGGCCGGAAAGCTTCCCAGAAGCTGGTGTCGGCGCGATTCGTCTGGCACGGCCTTCGTCGGGACGTCCGCGATTGGACCAGCACCTGCACGGCCTGCCAACGGGCCAAGGTCCACCGACACACCCAGGCCCCGCTGGCACCTTTCACCGTGCCCGAACGACGTTTCGACCACGTCAACGTGGATCTGGTGGGCCCCCTCCCCCCGTCACGGGGGTTCACACACCTGCTCACCATGGTGGACAGGACCACCAGGTGGCCGGAGGCCGTTCCCCTCGTCTCCACCACCACCGCCGACGTGGCGCAGGCTTTCATCGCCACCTGGGTCGCCCGCTTCGGCGCACCGGCGGAAATCTCGTCAGACCGTGGACCACAGTTCACCTCCGAGCTGTGGGGCGCGGTCGCCCGCAACCTGGGGGTCAAGCTCCACCGTACTACGGCCTACCACCCCCAAGCAAACGGGTTGTGCGAGCGATTCCACCGCTCCATGAAGGCCGTGCTCATGGCCGGCCTTCAAGACGGCGGTTGGACTGACCGGCTGCCGTGGGTCCTTTTGGGCCTCCGCACGGCCCCCAAGGAGGACCTCCAGGCATCCACCGCCGAGCTTGTCTATGGCCAGGCGCTACGCGTCCCGGGCGAATTCGTGCCCGACGCTACCAGTCCCTGGTCCGCAGCTCACCAGCGCTCGGACCTCCAGGAGGCCGCCCGACGGTTTGCCCCCGTGCCAACATCCCACCACGGTGACCCCCAGTCCTATGTCCCCCCAGCACTTCGCACAGCGGAGTATGTTTTTGTGCGTCACGATGCACATCGGGGGCCACTCCGGCCGCCGTACGACGGGCCCTTCCGGGTGCTGCGACGGGACGACAAGTCGTTCGTCATCGACATCGGCGGCAGGTCGGACCGGATTGCGGTGGACCGCCTCAATCCGGCGCACGTGGACGTCGACCACCCACCACGGGTGGCCCTTCCACCGCGGCGAGGCCGCCCCCCGTCCACGGTGCCCCCCACTCGACCGCCCACCACCACACCGGACCCCCTCCCACGACCCGCCAGGGGTCGCTTCGGCGGGGTCATCAGGACCCCCCTCAAATTGACCCTGCCGGTGCAAGTCGATTCTGGGGGGACGTGTGTAGCGGCTACCGCTGGGTTTTCACAATCGCCTTGCACCTATCAAGGACGCGGAGCGATCACCATGCCGGGCTCGTCCAGGACGCCCGGGCAGGCTCGCCCTCAACTTGCCAGGCCGCAGCCAGGACGCTGGGCCACGCCCCCTCTCGCCTTTCCTGGGCAAACGCTCCGGGATAATATGTATATATATTGCTGCCCGATAAACGGGCTTTTCAGAGTGCCTGAGTGTTTGGTTTGATTAAAGCAACTCGGATGAATTCCAGCTTTTTGTCGCGTCCATTCTTCCGATCGACGTGGGAGCCCCAGCTCCTTCAGTATCAACATTTTGATAACCTAATTTCTGACAAAGAAAAGTTGAAGGCATTAGCCCATAGGAGAGTTATAAGCACATTTTAGGAACGGAGTGCAAACTGCAAATTGTCAATGTAACAAAAAACAACACTATTCCTCCATTCCATTTTATTTCACTATATTCTCCTCACTTCCTTCCCCATAATACGGAAGTTCTTCTTAAACAGATGACTTGAAACAAATGAAAATATGATTTTGTTAGTTACCATTTACACAAATCTTAGGGAACTGTAAAACTGCTCTTTTATTCCTTTAACTTATTGGGCCATGGCTAACATTTCAGATGACAAGAGAACATGTTTACTTTAAAGGGACTGATGTATAGTGTTCTTAGTCCTCAAAATTTGCCCCTTGGTGGTCAAAATAAGTTTTAAGAGAAACTTTGGTATCTACTACACTAACTGGTTATTCTGAAAATTTCAAAAAATAAGTTAACATACATCTTATGACATCCCGACACTAATTAATACCTTTTGGAGATGTTCTGGAAACGCAAATATCGTTGGTGTTGCAGAAGGCCGGAGACGAACAGTTTGACCAGTCCTGTCGAAGCAGTCTTCTGTGAAATGTGCAGAGCAGAGATGAGATCTGGCTGTAGGTGTCCAGTTGACCCGCCTGATGTTGACCACCCATCTTCGTAGTCTCTCTTTGTCACAAGTTGGAAATCTGATGGAAAATACAAAGAAAGTAGGAATATCAATAATCTCACTTTAAAAATTACTGGTATATAACATTCTTCAAGCTTTATGATTGATGTCTTAATTAATTGTGTCACATACGAAACAGTTTGTGGAAGTTAAGGTTGCAGAAACACAGCCATTTATATAGCTGTCGTAATTTATAATTTATAATATCGTAATTTATCGTAATTTATATAGCTTATCGTAATTTTTTCATTTACCGCATTTCCGCTATGTGATCCCAAATACAAATCAGTACAAATGGTGTACCATAAGAAAGGGCATGATGTGCCCTAATATTTCTCCAGGGAAAACTTCATGAAAGTGGAAGATAAATTAGTAGTGACGCCACTCAATACAATACAGCTGGGAGTCAGTGGTCATATTTTTCAGCACATTTCTCCCATAATATTGTTGCGGATCTCCTGAAGCCCGTTCCCGTTACAAGGGTGGGATTAAACCCCTTTTTCCCCCTGGGTCTTCGTGTCCACGAAGCCGAATCGCCACTTCCGGAGCAAGCGTGAAAAAGGGTATCGGGTCAACGTCGCACGTACCTCCGTGGTTAGCCACTCCCCTCGAGCCCTGATTGGCGGCTCGTGCTTACCGACCACTCCCTCCTGCACGCCTCCCTTCGGCCTCGCCAGACTTGTTCAGGCCTGCCACGTGGCATGCTATCGCCAAAAGACCGCCCTACTCACGGGCCGGCTCAACGCAAAACTAAACACAGGAAAGGACTACGCTTACATTCACTAAGAAATAACTGAACTATCGCGAGGCTTCATGTTGTGGTGCGTCTACCTACGAGGGGGAATTATCCTTTATTCCAAAACCACAACAATATAAAAGAGCTGAAAACTGCATTGTTTTGCTTGTTCATATCAAAGAGAAAGGAACAGACTCATGTTTTTTTAACAAAAAAAAAACCTCCTACGTAAACTGAATAATAACCTTTCAAAAAAAAAAAAGATATTTCAATACAATCATGATCATGTAGACTCCAGATCTAACTTGTAATAGTGTATAATAGATACATTGTGTTTTTTCTCCAGACACCTACTTGTAAGGTAAGCTAACATATATAACATATATATTTCATTGATATTTCATAAATTACGAAATTATAGCAAATAATGTTAATATTGCAAAGTCAGTGTAGCCGGGGCGTAGGGGCACTACTAGCTAGCTATGCAGCGTTGCTTAGTTGTGTGTGATGAGGTGGTAAGCCCATGGCCGTGCTTGCAGTGGTGATGTTGGGCCTTTAATTGGTTTGAGGGGAGTTCAGTTTGCTAACTAGACTAGTTACACTTGCAATTAACTAACAACTCCCGTTAACGCGCTTTTGTCATTACACACATCTTAAGGCACGGGACTACACCCTCCATCATGAACATTTTAACTTACCTGTGAAAGGTTAATCCGTTTTCTCTTCTTTTCCCGGTTCGTACATCCATACGCTGTACAGGACGGCATCTTTCCTCACAGTAACTTGCTGTCTAAAGTCAATTTGAATCGAATGTTTTGTTGAAATTTCGATTAAATTATTTTATAAAATATAGCAGGCATTGTCTTTTGATAAAGAATATGAACAGACGGAGAATTTTCTGGGGGAACCAATATGGCGACGAATCTACTTCCGGTGACTTCACAGCGAATGGACCGATTAACGTTGATTTGGCCTTGAGCCTCCAATCCAGTTAGTATATAGATCAGTGGAATTAGCGGGGGTAGAAAAGACCAAGGTTTTGGATGGGGGAAGATAAGAAATGGTGGTGAACAGCTGTTTTAAAGACCTGGAGGGAGGAGTGGGATTGAAGGGAGTGGGGGAGTTTGTTCCAGAGGTGGGAGAAAAGGGGAATGAAAGAGTGAAGGTGAGCGGAGAGTCTAGATTTTGGCAGTTTAACCATAAGAGGTTTAACCACGTTATAATTATCATTTAAAAATTCTCCATGAGGAGCCGCACATATTCTGAAAATTTCGTGTTCATAACGTCATAACGTGTTCATAACAACTAACAGTTGCAGAGGAAAAAAAATAATTCATACTGATCAGATCAAGCGTTGTACTTGTCGAATTATGACGTCATAATGAAGGCACCTATGACATCATCATTACAAATATCTTATTCCCCATGGGGTGTACTTGACAATGAGCCATGTTTCAATTTTTTCCATTAAGCGGTTTGGGAGATATAGAGGTGTAACTTTTATCCAAGATGGCGTCCGTACCACGTGACCTATGACGTCATAATTATCATCAAAAAATATACAGGCAGAGGCGCTCCTACGGTAAAATTTCATGTCAATCGGACCAACGGTTGCCGAAAAAATGAATTTTAAAAATGCAGACACGCACGTACAGCACACGGCACACGTACGCACCCGAATGCCTAACCCTGCTTTTCACTTCGCGAGCACAGGGTAATTATATCAACCAGTCACGTAATACCCGACTGAGAAAGCGGCTTCCCTTCAGGGAAAGATGGAACAATTGGAAACAACGTTTATGGTACAATTTTACAAGACCGTCCTTCAACAGTTTCAAATGACCATCTTTCAGTTACCAAAAAAGATATCAATCTGATCACTTGAGTCATTTGTGGCTTCCCTGCAAGATAAATTCCAGAATTTTGAAAATGCTGCTAAAAATACATCCAACAAAGACAAAAGTATCACAGTGATCTGACTTGTACCCGAAAAAAGAAAACAGTTTGCAGATGAATTGGAAGAACCTGAGACCTTACTTGAGGGAAGCCAAAAGTTTCGCTTCGAGACATTCAATGTTGTTATTGACCAGTTAATAGCAATGCCTCATCACCGACTGGATGCGTATAGCATGCTGAACGATCGCTTGGGAGTACTGCTCGAACACAACTTGATGGATATCACTGACATCCGCAAGGGTGCCGCGGAACTTGCTGCAGTTTACCCGCGCCGACTTGAAACAGATTTTTCCGGATGAACTCGTGCAGTTCAAGTTCTTTGTACAAGATGAGCCAGGCAAATCTGCAATTAAATTGCTGCAAGTTTTAAGCCAAAATAGCCTTCAGTCAGCATATTCTAATGTGTACATTACTCGTAGAGATTTTCTGAATGCTATCAGTGACAGACTGTAAAGGACCAAATATGTTGTCAAAGATGGAAAGGATATTTAAAAAATCAACTCAGGTATCTTCTGGCTCCTCCACGAGCTGCATGCGACTTTATATACAAAAAGGAATGGTTTTTCTCTAATGACAGTTGAGTCACAACTGGTGCCACAAATTTACTTTGATTGCATTGTGCAGTGGCCTGCAAAAGTATTCACCCCCACCTAATAATGACACATTTAGATGAATTACAAATTATGAAGAAACAATTTTTTTAAATTAACTTTTTAATTCATAATTGAAAAGATCAAACGAAACACTGATTATAGTTGAAAGAGGTTACATGTCAGGAATACATGCAAAAAATACATGTCCAAATCAACATTCACTGGTTGCAAAAGTATTCAGTCCCTAAGATCAGTACTTGGTGGAATCACCTTTTGCAGCAATGACTGCTATGAGCCTTTTTTGGGGTCAGCCTCTACCAGATTTGCACAGTGATATGGTGAAATATTTGCCCATTCTTAATGTGAAAATTGTTCTAGTTCTGCTAAGTTTGATGGAGATCGTTGATGGACTGCAATCCTCAAGTCTCGCCATAAATGTTCAATTTGGTTCAAGTCAGGACATTGACTGGGCCACTCAAGAACATTTATTTTCTTCTTATTCAGCCAATCCAGTGTGGCCTTAGCTTTGTGCTTTGGCCAACTGTCCAGCTGAAATGAGAATCTCTACCCAGTTTCAGATTCATGGCTGATTCAAACAGGTTTTCTTTAAGGATTCTCCAATACTTTGCACCGTCCAATGCCCCTTCTACCCTGACAAAGTTGCCAGTCCCTGCTAATGAAAAGCAGCCCCATAACATGATGCTGCCACCACCATGCTTGACAGTAGCGATAGTGTTAACTGGGTGATGTGCAGTGTTAGGGTTGTGCCAGATGTAACGCTTTTAATTTTGACCAAAATGTTTTTTTTAATTTGACCACAAAAAATTTCTCATCTGACCACAAAACGTTTCTCCACATGCCTGCAGTATCATTAAGATGCTTTTTCGCAAACTTCATACCAGCTTTTTGATGCGTCTTTTTCAGTCATGGCTTCTTTCTTGCCAACTATCCATGTAGGCCAGCTTTGTGAAGGGAACTGGATCAAATCAAATCAAAAATGGTTTATTAAAAGCATGTCTGGCAGCCAATGGCTGAATTATACATGCATAATATTGGAATATTGTTGATAGATGAACACTGACCCCGATCTTGGGCACATAGCCTTGCAGATTTTTCAAAGTCATTGTTGGATTTACAGTGACATCCCGAACCAATTTCCTGTTTTCCCAGCAGATGAGTCTGGATGGGCTACCTAATCTGGGTAGAGTCTGGGTGGCATCATACGTCTTCCACTTCTTAATGATGGATTTCAACGTACTCAAAGGGATAATGAGTCACATTGAAATCTTCTTATAACCCTCTCCTGAACGGTGCTTCTCCATCACTTTATGTCTGACTTCTTTGGAAAGCTCCTTGGTCTTCATGTTTGCCTTGTTGGTTGACCAAGTGAGTTGCACCTTAAAACTCCTTAGCTAAGTGGGGTGTACTTGATCCTTAGCTTGCAAAATCCGCACCCCCCCTCCCCCCCAAAAAAGGTTTCCATTGACACAGCAAATTGTCCATTTCATCAAGATCAAAATTGACGATCTCGATCAAAGCTCGGGTTAATAGGATGAAAAGTGACGATTTTTCAAATGAAAATTGATGATTTTAGAAGTTTTACCTTGAGTTGACCTTTGACCTTTTGACCTCAAAAATAGTTGGTTTCCCTATTTTGTGACTCAATGTGCAAATGCTGTTCAGTGTTCTGGGCCCTGTGCTTTTTCTGGTCTTCATCAATGATCTCTCTGACTCTTGAAAATCCTCTCTATCTCTTTGCTGATGACTACTCTCTGTCGCTCCATTCTTCATCACTCAGATCGGCAGTCTGCAGCTTACTCACTCTCTGCAGACCTGGACAAAATCAGACTGGGCAAACAAGTGGAACATGTCTTTCAATCCTGACAAATCTCACACTCTTACGATGTCTCTCCGAAAAGACCGACTGGACAACCCTCCCATCCACTTTCTGAATAATCCTCTCCAAGAAGTTCTGTCACTCAAGCTTTTGGGTCTCACTATCTGCCATGATCTTTCCGGGGAAAACCACATTTCAAATCTGGCCTCCAAAGCCAGTCGCCGACTGGGCATCTTCCGTCGTGTGAAGTCCTTCCTTGGCACACCTGAGCTCCTCACCACATACAAGGCTTTCATCTGCAGCTCAATGGAATACTGCTCTCCCCTCTGGGCTTGTGCTCGTGCCTCACACCTAGCTCGTCTTCACGCTGTTGAAACCAAAGCATTCAGAATCATTGGAATCTCCCACGATGAATCTAACTCCAAGGGCCTCTCACTCACTCACCACAGGCAGGTTGGTGGTCTTTCCGTCTTCTACCGGCTCCTCTCTGGCCTTGCGCCCCCAGCTCTCTCTGGGCTCTGTCCTGCAAATATTCCTACAGGTCGCACAAGATCTGCCTGCAACCCTCTTATGGTTAAACTGCCAAAATCAAGACTCTCTGCTCACCTTCACTCCTTCAATCCTCTTTTGTCCCGCCTCTGGGACAAACTCCCTCACTCTCTTCAATCCCACTCCACCCTCCAGGTCTTTAAAACAGCTGTTCACCACCACCTCTTATCTTCCCCCCATCCAAAACCTTGATCTTTTCTACCCCCGCTAATTTCACCCCAATTCCACTTTTTTGAAATAACAACTTCTGTCCTGGAAGTCCTTGGTGTCCTTGTGTTTTATACTTCTCCCTCCCCCCCCCCCCCTTCCCACGCCTCCTCCCCCCAAGCCCTCTCCCTTCCACACATCTCCCTGCTCTCAAATGTTGTGTTTGTGTGCTGCCCCTTCTCTCCCCATCTTGTCCTCCGCTTCCTCTTTTTATATATTTTGTTTGTCTGGTTGATTTGTTTGTGAAGTAAATGTTAGCTCTTTCACGAGCCTCGATTCAGTATACAAAAAAAGAAAAAGAAAAAAAAAGTCAATTCAATCGGATGAAAATTGAATGCTTTTCAGATGAAAATTGATGATTTTGGAAGTTTGCTCTTCAGTTGACCTTTGACCTTTTGACCTCATAACTAGTTGGTTGCCCAATTCAGTGAGGCAATATGCAAATGATGTTCAATTCTCAAGTCAAGCAGATGAAAATTGACGGTTTTTCAGATGAAAATTGATGATTTTTCAAGTTTTCTCTTCAGTTGACCTTTGACCTTTTGACCTCAAAAATAGTTGGTTTCCCAATTCAGTGAGGCAATATGCAAATGCTGTTCAATTCTCCAGTCAATCGGATGAAAATGGACGGTTTTAAAGATGAAAAGTGATGATTTTGGAAGTTTGCCCTTGAGTTGACCTTTGACCTTTTTACCTCAAAAATAGTATGTTTCCCAATTTAGTGACTCTATATGCAAATGCTGTTCAATTTTTAAGTCAATCGGTTGAAAATTGACGGCTTTTCAGATGAAAATTGATGATTTCGAAAATTTGACCTTGAGTTGACCTTTGACCTTTTGACCTCAAAAATAGTTCATTTCCCAATTTAGTGACTCAATATACAAATGTTATTCAATTTTCAAGTCAATCGAATTTAAAATGGCGATTTTAGAAATTTGACCTCCAGATAACCTTTGACCTTTGACCTCAAACTAAATACGCTTCTCAATTGGGACGACCTATACAACATGCTGAAGTTTCGTGACGATCGGTTTGGAATTGTGACCTGTAGGCCGGTGACAAACAGACAAACAAACAGACAGAACCACAAACGCAACGACCAATATACTTGAAAAATCTTCAATTTTGCAAGTAATAGAGCAGGCTCGTATGACGGCATCAGTGATGCTAAATGTATATATAAATAATAAATAATGCAAGGTGGTATGTAGGTTGTGGAATGGTAATAGGTATATAAATGATACTGGCTGAGGGCCTAGAGGCAAGATGGCCGAGACTAGAGGTACGCAGACTCACCTCTAAGCCTTCTAGCCTGGGTTCAAATCTAGCCCAATTATAAACTGTCATCCCAGTATTTCACCATCAATGTGATTCCTCAATGTGTGTGGCATCCCTCGGATGGACGTGAAACTGGGTGTCCCATCTGCCAACATTAGTTGGTGGTATTAAATAACCGACGGTGTCCTTTGTGAAGAGTATACACGGTGTTGTATACTCATTGCATCAGCGGCAGCGCTGCGACCTCAGCCAATGATGCTACCCCTCACTGCGCAGCCTTGATCCCTATAAAACTCTGATCTGATCCTTATACGAAACACTCTGATCCTTATAAAGACGTGTTTTCCAGCCATTTTGGGGGGTGGTCGACACCGGTTGGCAGCCCATTTTGGATGCTGTCAGTCTGTGCATTTGGTGCTGTCAGTCTGTGCATTGGGTGCTGTCAGTCTGTGCACTGGGTGCTGTCAGTCTGTGCACTGGGTGCTGTCAGTCTGTGCACTGGGTGCTGTCAGTCTGTGCACTGGGTGCTGTCAGTCTGTGCATTGGGTGCTGTCAGTCTGTGCACTGGGTGCTGTCAGTCTGTGCACTGGGTGCTGTCAGTCTGTGCATTGGGTGCTGTCAATCTGTGCATTGGGTGCTGTCAGTCTGTGCATTTGGTGCTGTCAGTCTGTGCATTTGGTGCTGTCAGTCTGTGCATTGGGTGCTGTCAGTCTGTGCATTTGGTGCTGTCAGTCTGTGCATGGGGTGCTGTCAGTCTGTGCATTGGGTGCTGTCAGTCTGTGCATTGGGTGCTGTCAGTCTGTGCATTGGGTGCTGTCAGTCTGTGCATTGGGTGCTGTCAGTCTGTGCATTGGGTGCTGTCAGTCTGTGCATTGGGTGCTGTCAATCTGTGCATTGGGTGCTGTCAGTCTGTGCATTTGGTGCTGTCAGTCTGTGCATGGGGTGCTGTCAGTCTGTGCATTGGGTGCTGTCAGTCTGTGCATTGGGTGCTGTCAGTCTGTGCATTTGGTGCTGTCAGTCTGTGAATTGGGTGCTGTCAGTCTGTGCATTGGGTGCTGTCAGTCTGTGCATTGGGTGCTGTCAGTCTGTGCATTGGGTGCTGTCAGTCTGTGCATTGGATGCTGTCAGTCTGTGCATTTGGTGCTATCAGTCTGTGCATTGGGTGCTGTCAGTCTGTGCATTGGGTGCTGTCAGTCTGTGCATTGGGTGCTGTCAGTCTGTGCATTGGGTGCTGTCAGTCTGTGCATTGGGTGCTGTCAGTCTGTGCATTGGGTGCTGTCAGTCTGCGCATTGCGTGCTGTCAGTCTGCGCATTGGGTGCTGTCAGTCTGTGCATTTGGTTGCTGTCAGTCTGTGCATTGGGTGCTGTCAGTCTGTGCATTTGGTGCTGTCTGTCTGGGCATTGGGTGCTGTCAGTCTGTGCATTGGGTGCTGTCAGTCTATGCATCCTTCCTTCCGTCCGTTCGTCCATCTGTCCATCAATGCATCCATCTTAAGCTTCTACACAAAGATGACTGGACGCATTTCTTTCATATTCAGCACATGTATGCAATAACATCTGTTAAGAGTCCCGTCAAATGATTTTGACATTGGAGCCAAAGGTCATGGTACGCACGATTTTGTTTCTCAAATTTGGCAATTAAAGAAAATTATGTGGGTGAGAATAGGACAGGGTTTCGGAAACCATTATTTATTTGCACACTATAATCGCTCCACTACCAGCCTACCATCTTGAATTATTTATTTATTTATACCAGTACACCTGTTGGTATTTGAAGTGGCCTCGGAAAAAAACACCAGGATAAATTTATACATTTTACCCAAGGACAGGTTGTGATCCAGATGTACTTTTTGCCTTAACATGGCGTTTGTCCAAGGAGGAGGAACCCCTTGGAGAGGGGGATATTATTAGTATTAATATTGTTTTGTAATAATATTAATATTATGCTATTATCATATTATTATCCTCGCCAGCATTTAGATCTGTTTGTCTGGCGTCTGCACAGGATGTGCTGACATCGACCATAAATGCCACCTAGTGGTAGCGAGTAGTACACATTCTCTTTTTCTAAAAGAGTATGTCTATAAAGTATTACATTTAGAATGTGAGCACATCTATAAAGAATGTCTTAAAATAATGCGAGTACATCTATAAATTATGTACAATTAGAATGCGAGTACATCCATAAATTATGTACAATTAGAATGCGAGTACATCCATTAAATTATGTACAATTAGAATGCGAGTAGATCCATAAATTATGTACAATTAGAATGCGAGTACATCCATTAAATTATGTACAATTAGAATGCGAGTAGATCCATAAATTATGTACAATTAGAATGCGAGTACATCCATAAATTATGTACAATTAGAATGTGAGTACATCCATAAATTATGTAAAATTAGAATGTGAGTACATCCATAAATTATGTACAATTAGAATGTGAGTACATCCATTAAATTATGTACAATTAGAATGCGAGTAGATCCATAAATTATGTACAATTAGAATGCGAGTACATCCATAAATTATGTACAATTAGAATGTGAGTACATCCATAAATTATGTAAAATTAGAATGTGAGTACATCCATAAATTATGTACAATTAGAATGCGAGTAGATCCATAAATTATGTACAATTAGAATGTGAGTACATCCATAAATTATGTACAATTAGAATGTGAGTACATCCATAAATTATGTAAAATTAGAATGTGAGTCCATGCATAAATTATGTAAAATTAGAATGCGAGTACATGCATAATTATGTAAAATTAGAATGCGAGTACATGCATAAATTATGTAAAATTAGAATGCGAGTACATCCATAAATTATGTACAATTAGAATGCGAGTACATGCACAAATTGTGTAAATTAGAATGCGAGTACATCCATAAATTATGTACAATTAGAATGCGAGTACATCCATTAAATTATGTACAATTAGAATGCGAGTAGATCCATAAATTATGTACAATTAGAATGCGAGTACATCCATTAAATTATGTACAATTAGAATGCGAGTAGATCCATAAATTATGTACAATTAGAATGCGAGTACATCCATAAATTATGTACAATTAGAATGTGAGTACATCCATAAATTATGTAAAATTAGAATGTGAGTACATCCATAAATTATGTACAATTAGAATGTGAGTACATCCATTAAATTATGTACAATTAGAATGCGAGTAGATCCATAAATTATGTACAATTAGAATGCGAGTACATCCATAAATTATGTACAATTAGAATGTGAGTACATCCATAAATTATGTAAAATTAGAATGTGAGTACATCCATAAATTATGTACAATTAGAATGCGAGTAGATCCATAAATTATGTACAATTAGAATGCGAGTACATCCATAAATTATGTACAATTAGAATGTGAGTACATCCATAAATTATGTAAAATTAGAATGTGAGTCCATGCATAAATTATGTAAAATTAGAATGCGAGTACATGCATAATTATGTAAAATTAGAATGCGAGTACATGCATAAATTATGTAAAATTAGAATGCGAGTACATCCATAAATTATGTACAATTAGAATGCGAGTACATGCACAAATTGTGTAAATTAGAATGTGAGTACATGCATAAATTATGTAAAATTAGAATGCGAGTGCATCCATAAATTATGTACAATTAGAATGCGAGTACATCCATAAATTATGTAAAATTAGAATGCGAGTACTTCCATAAGTTATGTAAAATTAGAATGTGAGTACATGCATAAATTATGTAAAATTAGAATGCGAGTACATGCATAAATTATGTAAAATTAGAATGCGAGTACATGCATAAATTATGTAAAATTAGAATGCGAGTACATCCATAAATTATGTAAAATTAGAATGCGAGTACATCCATAAATTATGTAAAATTAGAATGCGAGTAGATCCATAAATTATGTAAAATTAGAATGCGAGTACATGCATAAATTATGTAAAATTAGAATGCGAGTACATCCATAAATTATGTAAAATTAGAATGCGAGTACATCCATAAATTATGTAAAATTAGAATGCGAGTAGATCCATAAATTATGTAAAATTAGAATGTGAGTACATGCATAAATTATGTAAAATTAGAATGTGAGTACATCCATAAATTATGTACAATTAGAATGCGAGTACATCCATAAATTATGTACAATTAGATTGTGAGTACATCCATAAATTATGTACAATTAGAATGTGAGTACGTCTATAAAATACGTACTTTTGGAACGTGAATCTATACAATGAAAACCGTAAAGGTCTGTTTGTCCAATGTATGAACGTAAACCTACATAGACAATACGTCATCAACACAACACACAAACAAAAACACATCAGCACACAAACGCCACACAAAAACAAGTCATGCCGAGGGTCTGTAATGTCTGGGTGCTGTTTTCATTTTTGTGTGTGGTAAAATTGAACAGTTAATTTAGTGTAGTGTGTTATGATATGATTCGCTTTATTATTGATGCATTATGTAAACATTAATTGGAGTCTATTTGTTATTGCATTTTCATACATTCATGTTTTTAATGGGAGGTGGGGCCATTAGGGGATGCTGTTCATGCCCATGGTCTAAAAAATTCTGATCTGCGTCTGTGTGGGTCTACATAAACTATAGTCTAAAGTCTATATAACTAAACTAAATCTTACTATAATTCACCAAATGTCTGTCTGTCTGTCTGTCTGTTCCCAGGTACCGCAAAAACGGCTGAACCGATCGCAACGACATTTTGGGTGGGTAATCCTGGGACCCCCTGCAGTAAAATAGGCTATATTATTTTTGCCAATTAGGAAACAAAAACACATTCATGCAAGACCACACCCACTCCTGCAACACACACACA